>NC_084627.1:8657284-8882284 GCF_033978795.1 Nerophis ophidion | reverse complement strand
TGAAGTGCTGGCTGGTCTTCATGATGAAAGGAGTCTTCTCCGTCTTGTCCACCTTCATCCAGCCTTGACCCAGGAACTCCCTGAGAACACCAAATACTGTCAAATATTTCACCTTAAAGAAGACGGACTCATCCTTTTCTGGAATTATTCATTCATATTCGTCACAATAAATAAATTATTGCTATTATTTCCCAATATTTCACATATTTTGTGTACGCCAAGAGACCATACTTGCCAACCCTCCCGGATTTTCCGGGAGACTCCCGAAATTCAGCGCCTCACCCGAAAACCTCCTGGGACAAATCTCCCAAAATACAGGCGGAGCTGGAGGGGGCGTGAGTGAGGACAGCCTGTTTTCACGTCCGCTTTCCCACAATATAAACAGCATGTCTGCCCGATGACGTTATAACTGTAGAATGATCGAGGGCGAGTTCTTAGTTTCTTATGTGGGTTTATTGTTGGCAGTTTCATTAACGTCCTCCCAGCGCGGTAACAACACACAACAACAGCAGTCACGTTTTCGTCCACCGTAAAGCAGTTCGTCTGCCGTAAACAGCAATGTTGTGACACTCTTAAACAGGACAATACTCCCATCTAGCGTACATGCATATGTGACAATAACATCTACGGCTTTTGGAGAGTGCAGTGCACAACTGCGCACACGACGAGGAGACGAAGATGGAAGATTCCAGACTAGTGCATTTGATGAAAGCACTTTTGTGCGTGCCACACAGCAATGCATCATCAGAGAGGGTGTTCAGCATGGTTAGAAAAATAGTGACAGGGAATAGAACAAGGATGGACAATTCAACCCTTAACTCAACAATGAGTAGACGAGTGTTATGCGTGTGTATATGTGTAAATAAATGAACACTAAAATTCAAGTATTTCTTTTATATATATATAAATATATATATATATATATGTATATATATATATATATATACATAGATGCCCTGCGATGAGATGGCGACTTGTCCAGGGTGTACGCCGCCTTACCCCCGATCGTGGCTGAGATAGGCACCAGAGCCCCCCGCGACCCCAAAGGGAATAAGCGGTAGAAAAAATATATATATATATATATATATATATATATATATATATATAAAATAAATACTTGAATTTTAGTGTTCATTTATTTACAGCTAGAATTCACCAAGTCTAGAGTTTATACACATATACACATACATATATATATATATATATATATATATATATATATATATATATATGAAATACTTGACTTGGTGAATTCTAGCTGTAAATATACTCCTCCCCCTCTTAAACACGCCCCGCCCCCAACCACGCCCCCCACCTCCCGAAATCTGAGGTCTCAAGGTTGGCAAGTATGCCAAGAGCTCACTAGAAAAACCTAAACCTGCATTCTCTCTCCTCACCACTAGGGGGCGTCATTAAGTGATTGATGACGTCATCAGTGCTGGGACTTACTCATAAGGAATACTACGGAAGACGATGTGGTCCAATAAGGTGATCTGTTCTGCCAGCTCCATTGCTGACAGCGACTCAAAACACTCCGCCTTTGGATTCTCCGTCTACACACACACACACACACACACACACACACACACACACACACACACACACACACACACACACACACACACACACATAAAAAAAGACACACAATACTAAAAATAGTATCATTAAAAAAGATGGATGTTAAATCTTACCGCAATGAAGTGAAGAAGTGGACAACTTTTCTGCTCCATCATCACCATCACCATGACAACGTTGAACATGAGCTTGTTAGACACAATGTGTGTGTGTGTGTGTGTGTGTGTGTGTGTGTGTGTGTGTGTGTGTGTGTGTGTGTCGGACACCCACCATCTGTAAAATGTCCTCGATCTTCAGCTGAGCGTCGTCCTGTTCCTCTTGAGAAAGAGCACTGGAAGAGAGGAAAGGTGTCGCAGTTTTGGACGCCAGCAAGGAGAAAGATGTCCACCTGAGAATGTTGGCGGTGGCTTTCCTCTCCTGGGGCAGCAGGTCCGGGTCCCGCAGAACCTCCTCCAGCAGGCTGACCACGCCCACCTTCAGCTCGCTGTTGCTCTCAAAGTCCTGCAAAGGAAGGAGGAAGTTTTATTAGGACTCCCATCCAAGATTTGGACCGCCACTGATACATTAGGATCGCTACAAATAGATTGGGACAAGTAAAACTAGATTTGGACCGCCACAGACAAAATTTGGACCACCATAAATAAATACATTTGGACTGCTACAAATACATTTGTATCATTACAATACATTTGGATGGATGGATGGGTGGATTTGGACCACCACACAGATTCAAACTGTCACAAATAGATTTGGACCATCGCACAGATTCAAACTGTCACAAAAAGATTTGGACCACCACACAGATTCAAACTGTCACAAATAGATTTGGACCATCGCACAGATTCAAACCACCACACATATAAGTGGACCACCACAAATATATTTAGACCACCACAAATAGATTTGGACCATCGCACAGATTCAAACCACCACACATATATGTGGACCACCACAAATATATTTAGACCACCACAAATATATTGAAACCACCACAAATATATTTAGACCACCACAAATAGATTTGGACCACCACACAGATGCAAACCACCACAAATATATGTGGACCACCACAAATATATGTGGACCACCACAAATATATTTAGACCACCACAAATATATTTAGACCACCACAAATAGATTTGGACCACCACACAGATGCAAACCACCACAGATATATGTGGACCACCACAAATATATTGAAACCACCACAAATATATTTAGACCACCACAAATATATTTAGACAACCACAAATAGATTTGGACCACCACACAGATTCAAACCACCACAAATATATGTGGACCACCACAAATATATTTAGACCACCACAAATATATTTAGACAACCACAAATAGATTTGGACCACCACACAGATGCAAACCACCACAGATATATGTGGACCACCACAGATATATTGAAACCACCACAAATATATTTAGACCACCACAAATATATTTAGACCACCACAAATAGATTTGGACCACCACACAGATTCAAACCACCACAAAGATGCGTGGACCACCACAAATATAATTAGACCACCACAAATATATTCAGACAACCACAAATAGATTTGGACCATCACACAGATTCAAACCACCACAAATATATGTGGACCACCACAAATATATTTAGACCACCACAGATATATTGAAACCACCACAAATATATTTAAAACACCACAAATTTGGACCACCACACAGATGTAAACCACCACACAGATTCAAACCACCACAAATATATGTGGACCACCACAAATATATTTAGACCACCACAAATAGATTTGGACCACCACACAGATTCAAACCACCACAAATATATGTGGACCACCACAAATATATGTGGACAACCTCAGATTTGGACCACCAAACAGATCCAGACCACCACAAATAGATTCAAACCGCCACAAATATATTTGGACCACCACTAATGGATTTGGACCGCCACATATATTCAAACCGTCACAATTATAAATAGACCACCACAAATAGATTTGGACCACCACACAGATTCAAACCACCACAAATACATGTGGACCACCACAGATATATTTGGACCATAACAAAGATTCATACCACCACAAATATATGTCCAGATATATGTGGACAACCACAAATAGATTTGGACCACCACACAGATTCAAACCACCACAAATATATGTGGACCACCACAGATATATGTGGACCACTACAAATATATTTGGACCACAACAAAGATTCATACCACCAAAAATATATGTCCAGATATATGTGGACCACCACAAATAGATTTGGACCACCACACAGATTCACACCACCACAAATAGATTTGGACCACCACAAATATATGTGGACCACCACAAATAGATTTAGACCACCACAAATAGATTTGGACCACCTCAAATAGATTTGGACCACCACACAGATTCAAACCACCACAAATATACGTGGACCACCACAAATATATTTGGACCACAACAAAGATTCATACCACCAAAAATATATGTCCAGATATATGTGGACCACCACAAATAGATTTGGACCACCACACAGATTCACACCACCACAAATAGATTTGGACCACCACAAATAGATTTGGACCACCACAAATATATGTGGACCACCACAAATAGATTTAGACCACCACAAATAGATTTGGACCACCTCAAATAGATTTGGACCACCACACAGATTCAAACCACCACAGATATACGTGGACCACCACAAATATATTTGGACCACAACAAAGATTCATACCACCACAAATATATGTCCAGATATATGTGGACCACCACAAATAGATTTGGACCACCACACAGATTCAAACCACCACAAATATATGTGGACCACCACAGATATATGTGGACCACTACAAATATATTTGGACCACAACAAAGATTCATACCACCAAAAATATATGTCCAGATATATGTGGACCACCACAAATAGATTTGGACCACCACACAGATTCAAACCACCACAAATAGATTTGGTCCACCACAAATATATGTGGACCACCACAAATAGATTTGGACCACCACACAGATTCAGACCACCACAAATAAATTTCAACTTCTACAAACATATTTGGACCACCACAAATAGATCTGGACCACCACACAGATTCACACCACCACAAATAGATTTGGACCACCACAAATATTAAAACTGCCACAAATATATGTGGACCACCCCAAATAGATTTAGACCACCACACAGATTCAGACCACCACAAATACATTTCAACTTCTACAAACATATTTGGCCCACCACAAGTAGATTTCGACTTCTACAAATATATGTGGACCACCACAAATAGATGTTGACTGCTACAAATAGATGTGGACCACCACAAGTAGATGTGGACCACCACAAATAGATGTTGACCGCCACAAATATATGTAGACCCCCACAAATAGATGTTGACTTCTACAAATATATGTGGACCACCACAGATAGATGTTGACTGCTACAAATATATGTGGACCACCACAAGTAGATGTTGACCGCCACAAATATATGTGGACCACCACAAGTAGATGTTGACCGCTACAAATATATGTGGACCACCACAAGTAGATGTTGACCGCCACAAATATATGTGGACCGCCACAAGTAGATGTGGACCACCACAAATAGATGTTGACTGCTACAAATATATGTGGACCACCACAAATATATGTGGACCACCACAAATATATGTGGACCCCCACAAATAGATTTTGACTGCTACAAATATATGTGGACCACCACAAGTAGATGTGGACCACCACAAATAGATGTTGACTGCTACAAATATATGTGGACCACCACAAGTAGATGTGGACCGCCACAAATATATGTGGACCACCACAAGTAGATGTGGACCGCCACAAATATATGTGGACCACCACAAGTAGATGTGGACCGCCACAAATATATGTGGACCACCACAAGTAGATGTGGACCGCCACAAATAGATGTTGACCGCCACAAATAGATGTGGACCCCCACAAATAGATGTTGACTTCTACAAATATATGTGGACCACCACAAATAGATGTTGACTGCTACAAATATATGTGGACCACCACAAATAGATGTTGACTGCTACAAATATATGTGGACCACCACAAGTAGATGTTGACTGCTACAAATATATGTGGACCACCACAAATAGATGTTGACTGCTACAAATATATGTGGACCACCACAAGTAGATGTTGACTGCTACAAATATATGTGGACCACCACAAATAGATGTTGACTGCTACAAATATATGTGGACCACCACAAGTAGATGTTGACTGCTACAAATATATGTGGACCACCACAAATAGATGTTGACTGCTACAAATATATGTGGACCACCACAAATAGATGTTGACTGCTACAAATAGATGTGGACCACCACAAGTAGATGTTGACTTCTACAAATAGATGTGGACCACCACAAGTAGATGTTGACTTCTACAAATATATGTGGACCACCACAAATAGATGTTGACTGCTACAAATATATGTGGACCACCACAAGTAGATGTTGACTGCTACAAATATATGTGGACCACCACAAATAGATGTTGACTGCTACAAATATATGTGGACCACCACAAATAGATGTTGACTGCTACAAATATATGTGGACCACCACAAGTAGATGTTGACTGCTACAAATATATGTGGACCACCACAAGTAGATGTTGCCTGCTACAAATATGTGTGGACCACCACAAGTAGATTTCGACTGCTACAAATATATGTGGACCACCACAAATAGATGTTGACTGCTACAAATATATGTGGACCACCACAAATAGATTTCGACTTCTACAAACATATTTGGACCACCACAAGAAGATTTTGACTTCTACAAATATATGTGGACCACCACAAATAGATGTTGAGTGCTACAAATATATGTGGACCACCACAAGTAGATGTTGACCGCCACAAATATATGTGGACCACCACAAGTAGATGTGGACCACCACAAATAGATGTTGACTGCTACAAATATATGTGGACCACCACAAATAGATGTTGACCGCCACAAATATATGTGGACCACCACAAGTAGATGTGGACCGCCACAAATATATGTGGACCACCACAAATATATGTGGACCCCCACAAATAGATTTTGACCGCTACAAATATATGTGGACCCCCACAAGTAGATGTGGACCGCCACAAATATATGTGGACCACCACAAATAGATGTTGACTGCTACAAATATATGTGGACCACCACAAATAGATGTTGACTGCTACAAATATATGTGGACCACCACAAATAGATGTTGACTGCTACAAATATATGTGGACCACCACAAGTAGATGTTGACTGCTACAAATATGTGTGGACCACCACAAGTAGATTTCGACTGCTACAAATATATGTGGACCACCACAAGTAGATGTTGACTGCTACAAATATATGTGGACCACCACAAATAGATGTTGACTGCTACAAATATATGTGGACCACCACAAGTAGATGTTGACTGCTACAAATATATGTGGACCACCACAAGTAGATGTTGCCTGCTACAAATATGTGTGGACCACCACAAGTAGATTTCGACTGCTACAAATATATGTGGACCACCACAAATAGATGTTGACTGCTACAAATATATTTGGACCACCACAAGAAGATTTTGACTTCTACAAATATATGTGGACCACCACAAATAGATGTTGAGTGCTACAAATATATGTGGACCACCACAAGTAGATGTTGCCTGCTACAAATATGTGTGGACCACCACAAGTAGATTTCGACTGCTACAAATATATGTGGACCACCACAAATAGATTTCGACTTCTACAAACATATTTGGACCACCACAAGAAGATTTTGACTTCTACAAATATATGTGGACCACCACAAATAGATGTTGAGTGCTACAAATATATGTGGACCACCACAAGTAGATGTTGACCGCCACAAATATATGTGGACCACCACAAGTAGATGTGGACCACCACAAATAGATGTTGACTGCTACAAATATATGTGGACCACCACAAATAGATGTTGACCGCCACAAATATATGTGGACCACCACAAGTAGATGTGGACCGCCACAAATATATGTGGACCACCACAAATATATGTGGACCCCCACAAATAGATTTTGACCGCTACAAATATATGTGGACCCCCACAAGTAGATGTGGACCGCCACAAATATATGTGGACCACCACAAATAGATGTTGAGTGCTACAAATATATGTGGACCACCACAAGTAGATGTTGCCTGCTACAAATATGTGTGGACCACCACAAGTAGATTTCGACTGCTACAAATATATGTGGACCACCACAAATAGATTTCGACTTCTACAAACATATTTGGACCACCACAAGAAGATTTTGACTTCTACAAATATATGTGGACCACCACAAATAGATGTTGAGTGCTACAAATATATGTGGACCACCACAAGTAGATGTTGACCGCCACAAATATATGTGGACCACCACAAGTAGATGTGGACCACCACAAATAGATGTTGACTGCTACAAATATATGTGGACCACCACAAATAGATGTTGACCGCCACAAATATATGTGGACCACCACAAGTAGATGTGGACCGCCACAAATATATGTGGACCACCACAAATATATGTGGACCCCCACAAATAGATTTTGACCGCTACAAATATATGTGGACCCCCACAAGTAGATGTGGACCGCCACAAATATATGTGGACCACCACAAATGTATGTGGACCCCCACAAATAGATTTTGACCGCTACAAATATATGTGGACCACCACAAATAGATGTTGACTGCTACAAATATATGTGGACCACCACAAATAGATGTTGACTGCTACAAATATATGTGGACCACCACAAGTAGATGTTGACTGCTACAAATATATGTGGACCACCACAAGTAGATGTTGACTGCTACAAATATGTGTGGACCACCACAAGTAGATTTCGACTGCTACAAATATATGTGGACCACCACAAGTAGATGTTGACTGCTACAAATTATGTGGACCACCACAAATAGATGTTGACTGCTACAAATATATGTGGACCACCACAAATAGATGTTGACCGCCACAAATATATGTGGACCACCACAAATAGATGTTGACCGCCACAAATATATGTGGACCACCACAAATAGATGTTGACTGCTACAAATATATGTGGACCACCACAAATAGATGTTGACTGCTACAAATATATGTGGACCACCACAAATAGATGTTGACTGCTACAAATATATGTGGACCACCACAAATAGATGTTGACTGCTACAAATATATGTGGACCACCACAAGTAGATGTTGACTGCTACAAATATATGTGGACCACCACAAATAGATGTTGACTGCTACAAATATATGTGGACCACCACAAATAGATGTTGACTGCTACAAATATATGTGGACCACCACAAATAGATGTTGACTGCTACAAATATATGTGGACCACCACAAGTAGATGTTGACTTCTACAAATATATGTGGACCACCACAAGTAGATGTTGACTGCTACAAATATATGTGGACCACCACAAATAGATGTTGACTGCTACAAATATATGTGGACCACCACAAATAGATGTTGACTGCTACAAATATATGTGGACCACCACAAATAGATGTTGACTGCTACAAATATATGTGGACCACCACAAGTAGATGTTGACTGCTACAAATATATGTGGACCACCACAAATAGATGTTGACTGCTACAAATATATGTGGACCACCACAAGTAGATGTTGACTGCTACAAATATATGTGGACCACCACAAATAGATGTTGACTGCTACAAATATATGTGGACCACCACAAATAGATGTTGACTGCTACAAATATATGTGGACCACCACAAGTAGATTTCGACTTCTACAAATATATGTGGACCACCACAAGTAGATTTCGACTTCTACAAATATATGTGGACCACCACAAGTAGATTTCGACTTGTACAAATATATGTGGACCACCACAAGTAGATTTCGACTGCTACAAATATATGTGGACCACCACAAGTAGATTTCGACTTCTACAAATATATGTGGACCACCACAAGTAGATTTCGACTTGTACAAATATATGTGGACCACCACAAGTAGATTTCGACTTGTACAAATATATGTGGACCACCACAAGTAGATTTCGACTTGTACAAATATATGTGGACCACCACAAGTAGATTTCGACTGCTACAAATATATGTGGACCACCACAAGTAGATTTCGACTGCTACAAATATATGTGGACCACCACAAGTAGATGTTGACTGCTACAAATATATGTGGACCACCACAAGTAGATGTTGACTTCTACAAATATATGTGGACCACCACAAATAGATGTTGACTGCTACAAATATATGTGGACCACCACAAGTAGATGTTGACTTCTACAAATATATGTGGACCACCACAAGTAGATGTTGACTTCTACAAATATATGTGGACCACCACAAGTAGATGTTGACTGCTACAAATATATGTGGACCACCACCAGTAGATGTGGACCACCACAAATAGATGTTGACTGCTACAAATATATGTGGACCACCACCAGTAGATGTGGACCACCACAAATAGATGTTGACCGCCACAAATATATGTGGACCACCACAAGTAGATGTGGACCGCCACAAATATATGTGGACCACCACAAATAGATGTTGACTGCTACAAATATATGTGGACCACCACCAGTAGATGTGGACCACCACAAATAGATGTTGACCGCCACAAATATATGTGGACCACCACAAGTAGATGTGGACCGCCACAAATATATGTGGACCACCACAAATATATGTGGACCCCCACAAATAGATTTTGACCGCTACAAATATATGTGGACCCCCACAAGTAGATGTGGACCGCCACAAATATATGTGGACCACCACAAATGTATGTGGACCCCCACAAATAGATTTTGACCGCTACAAATATATGTGGACCACCACAAATAGATGTTGACTGCTACAAATATATGTGGACCACCACAAATAGATGTTGACTGCTACAAATATATGTGGACCACCACAAGTAGATGTTGACTGCTACAAATATGTGTGGACCACCACAAGTAGATTTCGACTGCTACAAATATATGTGGACCACCACAAGTAGATGTTGACTGCTACAAATATATGTGGACCACCACAAATAGATGTTGACTGCTACAAATATATGTGGACCACCACAAGTAGATGTTGACTGCTACAAATATATGTGGACCACCACAAGTAGATGTTGCCTGCTACAAATATGTGTGGACCACCACAAGTAGATTTCGACTGCTACAAATATATGTGGACCACCACAAATAGATGTTGACTGCTACAAATATATGTGGACCACCACAAATAGATTTCGACTTCTACAAACATATTTGGACCACCACAAGAAGATTTTGACTTCTACAAATATATGTGGACCACCACAAATAGATGTTGAGTGCTACAAATATATGTGGACCACCACAAGTAGATGTTGACCGCCACAAATATATGTGGACCACCACAAGTAGATGTGGACCACCACAAATAGATGTTGACTGCTACAAATATATGTGGACCACCACAAATAGATGTTGACCGCCACAAATATATGTGGACCACCACAAGTAGATGTGGACCGCCACAAATATATGTGGACCACCACAAATATATGTGGACCCCCACAAATAGATTTTGACCGCTACAAATATATGTGGACCCCCACAAGTAGATGTGGACCGCCACAAATATATGTGGACCACCACAAATGTATGTGGACCCCCACAAATAGATTTTGACCGCTACAAATATATGTGGACCACCACAAATAGATGTTGACTGCTACAAATATATGTGGACCACCACAAATAGATGTTGACTGCTACAAATATATGTGGACCACCACAAGTAGATGTTGACTGCTACAAATATGTGTGGACCACCACAAGTAGATTTCGACTGCTACAAATATATGTGGACCACCACAAGTAGATGTTGACTGCTACAAATTATGTGGACCACCACAAATAGATGTTGACTGCTACAAATATATGTGGACCACCACAAATAGATGTTGACCGCCACAAATATATGTGGACCACCACAAATAGATGTTGACCGCCACAAATATATGTGGACCACCACAAATAGATGTTGACTGCTACAAATATATGTGGACCACCACAAATAGATGTTGACTGCTACAAATATATGTGGACCACCACAAGTAGATGTTGACTGCTACAAATATATGTGGACCACCACAAATAGATGTTGACTGCTACAAATATATGTGGACCACCACAAATAGATGTTGACTGCTACAAATATATGTGGACCACCACAAATAGATGTTGACTGCTACAAATATATGTGGACCACCACAAGTAGATGTTGACTGCTACAAATATATGTGGACCACCACAAGTAGATGTTGACTGCTACAAATATATGTGGACCACCACAAATAGATGTTGACTGCTACAAATATATGTGGACCACCACAAATAGATGTTGACTGCTACAAATATATGTGGACCACCACAAGTAGATTTCGACTTCTACAAATATATGTGGACCACCACAAGTAGATTTCGACTTCTACAAATATATGTGGACCACCACAAGTAGATTTCGACTTGTACAAATATATGTGGACCACCACAAGTAGATTTCGACTGCTACAAATATATGTGGACCACCACAGGTAGATTTCGACTTCTACAAATATATGTGGACCACCACAAGTAGATTTCGACTTCTACAAATATATGTGGACCACCACAAGTAGATTTCGACTTGTACAAATATATGTGGACCACCACAAGTAGATTTCGACTTCTACAAATATATGTGGACCACCACAAGTAGATTTCGACTGCTACAAATATATGTGGACCACCACAAGTAGATTTCGACTGCTACAAATATATGTGGACCACCACAAGTAGATGTTGACTGCTACAAATATATGTGGACCACCACAAGTAGATGTTGACTGCTACAAATATATGTGGACCACCACAAATAGATGTTGACTGCTACAAATATATGTGGACCACCACAAGTAGATGTTGACTTCTACAAATATATGTGGACCACCACAAGTAGATGTTGACTTCTACAAATATATGTGGACCACCACAAGTAGATGTTGACTGCTACAAATATATGTGGACCACCACAAGTAGATGTTGACTTCTACAAATATATGTGGACCACCACAAGTAGATGTTGACTGCTACAAATATATGTGGACCACCACAAGTAGATGTTGACTTCTACAAATATATGTGGACCACCACAAGTAGATGTTGACTTCTACAAATATATGTGGACCACCACAAGTAGATGTTGACTGCTACAAATATATGTGGACCACCACAAATAGATGTTGACCGCCACAAATATATGTGGACCCCCACAAATAGATTTTGACTGCTACAAATATATGTGGACCACCACAAATAGATGTTGACCGCCACAAATATATGTGGACCACCACAAATAGATGTTGACTGCTACAAATATATGTGGACCACCACAAATAGATGTTGACTGCTACAAATATATGTGGACCACCACAAATAGATGTTGACTGCTACAAATATATGTGGACCACCACAAATAGATGTTGACTGCTACAAATATATGTGGACCACCACAAGTAGATGTTGACTGCTACAAATATATGTGGACCACCACAAATAGATGTTGACTGCTACAAATATATGTGGACCACCACAAGTAGATGTTGACTTCTACAAATATATGTGGACCACCACAAGTAGATGTTGACTGCTACAAATATATGTGGACCACCACAAATAGATGTTGACTGCTACAAATATATGTGGACCACCACAAATAGATGTTGACTGCTACAAATATATGTGGACCACCACAAATAGATGTTGACTGCTACAAATATATGTGGACCACCACAAGTAGATGTTGACTGCTACAAATATATGTGGACCACCACAAGTAGATGTTGACTGCTACAAATATATGTGGACCACCACAAATAGATGTTGACTGCTACAAATATATGTGGACCACCACAAATAGATGTTGACTGCTACAAATATATGTGGACCACCACAAGTAGATTTCGACTTCTACAAATATATGTGGACCACCACAAGTAGATTTCGACTTCTACAAATATATGTGGACCACCACAAGTAGATTTCGACTTGTACAAATATATGTGGACCACCACAAGTAGATTTCGACTGCTACAAATATATGTGGACCACCACAAGTAGATTTCGACTTCTACAAATATATGTGGACCACCACAAGTAGATTTCGACTTCTACAAATATATGTGGACCACCACAAGTAGATTTCGACTTGTACAAATATATGTGGACCACCACAAGTAGATTTCGACTTGTACAAATATATGTGGACCACCACAAGTAGATTTCGACTGCTACAAATATATGTGGACCACCACAAGTAGATTTCGACTGCTACAAATATATGTGGACCACCACAAGTAGATGTTGACTGCTACAAATATATGTGGACCACCACAAGTAGATGTTGACTGCTACAAATATATGTGGACCACCACAAATAGATGTTGACTGCTACAAATATATGTGGACCACCACAAGTAGATGTTGACTTCTACAAATATATGTGGACCACCACAAGTAGATGTTGACTGCTACAAATATATGTGGACCACCACAAATAGATGTTGACTGCTACAAATATATGTGGACCACCACCAGTAGATGTGGACCACCACAAATAGATGTTGACCGCCACAAATATATGTGGACCACCACCAGTAGATGTGGACCACCACAAATAGATGTTGACCGCCACAAATATATGTGGACCACCACAAGTAGATGTGGACCGCCACAAATATATGTGGACCACCACAAATATATGTGGACCCCCACAAATAGATTTTGACCGCTACAAATATATGTGGACCCCCACAAGTAGATGTGGACCGCCACAAATATATGTGGACCACCACAAATGTATGTGGACCCCCACAAATAGATTTTGACCGCTACAAATATATGTGGACCACCACAAATAGATGTTGACTGCTACAAATATATGTGGACCACCACAAATAGATGTTGACTGCTACAAATATATGTGGACCACCACAAGTAGATGTTGACTGCTACAAATATGTGTGGACCACCACAAGTAGATTTCGACTGCTACAAATATATGTGGACCACCACAAGTAGATGTTGACTGCTACAAATATATGTGGACCACCACAAATAGATGTTGACTGCTACAAATATATGTGGACCACCACAAGTAGATGTTGACTGCTACAAATATATGTGGACCACCACAAGTAGATGTTGACTGCTACAAATATATGTGGACCACCACAAGTAGATGTTGACTGCTACAAATATATGTGGACCACCACAAGTAGATGTTGCCTGCTACAAATATGTGTGGACCACCACAAGTAGATTTCGACTGCTACAAATATATGTGGACCACCACAAATAGATGTTGACTGCTACAAATATATGTGGACCACCACAAATAGATGTTGACTGCTACAAATATATGTGGACCACCACAAATAGATGTTGACTGCTACAAATATATGTGGACCACCACAAATAGATTTCGACTTCTACAAACATATTTGGACCACCACAAGAAGATTTTGACTTCTACAAATATATGTGGACCACCACAAATAGATGTTGAGTGCTACAAATATATGTGGACCACCACAAGTAGATGTTGACCGCCACAAATATATGTGGACCACCACAAATAGATGTTGACTGCTACAAATATATGTGGACCACCACAAATAGATGTTGACTGCTACAAATATATGTGGACCACCACAAATAGATGTTGACTGCTACAAATATATGTGGACCACCACAAATAAATGTTGACCGCCACAAATATATGTTGACCGCCACAAATATATGTGGACCACCACAAGTAGATGTTGACTGCTACAAATAGATTTGAAGACCACCTTCATGAAATAAAGACATAACCCTGCTTTCTAACAGACGGAGGTTTGCATGTCTCCTCTCCACGAGCAGCGGGGGGACACTCGGGACTCGGGTTCAGACCTGCGAGTGCTTGGAGACCCAGTGACGCAGCACGTTGAGGACTCGGTTGGTGGCCGCCCGGCGGATGACCAACTCCTTGTCACAGGACTTGTCCGAGCTGCTGAAAACTGCAAGACAAAGAAAGCAAAGCTGCAACTCCTCGCTCTTGTTGTTTAGGGCGACCACCACTAGGGGGCACATGACCGGGAAGGCATCAGATCAGGGGTGTCCAAACTTTGTCCACTGAGCAAAGCATGCATACAGTACCTTCATAACAATATTTAACATGTACAATGTACACACTACAAGTATAAATACATCATTTAGTGACAGACACTTTCATAACAATATGTCAAATTTCAGATATTTACCCTATTTTGGTCATTTTTTTGCACAACTACAAACCCCAAAAGCAGTGAAGTTGTCAGGTTGTGTAAAAGGTAAATAAAAAGAGAATACAATGATTTGCTAATCCTTTTCAACTCATATTCATATTCAAAACAAAATACTTAACGTTCGAACTGGAAATCTTTGTTATTTTTTTTATATTAGCTCATTTTGAATTTGATGCCTGCAACATGTTTCAAGAAAGCTGGCAAAAGTGGCAAAAAAAACTGAGAAAGTTGAGGCTTGCTCATCAAACACTTATTTGGAACACAGGCTAATTGGGAACAGGTGGGTGCCATGATTGGGTATAAAAGCAGCTTCCATGAGTTGCTAAGTATTTCACAAACAAGGACAAGGCGAGGGTCACCACTTTGTCAACAAATGCCTGAGCAAATTGTTTATGAACAACATTTCTCAACCAGCGATTGCAAGGAATTTAGGGATTTCACCGTCTACGCTCCGTAATATCATCAAAAGGTTCAGAGAATGTGGAGAAATCACTGCACGTAAGCCAGGATATTACACACCTTCCATTCCTTAGGCCAGGGGTCGGGAACCTTTTTGGTTGAAAGAGCCAAAAAGCCAAATATTTTAAAATATATTTCCGTAAGAGCCATATAATTATTTTTTCAACACTAAACACACCTAAACGCGTGCATTTTAAAGTAAGACCAACCTTTCTAGAGTATAATAGGTCTTTTATTCTTTGTAATAACACTAATATTCTGAAGCTAATTGTGGAGGTGGCGTGGCCTGCGGGCCTGCAGCGAAGCAGGGTGTGCCAGGACCTGCCTCGAAATCAGTGACAGGTGCGTAGACAACCCACCTGGGCCTTGTTTTCTAATCACCTGTCGCTCTGTTATAAGCAGCAGCCAGGAGGAGAGACAGAGTTGGAGCTGGAGCCGGAGTGCGAGCGAGAACGAAAAAGAAAAAGACGAGAGACTTATTGAAAAATAAAAAAGTAGCGTAACCCTGAAACAGGCTTTCATGTCGGTGCTTGGTGGTCTGAAGAACCCCCAGGAGGGCAAGCCCTAAAAAAAATAATAATAAATAAAGTGCGGTAGAAAAAGGATGGATGGATTCAAATGCATGAGCATGTTTATTATTTTGAACGTTATTTTTAACACTTTGATTACAAGTGGAATTAGTAATTACAGTGTTAGCTCACTGCGATGAGGTGGCGACTTGTCCAGGGTGTACCCTGCCTTCCGCCCGATTGTAGCTGGGATAGGCGCCAGCGCCCCCCGTGACCCCGAAAGGGAATAAGCGGTAGAAAATGGATGGATGGATGGAGTGTTAGCTCAGATTTATCCGAGAGCCAGATGCAGTCATCAAAAGAGCCACATCTGGCTCTAGAGCCATAGGTTCCCTACCCCTGCCTTAGGCAGTACTGCATCAAAAAGCGACATCAGTGTGTAAAGGATATCACCACATGTGCTCGGGAACTCTTCAGAAAACCACTGCCAGTAACTACAGTTTGTCTCGACATCTGTAAGTGCGGGTTAAAACTCTACTATGCAAAGCCAAAGCCATTTATCAACAACACCCAGAAACGCCACAGGCTTCCCTGGGCCCGAGCTCATCTAAGACGGACTGATGCAAAGTGGAAAGGTGTTCTGTGGTCTGGCAGAGACCACATTTCAAATTATATTTGGAAACTGTAGACGTGGTGTCCTCCGGACCAAAAAAAGGACAAGAACCACCCGGATAGTTATAGGCGCAAAGTGTAAAAAGGTATAGGTGTGCATTATATTGGCCAAAGTTTGGGGAACTTACACATCTGTGAAGGCACCATTAATGCTGGAAGGTCCATACAGGTTTTGGAGCAACATATCCAAGCAACGTTATCATGGACGCCCCTGCTTATTTCAGCAAGACAATACCAAACCAGGTGTTGCAACAGCGTGGCTTCGTAGTAAAAGAGTGCGGGTACTAGACTGGCCTGCTTGTAGTCCAGACATGGAAAATGTGTGAAGGCTAAAATATGAGGCAGGAGACTGTTGAACAAGCAAGAATGGGAAAGTTAAAAATGTGTGTCCTCAGTTCCCAAAACTTTACTGAGTGTTGTTAAAAGGAAAGGCCATGTAACACACTGGTAAAAATGCCTTTTTTTGCAATGTGTTGCTGCCATTAAATTCTAAGTTCATGATTATTATTAGGAGTTTCTCAGTGTGAACATAAAGTGAAGATAATTATATTTATATAGTGCTTTTCTCTAGAGACTCAAAGCGCTTTACATAGTGAAACCCAATATCTAAGTTACATTTAAACCAGTGTGGGTGGCACTGGGAGCAGGTGGGTCAAGTGTCTTGCCCAAGGACACAACGGCAGTGACTAGGGTGGCAGAAGTGGGAATCGAACCTGCAACCCTCAAGTTGCTGGCACGGCCGCTCTACCAACCGCCCATATCTCTTTGCAGTCTCTTCAATTGAATATAAATTGAGAAGGATTTAAAAATAATTTTATTTTCTCTTTATTTACCATTTCAATGGTTTTGTCAAATAAAAAATGGAAACAAAGTGTTGGTCATGTCTCTCTCACCCTGGGAGCTGCTGTGGCTCGCCGCCGCCGTGGCGATGGCGAAGGCGGAGGCGGGCGACATGGCACAGCGAGAGTTGTCCCCCGAAGACGACGCTGCGGGGACAGAAAGACGAGAAGCAGGGACTCCATCTTGTTGTAATAAATGATCTTTGACATCGGAGGAGTCGCTTTAAAGTGATACCTCCCGCCGGTCTGTATCGCATGTGTCTGGGCGTGGACGGCGAGCGGCACGGCGAGACGTCTCCCGACTCGCCGCCGGGCGGGGCTTCCGGGATGAACTTGTCCAGGGACACGGACTCCAGGACAGCTGTCGAGGGACACGTAACCATGACAACACTCGTATCTAGGGGCGACTAGCAAGATGGCCACCTCGCCGGATGCTGCGCCGCAGTTTCCCGCAGAAGGCGTCGATGCGCGGGAGCTCCAGGCTGAAGTCGTCCCCGGGCCCCGGGCTGAGCTCGGGCGAGCTGGGACCCCGGCTGAGGTCCAGGGGGGCCTTGGTGGAGACGGGAGGCGGGGAGGATGCGTGGGGGAGGCGGGGGGAGCCGGGGGGCGGCGGGGAGGAGAAGCCGGAGGGCGGGCGCGGGGAGCCGGGGGGCGGCGAAGGGAGGGCGGGGCAGTGGGTGGACGTCGGGGAGGAGGAGGGGGTGGGAGACAGGTCCAGGGCCTTGGCGCCGCCGACCGGCGAGCTGAGGGACAGTTTGCGGCAGTGGACGGGAGAGGAAGTCCGGGAGGGGATGGAGAGCGGGGGCGGCGAGGAGAACTTGCGGCACAGTCGGGGGGATTTGTTGTTGAGGGGGTCCGTGCCCCAAGAGCCCTGGTTGGTGGCGAAGAAGATCTCCAGGGACCTGGGGGACACAGGAGCAGGTGTGACTGGCGGACCCGGGGCCTGGGGGTGTGGGGGGTCTGTGTTTACTTGGACTGATCCAGAGCCAGCTGGGTGGTCTTCAGGGTGTAGTCGGGACAGAGGGACATGACGGACAGGCGGTCACATGAGTGCTGCTCAACCCTGATGGGAGGATGAGGAGGAGGATGATGATGATGAGGAGGAGGAGGAGGACCACCACACTGGGACAGGAGGAGGTTTGCACCACATTTTCACCGCAAAACACCCAAAAACTCGACAGCATGCTAACGGTGTTAAGCATGCTAACAGTTACCATTAGTGAGTGACCAAACTATATTAAAATCTAAAATACACTAACATATTACTCTGAGGTGTCTGCCTGAAAAAAAATGTTTTTAATGCTACCGTGCTAACGTTAGCATGCGTATTTTAGCTAAAACAAAAGCTATCATGCTAACTCTAGCATGTGTCAAGTGCCAAAAGATATTACTCTGAGGTGCGTACCTGAAAAAACATTTTTTTAAATGCTACCGTACTAACGTTAGCATGCATCAAGTCCAAAACTGTGACTGAATATTATACCTACAAAAATTGCTTTGAAAAAGCTAGCATATTAATGTTAGCATCCTAATAGGTATCATTTGTGAAGTAGCAAACTATTTTACGCTGAGGTGTACACCTGATAAATTAGCTAAAACAAAAGCTAGCATGCTAAAATGCTAACTGTAGCATGTGTCAAGTGCTAAAAGATATTACTCTGAGGTGCATACCTGAAAAAAACTTTTTTTAAATGCTACCGTACTAACGTTAGCATGCATCAAGTCCAAAACTGTGACTGAATATTATACCTACAAAAATTGCTTTGAAAAAGCTAGCATATTAATTTTAGCATCCTAATAGGTATCATTTGTGAAGTAGCAAAGTATTTTACACTGAGGTGTACACCTGATAAATTAGCTGAAAACCAAAGCTAGCATGCTAAAAGCTAACTGTAGCATGTGTCAAGTGCCCAAATATATTACTCTGAGGTGTCTACCTGAAAAAATGTTGTTTTAAATGCTACTGTACTAACGTTAGCATGCATCAAGTCCAAAAATATGACTAAATATTATACCTACAAAAATTGCTTTGAAAAAGCTAGCATATTAATTTTAGCATCCTAATAGGTATCATTTGTGAAGTAGCAAAGTATTTTACGCTGAGGTGTACACCTGATAAATTAGCTAAAACAAAAGCTAGCATGCTAAAAGCTAACTGTAGCATGTGTCAAGTGCCAAAAGATATTACTCTGGGGTGCGTACCTGAAAAAACATTTTTTTAAATGCTACCGTACTAACATTAGCATGCATCAAGTCCAAAACTGTGACTGAATATTATACCTACAAAAATTGCTTTGAAAAAGCTAGCATATTAATGTTAGCATTCTAATAGGTATCATTTGTGAAGTAGCAAACTATTTTACGCTGAGGTGTACACCTGATAAATTAGCTAAAACCAAAGCTAGCATGCTAAAAGCTAACTGTAGAATGTGTCAAGTGCCCAAATATATTACTCTGAGGTGTCTACCTGAAAAAATGTTGTTTTAAATGCTACTGTACTAACGTTAGCATGCATCAAGTCCAAAAATATGACTAAATATTATACCTACAAAAATTGCTTTGAAAAAGCTAGCATATTAATGTTAGCATCCTAATAGGTATCATTTGTGAAGTAGCAAACTATTTTACGCTGAGGTGTACACCTGATAAATTTGTTAAAACAAAAGCTAGCATGCTAAAAGCTAACTGTAGCATGTGTCAAGTGCCAAAATATATTACTCTGAGGTGTCTACCTGAAAAAAATGTTTTTAATGCTACCGTGCTAACGTTAGCATGCGTATTTTACACTGAGGTGTACACCTGATAAATTAGCTAAAACAAAAGCTAGCATGCTAAAATGCTAACTGTAGCATGTGTCAAGTGCCAAAAGATATTACTCTGGGGTGCGTACCTGAAAAAACATTTTTTTAAATGCTACCGTACTAACATTAGCATGCATCAAGTCCAAAACTATGACTGAATATTATACCTACAAAAATTGCTTTGAAAAAGCTAGCATATTAATGTTAGCATCCTAGTAGGTATCATTTGTGAAGTAGCAAACTATTTTACGCTGAGGTGTACACCTGATAAATTAGCTAAAACAAAAGCTAGCATGCTAAAATGCTAACTGTAGCATGTGTCAAGTGCCAAAATATATTACTCTGGGGTGCGTACCTGAAAAAACATTTTTTTAAATGCTACCGTACTAACGTTAGCATGCATCAAGTCCAAAACTATGACTGAATATTATACCTACAAAAATTGCTTTGAAAAAGCTAGCATATTAATGTTAGCATCCTAATAGGTATCATTTGTGAAGTAGCAAACTATTTTACGCTGAGGTGCACACCTGATAAATTAGCTAAAACAAAAGCTAGCATGCTAAAAGCTAACTGTAGCATGTGTCAAGTACCCAAATATATTACTCTGAGGTGTCTACCTGAAAAAAATGTTTTTAATGCTACCGTGCTAACATTAGCATGCGTATTTTACACTGAGGTGTACACCTGATAAATTAGCTAAAACAAAAGCTAGCATGCTAAAATGCTAACTGTAGCATGTGTCAAGTGCCAAAAGATATTACTCTGAGGCGCGTGCCTGAAAAAAATGTTTTTTAAATGCTACCGTACTAACGTTAGCATGCATCAAGTCCAAAAATATGACTGAATATTATACCTACAAAAATTGCTTTGAAAAAGCTAGCATATTAATGTTAGCATCCTAATAGGTATCATTTGTGAAGTAGCAAACTATTTTACGCTGAGGTGTACACCTGATAAATTTGTTAAAACAAAAGCTAGCATGCTAAAATGCTAACTGTAGCATGTGTCAAGTGCCAAAATATATTACTCTGGGGTGCGTACCTGAAAAAACATTTTTTTAAATGCTACCGTACTAACGTTAGCATGCATCAAGTCCAAAACTGTGACTGAATATTATACCTACAAAAATTGCTTTGAAAAAGCTAGCATATTAATGTTAGCATCCTAATAGGTATCATTTGTGAAGTAGCAAACTATTTTACGCTGAGGTGTACACCTGATAAATTAGCTAAAACAAAAGCTAGCATGCTAAAATGCTAACTGTAGCATGTGTCAAGTGCTAAAAGATATTACTCTGAGGTGCATACCTGAAAAAAACTTTTTTTAAATGCTACCGTACTAACGTTAGCATGCATCAAGTCCAAAACTGTGACTGAATATTATACCTACAAAAATTGCTTTGAAAAAGCTAGCATATTAATTTTAGCATCCTAATAGGTATCATTTGTGAAGTAGCAAAGTATTTTACACTGAGGTGTACACCTGATAAATTAGCTGAAAACCAAAGCTAGCATGCTA
This sequence comes from Nerophis ophidion, assembly GCF_033978795.1. Lineage (NCBI taxonomy): Eukaryota > Metazoa > Chordata > Actinopteri > Syngnathiformes > Syngnathidae > Nerophis > Nerophis ophidion. Next base: position 8,859,468 of record NC_084627.1, on the reverse strand, counting down.
AAAGCTAACTGTAGCATGTGTCAAGTGCCCAAATATATTACTCTGAGGTGTCTACCTGAAAAAATGTTGTTTTAAATGCTACTGTACTAACGTTAGCATGCATCAAGTCCAAAAATATGACTAAATATTATACCTACAAAAATTGCTTTGAAAAAGCTAGCATATTAATTTTAGCATCCTAATAGGTATCATTTGTGAAGTAGCAAAGTATTTTACGCTGAGGTGTACACCTGATAAATTAGCTAAAACAAAAGCTAGCATGCTAAAAGCTAACTGTAGCATGTGTCAAGTGCCAAAAGATATTACTCTGGGGTGCGTACCTGAAAAAACATTTTTTTAAATGCTACCGTACTAACATTAGCATGCATCAAGTCCAAAACTGTGACTGAATATTATACCTACAAAAATTGCTTTGAAAAAGCTAGCATATTAATGTTAGCATTCTAATAGGTATCATTTGTGAAGTAGCAAACTATTTTACGCTGAGGTGTACACCTGATAAATTAGCTAAAACCAAAGCTAGCATGCTAAAAGCTAACTGTAGAATGTGTCAAGTGCCCAAATATATTACTCTGAGGTGTCTACCTGAAAAAATGTTGTTTTAAATGCTACTGTACTAACGTTAGCATGCATCAAGTCCAAAAATATGACTAAATATTATACCTACAAAAATTGCTTTGAAAAAGCTAGCATATTAATGTTAGCATCCTAATAGGTATCATTTGTGAAGTAGCAAACTATTTTACGCTGAGGTGTACACCTGATAAATTTGTTAAAACAAAAGCTAGCATGCTAAAAGCTAACTGTAGCATGTGTCAAGTGCCAAAATATATTACTCTGAGGTGTCTACCTGAAAAAAATGTTTTTAATGCTACCGTGCTAACGTTAGCATGCGTATTTTACACTGAGGTGTACACCTGATAAATTAGCTAAAACAAAAGCTAGCATGCTAAAATGCTAACTGTAGCATGTGTCAAGTGCCAAAAGATATTACTCTGGGGTGCGTACCTGAAAAAACATTTTTTTAAATGCTACCGTACTAACATTAGCATGCATCAAGTCCAAAACTATGACTGAATATTATACCTACAAAAATTGCTTTGAAAAAGCTAGCATATTAATGTTAGCATCCTAGTAGGTATCATTTGTGAAGTAGCAAACTATTTTACGCTGAGGTGTACACCTGATAAATTAGCTAAAACAAAAGCTAGCATGCTAAAATGCTAACTGTAGCATGTGTCAAGTGCCAAAATATATTACTCTGGGGTGCGTACCTGAAAAAACATTTTTTTAAATGCTACCGTACTAACGTTAGCATGCATCAAGTCCAAAACTATGACTGAATATTATACCTACAAAAATTGCTTTGAAAAAGCTAGCATATTAATGTTAGCATCCTAATAGGTATCATTTGTGAAGTAGCAAACTATTTTACGCTGAGGTGCACACCTGATAAATTAGCTAAAACAAAAGCTAGCATGCTAAAAGCTAACTGTAGCATGTGTCAAGTACCCAAATATATTACTCTGAGGTGTCTACCTGAAAAAAATGTTTTTAATGCTACCGTGCTAACATTAGCATGCGTATTTTACACTGAGGTGTACACCTGATAAATTAGCTAAAACAAAAGCTAGCATGCTAAAATGCTAACTGTAGCATGTGTCAAGTGCCAAAAGATATTACTCTGAGGCGCGTGCCTGAAAAAAATGTTTTTTAAATGCTACCGTACTAACGTTAGCATGCATCAAGTCCAAAAATATGACTGAATATTATACCTACAAAAATTGCTTTGAAAAAGCTAGCATATTAATGTTAGCATCCTAATAGGTATCATTTGTGAAGTAGCAAATTATTTTACGCTGAGGTGTACACCTGATAAATTTGTTAAAACAAAAGCTAGCATGCTAAAATGCTAACTGTAGCATGTGTCAAGTGCCAAAATATATTACTCTGGGGTGCGTACCTGAAAAAACATTTTTTTAAATGCTACCGTACTAACATTAGCATGCATCAAGTCCAAAACTATGACTGAATATTATACCTACAAAAATTGCTTTGAAAAAGCTAGCATATTAATGTTAGCATCCTAGTAGGTATCATTTGTGAAGTAGCAAACTATTTTACGCTGAGGTGTACACCTGATAAATTTGTTAAAACAAAAGCTAGCATGCTAAAAGCTAACTGTAGCATGTGTCAAGTACCCGAATATATTACTCTGAGGTGTCTACCTGAAAAAAAGCTAGCATACTAAAATTCTAACTGTAGCATGTGTCAAGTGCCAAAAGATATTACTCTGAGGTGCGTGCCTGAAAAAAAATTGTTTTAAATGCAACCGTACTAACATTAGCATGCATCAAGTCCAAAAATATGACTGAATATTATACCTACAAAAATTGCTTTGAAAAAGCTAGCATATTAATGTTAGCATCCTAATAAGTATCATTTGTGAAGTAGCAAACTATTTTACACTGAGGTGTACACCTGATAAATTAGCTAAAACAAAAGCTAGCATGCTAAAATGCTAACTGTAGCATGTGTCAAGTGCCAAAATATATTACTCTGGGGTGCGTACCTGAAAAAACATTTTTTTAAATGCTACCGTACTAACATTAGCATGCATCAAGTCCAAAACTATGACTGAATATTATACCTACAAAAATTGCTTTGAAAAAGCTAGCATATTAATGTTAGCATCCTAGTAGGTATCATTTGTGAAGTAGCAAACTATTTTACGCTGAGGTGTACACCTGATAAATTAGCTAAAACAAAAGCTAGCATGCTAAAATGCTAACTGTAGCATGTGTCAAGTGCCAAAATATATTACTCTGGGGTGCGTACCTGAAAAAACATTTTTTTAAATGCTACCGTACTAACGTTAGCATGCATCAAGTCCAAAACTATGACTGAATATTATACCTACAAAAATTGCTTTGAAAAAGCTAGCATATTAATGTTAGCATCCTAATAGGTATCATTTGTGAAGTAGCAAACTATTTTACGCTGAGGTGCACACCTGATAAATTAGCTAAAACAAAAGCTAGCATGCTAAAAGCTAACTGTAGCATGTGTCAAGTACCCAAATATATTACTCTGAGGTGTCTACCTGAAAAAAATGTTTTTAATGCTACCGTGCTAACATTAGCATGCGTATTTTACACTGAGGTGTACACCTGATAAATTAGCTAAAACAAAAGCTAGCATGCTAAAATGCTAACTGTAGCATGTGTCAAGTGCCAAAAGATATTACTCTGAGGCGCGTGCCTGAAAAAAATGTTTTTTAAATGCTACCGTACTAACGTTAGCATGCATCAAGTCCAAAAATATGACTGAATATTATACCTACAAAAATTGCTTTGAAAAAGCTAGCATATTAATGTTAGCATCCTAATAGGTATCATTTGTGAAGTAGCAAACTATTTTACGCTGAGGTGTACACCTGATAAATTTGTTAAAACAAAAGCTAGCATGCTAAAATGCTAACTGTAGCATGTGTCAAGTGCCAAAATATATTACTCTGGGGTGCGTACCTGAAAAAACATTTTTTTAAATGCTACCGTACTAACGTTAGCATGCATCAAGTCCAAAACTGTGACTGAATATTATACCTACAAAAATTGCTTTGAAAAAGCTAGCATATTAATGTTAGCATCCTAATAGGTATCATTTGTGAAGTAGCAAACTATTTTACGCTGAGGTGTACACCTGATAAATTAGCTAAAACAAAAGCTAGCATGCTAAAATGCTAACTGTAGCATGTGTCAAGTGCTAAAAGATATTACTCTGAGGTGCATACCTGAAAAAAACTTTTTTTAAATGCTACCGTACTAACGTTAGCATGCATCAAGTCCAAAACTGTGACTGAATATTATACCTACAAAAATTGCTTTGAAAAAGCTAGCATATTAATGTTAGCATCCTAATAGGTATCATTTGTGAAGTAGCAAACTATTTTACGCTGAGGTGTACACCTGATAAATTAGCTAAAACAAAAGCTAGCATGCTAAAAAGCTAACTGTAGCATGTGTCAAGTGCCAAAATATATTACTCTGAGGTGTCTACCTGAAAAAAAAATGTAAATGCTACCGTACTAACGTTAGCATGCATCAAGTCCAAAAATATGACTAAATATTATACCTACAAAAATTGCTTTGAAAAAGCTAGCATATTAATTTTAGCATCCTAATAGGTATCATTTGTGAAGTAGCAAAGTATTTTACGCTGAGGTGTACACCTGATAAATTAGCTAAAACAAAAGCTAGCATGCTAAAAGCTAACTGTAGCATGTGTCAAGTGCCAAAAGATATTACTCTGGGGTGCGTACCTGAAAAAACATTTTTTTAAATGCTACCGTACTAACATTAGCATGCATCAAGTCCAAAACTGTGACTGAATATTATACCTACAAAAATTGCTTTGAAAAAGCTAGCATATTAATGTTAGCATTCTAATAGGTATCATTTGTGAAGTAGCAAACTATTTTACGCTGAGGTGTACACCTGATAAATTAGCTAAAACCAAAGCTAGCATGCTAAAAGCTAACTGTAGAATGTGTCAAGTGCCCAAATATATTACTCTGAGGTGTCTACCTGAAAAAATGTTGTTTTAAATGCTACTGTACTAACGTTAGCATGCATCAAGTCCAAAAATATGACTAAATATTATACCTACAAAAATTGCTTTGAAAAAGCTAGCATATTAATGTTAGCATCCTAATAGGTATCATTTGTGAAGTAGCAAACTATTTTACGCTGAGGTGTACACCTGATAAATTTGTTAAAACAAAAGCTAGCATGCTAAAAGCTAACTGTAGCATGTGTCAAGTGCCAAAATATATTACTCTGAGGTGTCTACCTGAAAAAAATGTTTTTAATGCTACCGTGCTAACGTTAGCATGCGTATTTTACACTGAGGTGTACACCTGATAAATTAGCTAAAACAAAAGCTAGCATGCTAAAATGCTAACTGTAGCATGTGTCAAGTGCCAAAAGATATTACTCTGGGGTGCGTACCTGAAAAAACATTTTTTTAAATGCTACCGTACTAACATTAGCATGCATCAAGTCCAAAACTATGACTGAATATTATACCTACAAAAATTGCTTTGAAAAAGCTAGCATATTAATGTTAGCATCCTAGTAGGTATCATTTGTGAAGTAGCAAACTATTTTACGCTGAGGTGTACACCTGATAAATTAGCTAAAACAAAAGCTAGCATGCTAAAATGCTAACTGTAGCATGTGTCAAGTGCCAAAATATATTACTCTGGGGTGCGTACCTGAAAAAACATTTTTTTAAATGCTACCGTACTAACGTTAGCATGCATCAAGTCCAAAACTATGACTGAATATTATACCTACAAAAATTGCTTTGAAAAAGCTAGCATATTAATGTTAGCATCCTAATAGGTATCATTTGTGAAGTAGCAAACTATTTTACGCTGAGGTGCACACCTGATAAATTAGCTAAAACAAAAGCTAGCATGCTAAAAGCTAACTGTAGCATGTGTCAAGTACCCAAATATATTACTCTGAGGTGTCTACCTGAAAAAAATGTTTTTAATGCTACCGTGCTAACATTAGCATGCGTATTTTACACTGAGGTGTACACCTGATAAATTAGCTAAAACAAAAGCTAGCATGCTAAAATGCTAACTGTAGCATGTGTCAAGTGCCAAAAGATATTACTCTGAGGCGCGTGCCTGAAAAAAATGTTTTTTAAATGCTACCGTACTAACGTTAGCATGCATCAAGTCCAAAAATATGACTGAATATTATACCTACAAAAATTGCTTTGAAAAAGCTAGCATATTAATGTTAGCATCCTAATAGGTATCATTTGTGAAGTAGCAAATTATTTTACGCTGAGGTGTACACCTGATAAATTTGTTAAAACAAAAGCTAGCATGCTAAAATGCTAACTGTAGCATGTGTCAAGTGCCAAAATATATTACTCTGGGGTGCGTACCTGAAAAAACATTTTTTTAAATGCTACCGTACTAACATTAGCATGCATCAAGTCCAAAACTATGACTGAATATTATACCTACAAAAATTGCTTTGAAAAAGCTAGCATATTAATGTTAGCATCCTAGTAGGTATCATTTGTGAAGTAGCAAACTATTTTACGCTGAGGTGTACACCTGATAAATTTGTTAAAACAAAAGCTAGCATGCTAAAAGCTAACTGTAGCATGTGTCAAGTACCCGAATATATTACTCTGAGGTGTCTACCTGAAAAAAAGCTAGCATACTAAAATTCTAACTGTAGCATGTGTCAAGTGCCAAAAGATATTACTCTGAGGTGCGTGCCTGAAAAAAAATTGTTTTAAATGCAACCGTACTAACATTAGCATGCATCAAGTCCAAAAATATGACTGAATATTATACCTACAAAAATTGCTTTGAAAAAGCTAGCATATTAATGTTAGCATCCTAATAAGTATCATTTGTGAAGTAGCAAACTATTTTACACTGAGGTGTACACCTGATAAATTAGCTAAAACAAAAGCTAGCATGCTAAAATGCTAACTGTAGCATGTGTCAAGTGCCAAAATATATTACTCTGGGGTGCGTACCTGAAAAAACATTTTTTTAAATGCTACCGTACTAACATTAGCATGCATCAAGTCCAAAACTATGACTGAATATTATACCTACAAAAATTGCTTTGAAAAAGCTAGCATATTAATGTTAGCATCCTAATAGGTATCATTTGTGAAGTAGCAAACTATTTTACGCTGAGGTGTACACCTGATAAATTAGCTAAAACCAAAGCTAGCATGCTAAAAGCTAACTGTAGAATGTGTCAAGTGCCCAAATATATTACTCTGAGGTGTCTACCTGAAAAAATATTTTTTTAAATGCTACCGTGCTAACGTTAGCAAGCATCAAGTCCAAAAATGTGACTGAATATTATACCTACAACATTGGCTGTAAAAAAAAATGCTAGCATACAAACAGGTGTTATTCGCGAAGTAACAAAATGTTTGCGGCTGAAGTGTACACCTGGTAAATTAGCTCCAAAAAAATCTAGTATGCTAATGTCAGTATGCTAAAGTGCTAACTGTAGCAGGTGTCAAGAACCAAAATATCTTACCCTGAGGTGTGTACCTGAAAAGAAATGTGCAAATTGCTAGGATGCTAACGTTAGCATGCATAAAGTCCAAAAATATGACTGAAGTGTATACCTACAAACTTAGCTTTAAAAAAAAGCTAGCATACTGACTTTAGCATGCTATCAGGTATTATTTGTGAAGGAGCAAAACACTGTACGTGCAAGCCTGACAAAGTAGCTAAAAAAAATAAGCTAGCATGCTTAAAATGCTAACTGTAGCATGCGTCAAATACCAAAATATCTTACCCTGAGGTGTGTACCTGAAAAAATTATTCGAAAAAGCTAGGATGCTAACAGTAGCATCCATCAAGAATTTGCTCAAAAAAGAAAAATCTATTAGCATGCTAGCAGGTATCATTTTTCAAGTAACAAAAAAATGTATACTTGCAAAATTAGCACAAAATAAGCTAGCATGCTAATATTAGAAAACTAACGATTGTTACTATTCCAATTTTAATGGCTTGAATGTTGCGTAACAGCGCTCCCTGCTGGCAGAGCACGCACACTGCGGCCCGTCTAGGACTGCTGGAGGCTACCTGACAGGTATGGAGGTGAAGGGCTTCTTGTAGATGCCGGCCAGCTTCTCCATGACCACGGCGGCGCTGGTGAAGACGCGGTAGGTGTGCAGGAAGGTGTTGAGGAAGTCGATGGACAGGAAGCGCAGGTCGGTCAGGCGCTCCAGCAGACGTTCCACGCTGGCGTAGCGGATCTGAGGAACCTTGCAGGAGTTGAGCGTCTTGCTGAAGCAGATGTCCACGTCGTCCTTGTGCAGGCGGGTGTCTGACCTGTGGGGGAGAGGGAAAAAAAACAAAAAAACGGGTGTTTGATGAGGACGAGTTAAGGGGGCACTCATGGCGTTGATGGTGAGATGTCGTACTTGATCATGTGAGGCACGGAAACCTTGGAGTTCTCCTCGAAGACGCTGGTCATCAGGCCGTTACATCGGATGTTGTCCACGCACTAAAAACCACAACGGACATGAAGACAGGACAGCAGGAGCGTCCAAAGTCCATTTGTGGCTATATTTTTTAACCCCATGCAGCACAATTGTTAGGATTCTACATTATCATGCTAGCTTTTTTGCTATTTTTACAGGTAAACACGTCTTTGTCAAATATTTTGTTGCTTTATACATGCTAGCATGCAAACGTAGCGTTATCATTTTATTTTAGCTAATTTTTCACGTATACAACTCCATTATATTTTGGTACTTAATGCTTGTTAATGTAGCATGCTAGCATTTTAAACATATTGGTCAGGTACACACCTCAGAATAATATATTTTGGTACTTCATGCATGTTACAGTTAAAATTTTAGCATGCTAGCGTTAGCCTGTAAACTTTTTTTTGCTAATTTAGCAAGTAGACACATCAGTGTCATATATATTGTTATTTCACTAATGCTAACCGTAATAATGTTAGCGTAACCCAGTGCTGTTAGCATGCAAGCTTTTTTTGCTATCTTTACAGGCATACACCTCAGCGTGAAATATTTTGTAACTTGACAAATGATACCTGTTAGCAAGCTAATGTAGGTCTTTTTCTAGCAAATTTTGTACGTGTACAACATATTTTGGTACTTGATGCATATTAAAGTTAAGATTCTAGCATGCTATTGTTAGCTCGCAAACTATTTTTATGTAATTTAGCAGGTAGACACCTCAGTGACATATTTTGGTATTTCACTAATGCTAACCGTGAGCATGCTACTGTAAGCATGTTAGCATAGTGCAGTGCTGTTAGCATGCTAGTTTTTTTGGCTATTTTTACAGGTAAACACGTCTTTGTCAAATATTTTGTTGCTTGATACATGCTAGCATGCAAACGTAGCATTATCATTTTATTTTAGCTAATTTTTCACGTATACAACTCCATTATATTTTGGTACTTAGAGCTTGTTAATGTAGCATGCTAGCATTTTAAACACATTGGTCAGGTACACACCTCAGAATAATATATTTTGGTACTTCATGCATGTTACAGTTAAAATTTTAGCATGCTAGCGTTAGCCTGTAAACTTTTTTTTGCTAATTTAGCAGGTAGACACATCAGTGTCATATATATTGTTATTTCACTAATGCTAACTGTAAGAATGGTAGCATAACACAGTGCTGTTAGCATGCTAGCATTTTAAACACATTGGTCAGGTACACACCACCGAATAATATATTTTGGTACTTCATGTATGTTACAGTAAAAATTTTAGCATGCTAGCGTTAGCATGCAAATTTTAGCTAATTTAGCAGGTGGACACATCAGTGTCATATACATTGTTATTTCACTAATGCTAACCGTAACAATGTTAGCATAACTCAGTGCTGTTAGCATGCTAGCTTTTTTTGCTATTTTTACAGGCATACACCTCAGCGTGAAATATTTTGTAACTTGACAAATGATACCTGTTAACAAGCTAAGGTAGGTTTTTTTCTAGCAAATGTTGTACTTCTACAACATATTTTGGTACTTGATGCATATTACAGTTAAGATTTTAGCATGCTATTGTAGCTCGCAAACTATTTTTCTGTAATTTAGCATTTTGGTATTTCACTAACACTAACCGTGAGCATGCTACTGTAAGCATGTTAGCATAGTGCAGTCCAGTTAGCATGCTAGTTTTTTGGGCTATTTTACAGGCAAATATGTCAGTGTCAAATATTTTGTTGCTTGATACATGCTAGCATGCAAACGTAGCTTCATTACTTTATTTTAGCAAATTTTTCACGTACACAACTCTGTTATATTTTGTTACTTAATGCTTCTTAATGTAGCATGCTAGCATTTTAAACACATTGGTCAGGTACACACCACTGAGTAATATATTTTGGTACTTCATGTATGTTACAGTAAAAATGTTAGCATGCTAGCATTAGCATGCAAATTTTAGCTAATTGAGCAGGTAGACACATCAGTGTCATATATATTGTTATTTCACTAATGCTAACCAGAAGAATGGAAGCATAACACACTGCTGTTAGCATGCTAGCTTTTTTGCTATTTTTACAGGCATATACCTCAGCGTGAATATTTTGTTACTTGACAAATGATACCTGTTAGCAAGCTAACGTAGGTATTTTTTGTACGTATACAACATATTTTGGTACTTCATGCATGTTACAGTTAAAATTTTAGCACGCTAGCGTTAGCACGAAACTTTTATTTAGCTAATTTAGCAGGTAGACACCTCAGTGGCATATTTTTGTATTTCATTCATGCAAACCGTGAGCATGCTAATGTAAGCATGTTAGCATAGCATAATGTCTTTAATGTCCTCTGTGTTCTTTGATGTTTGATGTTTCCCTCTTACACACATGGAAGAGGGATGTGTACTATGGCTATGAGTTGTTTTTTTTTTTGTTGTTTTTTTCCCCTTGGCCTCAGTCTGCACCCCCACTCCAGGGCCAAGGCTAAGACCGATTTTTTAAATTTTATTTTAATCTTCTATTTTTTCTCCCCCCCCCCCCCCCCCCCCTTGTTTACCTGTATACCATCTTTTTTGTAAGGGGCGCTGGAAGCCGGCAGACCCGTCAGCGATCCTGTTCTGTCTCCCTGTAATGTTTGTCTGATCTTGAATGGGATTGTGCTGAAAATTGTAATTTTCCTGAAGGAACTCTCCTGACGGAATAAATAAAGTACTATCTATCTACCTATAGTGCAGTGCTGTTAGCATGCTAGCTTTTTTTTGGCTATTTTTACAGGTAAACATGTCAGCAAATTTTGTACGCACACATCTCCGTTATATTTTGGTACTTAATGCTTGTTTATGTAGCATGCTAGCATTTTAAACACATTGGTCAGGTACACATCCCATAGTAAAATATTTTTGGTACTTCATGCAGTTAAAATTTTAGCACGCTAACTTTTTTTTTTAGCTAATTCAGCAAGCGTCATACAGTTTGGTATTTCACTAATTCTAACCATAAGCATGTTATTGTTAGCATGTTAGCATAGTACTGTGCTGTTAGCATGCTAGCTTTTTTTTGGCTATTTTCACAGGTAAACATGTCAGCAAATTTTGTACGCACACATCTCCGTTATATTTTGGTACTTAATGCTTGTTAATGTAGCATGCTAGCATTTTAAACACATTGGTCAGGTACACATCCCATAGTAAAATATTTTTGGTACTTCATGCAGTTAAAATTTTAGCACGCTAACTTTTTCTTTTAGCTAATTCAGCAAGCGTCATACAGTTTGGTATTTCACTAATGCTAACCATAAGCATGTTATTGTTAGCATGTTAGCATAGTACTGTGCTGTTAGCATGCTAGCTTTTTTTTGGCTATTTTTACAGGTAAACATGTCAGCAAATTTTGTACGCACACATCTCCGTTATATTTTGGTACTTAATGCTTGTTAATGTAGCATGCTAGCATTTTAAACACATTGGTCAGGTACACATCCCATAGTAAAATATTTTTGGTACTTCATGCAGTTAAAATTTTAGCACGCTAACTTTTTCTTTTAGCTAATTCAGCAAGCGTCATACAGTTTGGTATTTCACTAATGCTAACCATAAGCATGTTATTGTTAGCATGTTAGCATAGTACTGTTAGCATGCTAGCTTTTTTGTTGTTGTTTTTTTTCCTTGACGCTCTCTGGCCGGCGTGCTAACGGTTAGCATTGCGTCATCCCTCACCTGGCTGATGTCGCTGGTCCACGCCGCCTTCTCCTGGCGGGACGGAGCCAGGAGGACCACGGAGAAGGTCTGACCATCAGGGGGCTCCACCACGATTTTGAACTCCAGGTGGTTGAAACCCTGACCTGCCGCGTTGTCTGCCAAACAAACTTGAGCGCTCGACAAAACGAAGCGGGTTAGAAAAGAAGAAGATGCTCACAGTCTTCGTCGCCGGCGTCCAGCTCCTCGATGAGCGTGCACTCCATGAGGGACAAGGCTCCGCCTCCTTGCTTGAGGAGGTGGAGCTTCCCTCCCGAAGTTCTGGTGCAGACCAGGAAGTGTTTGGTGAACAGGAAGCACTGCCGCTCCCCTTCCTTCCTGAGCGAGAGCGAGCCCAGGCGGACTTTGCTGAGCACGCCTCGCTCGCTGCTGGACGGCAGCTGCACCAGAGAGCCTGCGGGCGGGAGACCCAGGTCAGCGGCCGCCAGGGGGCGTGGTTTGAGCGCCCGGGGCGTGGCGTCCACCTTGTCTGACGAAGGTCTGGCTGGTGTCCAGCAGGATGTCGCAGCCTTCCACGATCATCCTCTCGATGGCCAGGTTCTTGCGGATGTTCTCCGTGTCGCTCACCTCGTCGTGCATCATCCTGGCCAACAAACACGCTCGTCACTTTTGACCCCCCTGGAGCCCCGCCCCCTGCCACGCCCCCTGCCCCGCCTTACTTGGACAGCTCCTCCAGTTTGGATTTGGCAAAGTCCAGACTCTTGCGCTCCACGTGCTCGTGCGGCGTGTGGGCCAGCAGCTCGTGCAGCGTGATGATGTAGCGAGGGATCTGCAACAGCCACTTCATTAGGGACCCGCACACCACCCATACTGATGTCCACACGATATCATTGTTTTGTCGGTCGGACCAAGGCAAATATGTATCAAAAGCACTCAACTTATGGCACATTTCTGCTTTGGAAGTGAGTGTTGAATGATGCGGACACGTCTGATACTGAATACTTTCTGGGACCCGGCTGCCTCGGAGACTTTGTTGTGTCAATGATATCAGGATTTTAAACCCGCTCATGTCAACAAATATTGTGACTCATGCTGTTCAAATGGTGACACTTACTATTGTGTGTCTATTTTAAGTGCTATTGTGTGTCTATTTTAAGTGCACTTGTGTGTCAATTTTAAGTGATATTGTGTGTCTATCTTAAGTGCTATTGTGTGTCTATTTTAAGTGCACTTGTGTGTCAATTTTAAGTGATATTGTGTGTCTATCTTAAGTGCTATTGTGTGTCTATTTTAAGTGCACTTGTGTCAATTTTAAGTGATATTGTGTGTCTATTTTAAGTGCTATCGTGTGCCTATTTAAGTGCTAGTGTGCCTATTTTAAGTGCACTTGTGTGTCAATTTTAAGTGCTATTATGTGTCTATCTTAAATGTTATTGTGTGTCTACTTTAAGTGCTATTGTGTGTCTATTTTAAGTGTTATTGTGTGTCTATTTTAAGTGCTACTGTGTGCCTATTGTAAGTGGTATTGTGTGTCTATTTTAAGTGCTATTATGTGTCTATCTTAAATGTTATTGTGTGTCTACTTTAAGTGCTATTGTGTGTCCATCTTAAGTGCTATTGTGTGCCTATTTTAAGTGCACTTGTGTGTCAATTTTAAGTGCTATTGTGTGTCTATTTTAAGTGCTACTGTGTGCCTATTTCAAGTGCTATTGTGTGTCTATTTTAAGTGTTATTGTGTGTCTATTTTAAGTGCTACTGTGTGCCTATTTTAAGTGCTATCGTGTGTCTATTTTAAGTGCTATTGTGTGCCTATTTTAAGTGCTATTGTATGTCTACTTTAAGTGCTATTGTGTGCCTATTTTAAGTGATATTGTGTGTCTACTTTAAGTGCTATTGTGTGTCTATTTCAAGTGCTATTGTGTGTCTATCTTAAGTGCTATTGTGTGTCCATCTTAAGTGCTATTGTGTGTCCATCTTAAGTGCTATTGTGTGTCTATTTTAAGTGCTATTGTTCGTCTATTTTAAGTGCTATTGTTCGTCTATTTTAAGTGCTATTGTGTGTCTATTTTAAGTGCTATTGTGTGTCTATTTTAAGTGCCATTGTGTGTCTATTTTAAGTGCTATTGTGTGTCTATTTTAAGTGCTATTGTGTGTCTATTTTAAGTGCTATTGTGTGTCCATCTTAAGTGCTATTGTGTGTCTATCTTAAGTGCTATTGTGTGTCTATTTTACATGCTATTGTGTGCTTAGCTGTTGGAGGCGGTCAGGTGACCTGTACCTGGAACATGGGGTAGGTGAGGAAGGTGTGCAGGTGGTCAGGTGACCTGTACCTGGAACATGGGGTAGGTGAGGAAGGTGTGCAGGTGGTCAGGTGACCTGTACCTGGAACATGGGGTAGGTGAGGAAGGTGTGCAGGTGGTCAGGTGACCTGTACCTGGAACATGGGGTAGGTGAGGAAGGTGTGCAGGCGGTCAGGTGACCTGTACCTGGAACATGGGGTAGGTGAGGAAGGTGTGCAGGTGGTCAGGTGACCAGTACCTGGAACATGGGGTAGGTGAGGAAGGTGTGCAGGTGGTCAGGTGACCTGTACCTGGAACATGGGGTAGGTGAGGAAGGTGTGCAGGTGGTCAGGTGACCTGTACCTGGAACATGGGGTAGGTGAGGAAGGTGTGCAGGTGGTCAGGTGACCTGTACCTGGAACATGGGGTAGGTGAGGAAGGTGTGCAGGTGGTCAGGTGACCTGTACCTGGAACATGGGGTAGGTGAGGAAGGTGTGCAGGTGGTCAGGTGACCTGTACCTGGAACATGGGGTAGGTGAGGAAGGTGTGCAGGTGGTCAGGTGACCTGTACCTGGAACATGGGGTAGGTGAGGAAGGTCTCCAGCATGCGTCCCTCGCAGGCGGCGTTGGACTCGTACTGCTTGAGCAGCTTGTCCAGGTCTCGGTTCTGCTTGCAGTGGGCCAGGACCTGCAGGCTGTACTGGTGGTTGCGCACAAACTCCTGGTAGATGTTCAACATGGGCAGCAGGATGTCGAAGAGGTCGGCTGCGGAGGGAGGGGGGGGAGCAGAGTGAAAGGTGTCGGTGTGGGGAGGGGGGGATAGAGACGCTGGACTGGAGTCCTCACCTAGGACCAGCGTGGGCCAGTTGGCCATGCGGGCGTCGAGTCCCTGGTGGAAGATCTCGTGCAGGAACATGATGGTCTCGCTGGAACACACAAGGCGGGGCTGAGCTCCAGGTGCGCGGGGGTGGGGGGTTGTAACCATGGCGACGGGTACCTGTTGAGGAAGATGCTGCTGACGTCGTCGTGGCTTATGGGCGGCTTCTTGGAGCTGGCGGCCATGCGCAGAGGGCGCAGGAAGCAGTTGACCAGGATGGAGAGCTGGTGCACGTACTCCGTCTCCGCCTCCGCCATGTTGAAGACGATCTGGTTCCTCTTCCTCATGCTCTCAGCGTGCGGCGAGCAGATGTAGTCCTGCACGATGATCTTCCACTTGCGGCGGCACAGCCAGCCGCGCATGAAGCTCTGCACCTGCGCACACGCATCACGTCTGACTCCGCCCACACGCCACCGGACCCCCGACACGTACCTTCTTGATCTTTTTGATGTCCGGGTCCTCCTCGTCCTGGTGGCCGTGGTTGGGCTGCAGGCGCTCCTTGGTCCTGTTCAGCAGCACGATCTGCACGCCAGGTCCGTCTTAGCATTAGCATTAGCATTAGCATTAGCTTCAGCCTACCTCCGCCTTCAGCCTCTCGATCTCCGTGTCCTGGTCCTCCAGCTGAGTGCGCAGCTGATTGGCTGCGGTCTTCTCAGTGTCCATGATCTGGACCAGGTGGATGTACTTCTGCATGAGGATCTCACGCTCCATGATGATGTCAGAGTAGCTGATGAGGACCACACGGAAAATACTCACAACATTATTGCTGACGGCCACTTCTTGACCCTGGAACTGACTATTTCCACATTACTTCTCATGTAAATACTTACATAAATCATTGTCAGTACAATAAAGTTTTTGTGAAAACCATGTCTTGACCCTGGAACTGACTATTTCTACATTACCTCCTATGTAAATATTCACATTAAACATTGTCAGTACAAAACAGCTTTTGTGATGACACAGTTTGACCCTGGAACTGACTATTTCCACATTACTTCTCATATAAATACTTACATAAATCATTGTCAGTACAATAAAGTTTTTGTGAATACACAGTTTGACCCTGGAATAGACTATTTTTACTTTACTTCCTTTGTAAATACTCACATAAACATGGTATCTACAGTAAACCTTTTGTCAAAAACACGTTTTGACCCGGAAACTGACTATTTCTACATGACTTCCTATGTAAATACTCACATAAATCATTGTCTGTACAATAAAGTTTTTGTGATGGCCACAGTTTGACCCTGGAACTGACTATTTCCACATTACTTCTCATGTAAATACTTACGTAAATCATTGTCAGTACAATAAAGTTTTTGTGAAAACAATGTCTTGACCCTGGAACTGACTATTTCTACATTACCTCCTATGTAAATACTCACATTAATCATTGTCTGTACAATAAAGTTTGTGTCATGACTCAGTTTGACCCTGGAACTGACTATGTCTACATTTTTTTTATATTGATGCTCACACAAAACATTGTACAATTTAGCTTTTATGATGTCACAGTTTGACCCTGGAACTGACCATATTTATATTACTTACTACACAAATACATACATTAAACTTTGTCAGTACAATAAAGGGTTTTTTTTTGATGATATGGTTTGACCCTGGAACTGACTAATTCTGCATTATTTCCTATGTAAATACTCACATAAAACATTGTCTGTACAAAAAACTTTTTGTTATGACACAGTTTGACCCTGGAACTGACTATTTCTACATTACTTCCTATGTAAATACTTACATAAATCATTGTATGTATAATAAAGTTTGTGTGATGACACAGTTTGACCCTGGAACTGACTATTTCTACATTATTTCCTATATAAATACTCACATGAAACATTGTCAATACAATAAAAAATGTTTGATGATACAGTTTCACACTGGAACTGACTATTTCTACATTACTTCCTATGTAAATACTCACATAAATCATTGTCTGTACAGTAAACTTTTTGGGACAAACACGTTTTGACCCTGGAACTGACTATTTCTACATTACTTCCTATGTAAATACTCACATAAATCATTGTCTGTACAATAAAGTTTGTGTGATGACACAGTTTGACCCTAGAACTGACTATGTCTAATTTTTTTTATATGGATGCTCACACAAAACATTGTACAATTTAGCTATTGTAATGTCACAGTTTGACCCTGGAACAGACCATATTTACATTACTTACTACACAAATACATACATAAAACATTGTCAGTACAATAAAGTGTTTTTTTTTGATGATATGGTCTAACCCTGGAACTGACTATTTCTAGATTACTTCCTACGTAAAAATTCACATAAATCATTGTCTGTACAAAAAAGTTTTTGTGATGACAGAGTTTGACCCTGGAACTGACTATTTCTACATTACTTCCTATGTAAATACTCACATAAATCATTGTATGTATAATAAAGTTTGTGTGATGACACAGTTTGACCCTGGAACAGACCATATTTATATTACTTACTACACAAATACAGACATAAAACATTGTCAGTGCAATAAAGTTTTTTTTTTGATGATATGGTTTGACCCTGGAACTGACTATTTCTACATTACCTGCTATGTAAATACTCACATAAAACATTGTCTGTACAAAAAAGTTTTTGTTATGACACAGTCTGACCCTGGAACTGACTATTTTTCCATTACTTCCTATGTAAATACTCACATAAAACATTGTCTGTACAATAAAGTTTGTGTGATGACTCAGTTTGACCCTGGAACTGACTATGTCTGCATTTTTTTTTTATATGGATGCTCACACAAAACATTGTACAATTTAGCTTTTGTGATGTCATAGTTTGACCCTGGAACAGACCATATTTACATTATTTCCTACACAAATACATACATAAAACATTGTCAGTACGATAAAGGTTTTTTTTGATGATATGGTTTGACCCTGGAACTGACTATTTGTACATTACTTCCTATGTAAATACTCACATAAATCATTGTCTGTACAATAAAGTTTTTGTAAAAACCACATCTTGACCCTGGAACTGACTATTTTTACATTACCTCCTATGTAAATACTCACATAAAACATTGTCTGTACAATAAAGTTTTTGTGATGACACAGTTTGACCCTGGAACTGACTATATTTACTTTACTTCCTTTGTAAATACTCACATAAACATGGTCTCTACAATAAACTTTTTGTGAAAAACACATTTTGATCCTGGAACTGACTATTTCTACATGATTTTCTATATAAATGCTCATGCAAAACATTGTACAATATAACTTTTGTGATGACACAGTTTGACCCTGGAACAGACTATTTCTACGTGACTTCCAATGTACATAAAACATTGTCTACAGACTACTTATTTCCATGTGGTGAACAAAGAAAATGTCAAAATGGGAAAGTACTTCCAGCAAACAAGAGGCGTTCACGTGTTATTTGTCACTTTGGAGCTCCAACATTATGGTTTCCTATTCAAACTTGTGTTCACAAGTAAGTCAACAATCATTAAAAGACATATTTTCCTAATAAAAAAGCCACAAAAGTGAAGATGAGCCAACAAAAGCCAGCAGAAAGAGGAGATAAAAATAGGAGCGGCAGCGACAGAAGGCCAGCTTCAGTGTGTGATGTAAGCAGAGGAGCTAAAAAGCACCAGCGTGACCTAAATGTCAACTGCTGCGAGCAGAACACACACACACACACACACACACACACACACACATCCGCAACATTGCTGTGTGATGTAGAAGAATGTGTGTCAGCATGAAACAAGACAAGAAGATAAGTTTGATAGTAATCATGTCGTAGTCGCCGTATTGGTTATGCAAATTAATTTGACTACTAAGTTCAATCAGGGGATACAATTAACAGTTTAATTAATAGAATGTATAATTATAGACCATAGAAAATGGATGGATGGATAACTCATTGTATAGGTCAGGGGTCGGGAACCTTTTTGGCTGAGAGAGCCAAGAATCCAAATATTTTAAAATGTATTTCCGTAAGAGCCATATCATTTTTTTTTCAACACTAAACACAACTAAATGTGTGGATTTTTAAGTAAGACCAACATTTCTAGAGTCTAATAGGTCTCGTATTCTTTGTTATAACGTTGATATTCTGAAGCTAACAGTGGAGGGGCGTGGCCTGTGGGCCTGCAGCAAAGCGGGGTGTGCCAGGACCGGCCTCGAAATCAGCGACAGGTGCGTACATGGCCCACCTGGGCCTTGTTATCTAATCACCTGTCGCTCTGTTATAAGCAGCAGCCGGGAGGAGAGACAGGGTTGGAGCTGGAGCCAGAGCCAGAGCGCGAGCGAGAACGAAAGAGAAAAAGACAATTGCTGGAAAGCAACTGAGAGACTTATTGAAAAATTAAAAAAATATTGTAACCCTGAAAAAGGCTTTTATGTCAGTGCTTGGTGGTCTGAAGAACCCCCAGGAGGGCAAACCCTAAAAAAAACCATAATAAATAAATCATGCAATTTCTTGAACAAGTGCGGTAGAAAAAAGGATGGATGGATTCAAATGCATGAGCATGTTTAATATTTTGAACATTATTTTTAACATTTTGATTATAAGTGGAATTATTCATGACTTATCGTGTTAAGGAATGTCAGCTCAGATTTATCTGAGAGCCAGATGCAGTCATCAAAAGTCACATCTGGCTCTAGAACCATAGGTTCCCTACCCCTGGTCTAGATTATTAAAGCTCGTGTTCGAGTAATATTTTCCCTCCTTTTGGCGGAATAAGAAGGCCTTCGAAACTTTTTAGCTTTAGTTCTGCTATTAGAGACACAACCTTTGTTATCTCTGCTCTCACACACATATTATTATCATTATTATTATTATTATTATTAATGTTGTCATAATTTTCTAGCCTGGAGAGAGATTGAAGAAGGCGATGTCAAGTTAACTTTCAGTTTCAGTATCCCACAATCCACAGCAACATAGTTTGCAAAAAAGCCTGCTTCTAGAGACTGCTTTGACCTTGAGATGGTTCAATTCCTCCTCTCACAGCTGGTGTTGTTATTGTTTCTTTGTTTTCTACAATACTTTCTTTCAACTTCACTCTTAGTCAGCTCATCCTTTTAGACCTCTTCTAGGGCCAGTTTGGTGTGACAATCAGCCTAGACCGAGGAACACCTGCAGAGAACATGCAAACATGCACACTACACACAAAAAGCTCCGGAATCGAACCCGACAAGCGCTAACCACTGCTCCATCGTGCTGCCCCCAGCTGACGGCATTTGACATGTGAGATGGTGAAGTGGTGTGTGTGTGTGTGTGTCACCTGGCCTGCTGGATGCACTCCACCCACTCGACACAGTCCGCCTCCTCCTCACAGCGCAGCTCCAGAGGTTTCTGACCGTCATGGCCGAACACAACCAGGAAGTAGTGCTGCAGAGAGACAGGTCATGTGACCACTCTTTACCACCATGGTGACTTCAACATCCTCAACAACTACATCCTGATCCATTACAACTACTTCCTGTATCACACCTGACTTCCTGTATCACACTTAACTTCCTGTCCCACATTCACTTCCTGTATCACACCTGACTTCCTGTACAACACCTGACTTCCTGTACCACACCTGACTTCCTGTATCACACCTGACTTCCTGTACCACATTCACTTCCTGTATCACACTTGACTTCCTGTACCACACCTGACTTCCTGTACCACACCTGACTTCCTGTATCACACCTGACTTCCTGTACCACACCTGACTTACTGCACCACATTCTCTTCCTGTATCACACCTGACTTCCTGTACCACACCTGACTTCCTGTATCACATCTGACTTCCTGTATCACACCTGACTTCCTGTACCACATTCACTTCCTGTACCACACCTGACTTCCTGTACCACACCTTACTTCCTGTATCACACCTGACTTCCTGTACCACATTCACTTCCTGTATCACACCTGACTTCCTGTATCACACCTGACTTCCTGTACCACATTCACTTCCTGTATCACACCTGACTTCCTGTATCACACCTGACTTCCTGTACCACATTCACTTCCTGTACCACACCTGACTTCCTGTACCACATTCATTTCCTGTATCACACCTGACTTCCTGTATCACACCTGACTTCCTGTACCACACCTGAGCTCCTATACCACATTCACTTCCTGTATCACACCTGACTTCCTGTATCACACCTGACTTCCTGTACCACATTCACTTCCTGTACCACATTCACTTCCTGTATCACACCTCACTTCCTGTATCACACCTGACTTCCTGTACCACACCTGACTTCCTGTACCACACCTGACTTCCTGTATCACACCTGACTTCCTGTATCACACCTGACTTCCTGTACCACATTCACTTCCTGTACCACACCTGACTTCCTGTACCACATTCACTTCCTGTATCACACCTGACTTCCTGTATCACACCTGACTTCCTGTACCACATTCACTTCCTGTATCACACCTGACTTCCTGTACCACACTTGACTTCCTTTATCCCACCTGGCTTCCTGTATCACACAATAACTTCCTGTATCACACCTGACTTCCTGTATCACACAATAACTTCCTGTATCACACCTGACTTCCTGTATCACACCTGACTTCCTGTACCACACCTGACTTCCTGTATCACACCTGACTTCCTGTATCACACAATCAGTTCCTGTATCACACAATAACTTCCTGTATCACACCTGACTTCCTGTATCACACAATCACTTCCTGTATCACACCTGACTTCCTGCTGGACATCAAGGTGCAAGAGCGCCAACAGAGGTTGTTGTCGCGGTGTCAAAACGTGTTAGTATCCACGAAGGCCGCGTGTTCGATTCCCCGCAGCACCTGACTATGTCGGTCACATGACTTCTTGTGACAGCTTCTCAGACGCTCGGAGCAAAGTGACAACAAACATGGACAAAGTGGCGACACGCACACGCCACTTCCTGAACGCCACCACAGACTCCCAGCACCGTGTTTCTGCTGACCTTGCACATCAAATACAGCCAAGCATGCACACTTAGTCTATCAACCCCATGCTCTGCAGCGGCATGCTCGTGCACATCTACAACTTTGCAGCACTTTGCAACACTTTCAGGCGGGTCGTGTGCATGACGACGGTCAAATAATCAGGAGACACTTGCTAGCATGTGCCAGCATCAGACCAGCGGGAGGCTTAAAGGCTTGTGTGTGTGTGTGTGTGTGTGTGTGTGGTGCTTACATAACCAACAAGGCTTGTACAGCTCCTTTGCTCCACTAATGCGGCTTCCCTGGCAGCCGGCTGGATTTAAGCTGGAGGACAACAATGACAAACACACACACACACACACACACACAGGCCACGCCCCTTTTCTAAACTGACGTCTGACAATTTGCTCCAAGTCTGGAAACAAGTCCCATGCCACTAATGAGTCTGTAAACAACAACAACTTATACAATAAACACAAACAGGAAGTGAACGTTAGAAGAGCTTCCGGTCTTCTAGGAGGTCAGAGGTCACTACTTTAGTCTCTCAGTCGTGCTTTCGCCTCAACTACAAGGTGACGTCACTTCCTTTCCACACTCCTGTATAAAGTTAGAAACATAAACAACGGATGACGTCACAACGGCAAGGAGGGGGGGGGGGGACCCACCTGCTGCTTGTCGGGAGTTTCTCTGCTGCTCAGTGACGTCACCTTGGTGGCGGGGGCGCGCTCGCACGTGCATCCCTCCAGCAGGTACATGCCCGAGGGTCGCGCGCTCTGCTCGCCCTCGAAGTAGAAGAGAACGTTCTGGTAGAGCGCGAAGAACTTGTCGGTCCAGCGGCTGTTCTCCGCGCTCTTCTTGCTCAGGAAGCCGCGCTTGGCGCCCTCCTTTCGCGCCACCAGCGACAGGTAGAGCGCGTGGCCCTCGTTGTAGCGCACGCTCTTCTGCATGTCCGCGGGGATGCGTCCCGAGATACTGCGCGCGCCGTCACATGGCTCCGGTTCGCGGGTGAACTTAATCCGGGTTTTGGCGCGGGACGGAAAGTTTCCCGCGTCGCTGCGTGGGCGCACTTGGGTCTCCCCGAGGACGGAGGACAGGAAGTCAGTAGGGCGATGAGGATGAGGGGACACAAAGACGCCGATGATGTTCGCGGACTGACGGCGGCGTGGAGCGCTAATCGGCTTTGAAGTCCACTTAAAGGCACAGCAGCACGCGTGGGCACGTGCCAAGGAGGGGGAGGAGCACAGGTGTGGACGGGCGCGCGATCGAAGGCGGGCTGCGGTATCATGGTCCATCCATCCATCCATTTTCTTCCACTTATCCGGGTTGGGGTGGCGGGGGCAGCAGCCTAAGCAGAGGAACTGTTATGATTACTAAGTGGAGGTGACGGCAAACGGACACCGGGTGGCAGTATGTTCAATAATTTATATATGAGAATACTAAACAACGGTGGGAGAGGGGTTAGTGCGTCTGCCTCACAATACGAAGGTCCTGCAGTCCTGGGTTCAAATCCAGGCTCGGGATCTTTCTGTGTGGAGTTTGCATGTTCTCCCCGTGAATGCGTGGGTTCCCTCCAGGTACTCCGGCTTCCTCCCACTTCCAAAGACATGCACCTGGGGATAGGCCCCTCCCACCTCCAAAGACATGCACCTGGGGATAGGCCCCTCCCACTTCCAAAGACATGCACCTGGGGATAGGTTGATTGGCAACACTAAATTGGCCCTAGCGTGTGAATGTTGTCTGTCTATCTGTGTTGGCCCTGCGATGAGGTGGCGACTTGTCCAGGGTGTACCCCGCCTTCCGCCCGATTGTAGCTGAGATAGGCGCCAGCGCCCCCCACGACCCCAAAAGGGAATAAGCGGTAGAAAATGGATGGATGGAATACTAAACAATAATAACAGACAATACAAATAAACTATAGAATGGTGTGTGTCAAAAACCCAAGAGTGTGTATGGTGTAAGACTATGTGAAGTTTTAATTGGAGCGTTTTACCATAAGTGTTGGAGCGAGGAAGTCCATGGGCCGGCAGGATCAGGGAACGAGGGGAAGGCGTCAGAGTCCAGGGGCGGGCGAGGAGTCGAGGGACGAAGGAGGAGATGCACAGGCCACGGAGGGTTCTGCGGGGACACGGGAGAAGACACTGAGAACCCGGAGAGGCAGAACACATGGAGAGCAGGATTGCATAAAGCAGGGTGATCGCTTACTGGACCTAAATAGTAAGTTCCCGCCCTGATCCTTGGTCCACTTGTCCCTGTATACGGCTTCACGTCATCAGTCACAGGTGTGTCAGGCGTGGACTGCGGCAGAAAGTGGGCGCGGTCTGCTTGATGAGCGCCGGGGGCGTGTCTGGAGTGTCAGCGGGTCCTCTGGTTGGACCTGCAGTGGAGGGGGCGTGTCTGGAGTGTCAGCGGGTCCTCTGGTTGGACCTGCAGTGGAGGGGGCGTGTCTGGAGTGTCAGCGGGTCCTCTGGTTGGACCTGCAGCAGAGGGGGCGTGTCTGGAGTGTCAGCAGGTCCTCTGGTTGGACCTGCAGCGGAGGGGGCGTGTCTGGAGTGTCAGCGGGTCCTCTGGTTGGACCTGCAGCAGAGGGGGCGTGTCTGGAGTGTCAGCGGGTCCTCTGGTTGGACCTGCAGCAGAGGGGGCGTGTCTGGAGTGTCAGCGGGTCCTCTGGTTGGACCTGCAGCGGAGGGGGCGTGTCTGGAGTGTCAGCAGGTCCTCTGGTTGGACCTGCAGTGGAGGGGGCGTGTCTGGAGTGTCAGCAGGTCCTCTGGTTGGACCTGCAGCGAGGGAGACACAGAATGCGCATGTGCCACAACAGAAACCCAGACTTCCCTCTCCCCAGCCACTTGGTCCAGCTCCTCCCAGGGCAGGACCAAGGCGTTCCCGGGCCTTCCCAATGTGTCCTGGGTCTTCCCCGTGGCCTCCTGCCGGACCAGCCATCCGTTTCCTACCGTTTGTCCTTCTCAGAGGCGAAGCCTATCCCAACGGTTTTATTTCAGACTCTTTGTATGCAGCTTCTTTTTCTTTATCCATCCATCCTTTTCTACCGCTTATTCCCTTTGGGGTCGCGGGGGCGCTTGTGCATATCTCAGCTACAATCGGGCGGAAGGCGGCGTACACCCTGGACAAGTCGCCACTTTTTCTTTATTACAATAAAAAACATTTTGGACACTGAATTTTTAGCATTCAAAATGTGTAAAATTAATGTTCCATACATCAAATTATGCTGACAATGTCTACAAAATCCATCCATCCATCCATTTTCTTGCCCTTATATGAGGTGGGGTCACGGGGGCAGCAGCCTAAGCAGAGAAGCCCAGACTTCCCTCTCCCCAGCCACTTGGTCCAGCTCCACCCAGGGGATCCCGAGGCATTCCCAGGCCTTCCCAACGTGTCCTGGGTCTTCCCCGTGAACTCCTGCCGGTCCAGGCATCCACTTCCTACCGTTTGTCCTTCTCAGAGGCGAAACCTATCTTAACTGTTTTATTTCAGACTCTTTGTATGCAGTTTCTTTTTCTTTATTCCCCCCCAAAATTTGGACACTGAATTTTTGTAATTTTTAGCATTCAAAATTTGTCAAATTAATGTTTTTTTTACATCAAATTATGCTGACAATGTTTATAAAATCCATCCACTTTTTTCCGCTTATCTGAGGTCGGGTCGCGGGGGCAGCAGCCCAAGCAGGGAAGCCCAGTATTTCCTCTCCCCAGCCACTTTGTCCAGCTCTTCCCGGGGGATCCCGAGGCGTTCCCAGGCCAGTCGAGAGACATAGTCTTCCCAACGTGTCCTGGGTCTTCCCTGTGGTCTCCAAATCCATCCATTTTCTACCGTTTGTCCTTCTCAGAGGCAGAGCCTATCCCAGCCATCAAACTGTTTTACTTCAGACTCTTTGTAAGCAGCTTCTTTTTCTTTATCCATCCTTTTTCTACCGCTTATTCCCTTTGGGGTCGTGGGGGCGCTTGTGCCTATCTCAGCTACAATCAGGCGGAAGGCGGTGTACACCCTGGACAAGTCGCCACTTTTTCTTTATTACAATAAAAAACATTTTGGACACTGAATTTTTAGCATTCAAAATGTGTAAAATGAATGTTTTTTACATGAAATTATGCTGACAATGTTGTTATGAAATCAGTTTGTCAAAATAAAGTCGGTGTTTAAAAATGTGTTGCTTTTTTTGACGCAACCAATATTTCTGCACTGATTTTTTTTACACTATTTTTACGTACTTCATTTGGAAACACATTTTTTTTCTCAATTTTTTATTTCAATAAACTGTATTTAACATAATTTGATGTAAAAAGAAATTATAAACGTGAATGATCCAAGGAAATAAACTAAAATGACATATGGTCAACAATATTTGATGTGCAAAAACTCTTGTTTACAAAATTCAAACAATTCAGTAAATTGTAAAAAACTTTTGTAATAAAGACACAATTTAAGGTAACCAACACATTCACGTGTCTTTATTACGAAAGCCTTTTTTAAATAATTTCATTTATTTACCGGAAGAGAGCACAAAGTAGGGTTGTAGTTCACTTTTACGACACTGGAGGGGGCTTTGAACGCATCGTTGCATCAGCATCCCCTGAAGGTCAGGTGAACATCCAATAGTTGTGTATTGTACAGACAAGTTACTTTATATACACTTTAATATCACTTATTCCAATATTTCAACCAATATTTCTGCAGTTGTTTTTTTTACACAATTAATTTACACTAAATTTTATAACACTTTTAACTATCAATCAATGTATTTATTCAACCAAATTAACAGTATAATTTAATCTAGGAAAAAAAATAAATTCACAAAATTTAAACAAAAAAATCAGATACATAAATGATTTCGTGATAAAATACATAATATTGAGGTTATTTTGGGTCTTTTTTACAAAAACTTTTTTAATGCAGAAAACTTCCGTGCAGAAACTTTTATTGAATAAATTTCAACCAATATCTTTGCATTGTTTTTCTTCTTTTTTTACACATAATTAAGTTACACTAAATTTTAAAACCCAGTTTTAACTAACTGCATTTTAACCAATGTTTTTATTCACCAAATTAACAGTAAAGTTTGATGTAGGAAAAAAAATAATTTCACCAAATTTAAACACAAAAAAATCGGATACATAAATTATTTCATAATAGACACAAATTAATATGGAGGTTAATTTGGGTCTTTTTTTTTTTTTTTTTACAAAAACTTCTAATGCAGAAAAATTCCATGCAGAGACTTTTGTTGAAGCAACCAATATTTCAACCAATACTTATGCATAATTTTTTTTTCCACATAAATAATTTACACTACATTTTATAACACTGTTTTAACTAAGTGCTTTTCAACCAATTTCTTTATACAATCTAATTTACAGTAAAAAATTATGTAGGAAAAAATATCAAAAAATTAAAACACAAAAAAATCAGATACATAAATTTAGTGTCAAAAAAGACAGGTTTTTTTTTCCAAAAACATTTTTAATGCTGAAAAATTCAGTGCAGAAACTTATGTTGAAGCAACCAATATTTCTGCACTGTTTATTTTTTTATTTTACACAATTAATCTACACTTAATTTTAAAACGTTGTTTTGACTAACTGCATTTTTAACCATTTTTTTATTCAAATTATCAGCATAATTCAGTTCACACAAAAAAGAAAAAAAACTTGTATTTAATGAACTGACGTTTTTAGCATCAAATTATTCAAATCATTTCATGAATAACCTTGTTTTTAAATACAAACAATATTAATATTTAAAGCTGCGAGCCTGGCCCCCATAACCAAACGGGGTTCACGCATGACGTCATGTCACTGAAATGTTTTACGCTTCCTTTTTAAACAGAACAAAACATTTTTATTCAATGAAATTGGTTCCAAAAGTCAACGATGAACTAAAAAAATGCAACTGGAAAGCATCAGTGGACATATATGCATCAACTATTAACTTTCACGACAGTAAAAGCACTTGATAAAATGAAAGTATTGATAACAAAGTCAACATAGGAGGTGGTGTCCCTAATCAAGTGTCTACTGCGTGATGCTTTTTTTGAAACTCTTCCAGCCTGGGAGGACAAGCAGATGTTGCAGTGTGTGTGTGTGTGTGTGTGTGTGTGTGTGTGTGTGTGTGTGTGTGGAAACAGATGTTTTGTGTGTGTGCGTGTGTTCTTGTATTTCTACCCTTCTTGATACGTGAAGAAGGAAAAGTATCTTCCATATGAGGAGGTGTGAACAAGTGATGACATAAGTCATGCTCCCAATAATATTGCATCTATCAAAATGAGGGTGGCGCCAAAAAGGTGGGAGTTTTCAAACTGACTGTGTGACGGTTTTAAAAGTGCTCCCCCACTGGTCAACATATGAAATAACAAGTGTGTGTAAGTGATTGAAATGCGCCCCCTTTGGCCAAAATTAATTTTTTTTTTAAATGTATATAGAGCAGGGGTCACCAACGTGGTGCCCGTAAGGACCAGATGAGTCGCCCGCTGGCCTGTTCTAAAAATAGCTCAAATAGCAGCACTTACCAGTGAGCTGCCTCTATTTTTTAAATTGTATTTATTTACTAGCAAGCTGGTCTCGCTTTGCTCGACATTTTTAATTCTAAGAGAGACAAAACTCAAATAGAATTTGAAAATCCAAGAAAATATTCTAAAGACTTGGTCTTCACTTGTTTAAATACATTCATTTCTTTTTTTACTTTGCTTTTTGTAACTTTCAGAAAGACAATTTTAGAGAAAAAATACAACCTTAAAAAGGATTTTTAAACACATATACCTTTTTACCTTTTAAATTCCTTCCTCTTCTTTCCTGACAATTTAAATCAATGTTCAAGTATTTTTTTTATTTATTGTAAAGAATAATAAATAAATTTTATTTTAATTCTTCATTTTAGCTTCTGTTTTTTTGAAGAAGAATATTTGTGAAATATTTCTTCAAACCTATGATTAAAATTCCCAAAAATTATTCTGGCAAATCTAGAAAATCTGTAGAATCAAATTTAAATCTTATTTCAAAGTCTTTCGTATTTCTTTTAAAATTTTTGTTGTGGAAAATCTAGCAGAAATAATGATTTGTCTTTGTTAGAAATATATCTTGGTCCAATTTGTTATATATTCTAACAAAGTGCAGATTGGATTTTAACCTATTTAAAACATGTCATCAAAATTCTAAAATGAATCTTAATCAGGAAATATTACTAATGATGTTCCATAAATTATTTTTTGTATTTTTTCAAAAAGATTCGAATTAGCTAGTTTTCCTCTTCTTTTTTTCGGGTGAATTTTGAATTTTAAACAGTCAAAATTGAAGACAAACTAGGTTTCAAAATTTAATTTTCATTTTTTCCCCTGTTTTCTGCTCTTTTAAACCGTTCAATTAAGTGTTTTTTTCATCATTTATTCTCTACAAAAAACCTTCCGTAAAAGGAAAAAAAATGTACGACGGAATGACAGAAAACCCCCTTTTTTTAATATAATTTAGATGTATTAATTAAAGGTAATTTGAGCAAATTGGCTATTTCTGGCAATTTATTTAAGTGTGTATCAAACTGGTAGCCCTTCGCATTAATCAGTAGCCAAGAAGTAGCTCTTGGTTCCAAAAAGGTTGGTGACCCCTGTTCTATATCATATTAATGTTGTAAATACACATCTTAGATATTGGGTTTCACTATGTAAAGCGCTTTGAGTCACTTGAGAAAAGCGCTATATAAATATAATTCACAATTTTTATATATCTAGAAAGGGTGATCCTAACGAGGTAGACATTTTTCGCAGGTCTCAAGAAGGTCAGAAATACAAAAGTGTGTGTGTGTGTGTGTGTGTGTGTGTGTGTGTTACTTCTGACCTTGCAGCCTGCTCTGACCTTAAGGGGCGTGTCTTCGGGGGAAGAGCGTGTCAATCAACATCTGATATCACGTCCTCGTCCTTGAAGTTATTTCAGGGTCACATGGCCGCAGGTAGGACACAAACCACCAGGGGGTCCTCGGTGTCCTACACTGTGGACTGAGGCACAGGAAGTGAACAAAGCAACAACGTATTGTTGTACGGTCAAGCAAGCGGCTGTTTTAAAGGCCGCCGTCTCATGGTGGGGGCGGGGCTAGCCCCTGAAGTTGAAGCAGAGGTCAAGGACGCTAAATCCTCCTGAAAGTACTCTAAAAAAAGGACTGATCCAGCGTGACCGACAGATGCTGCCACCTGGTTGTGGAGCCATGAACTGCAGACGAGCTGGCCGGGTTTCCATGGCAACAGGAAAAGTGATGGAGGAGCTGAAAAAGGTGCTCACTTTGTTGTGTTTCAAGTGGAAAAAGAAGTGAACCTTCCGAGCTTAATTTTGGTTAATTTTGGCATGTGAGTAATAAATCAAGTGTATTCAAAATAAACAGAAGTTGTAACGATTTATTTCAGGTTGAATATAATTCCAAGTGTTGTATTTGAGCTTCTGTTTTATCAAATTAAAATCCTAAAATTTTCAGTTTTAGGAAATTATTTTTCAAAATGTTATTTTTTTCCCCCAAATAAAGTCACATAATGTTGTGTTTTTAATTTCATGCTGTGACTTGCTTGGTTTTATACACATCTACTCAATAAATAACATCACGTGATAGTGGACCCCCTATTCTCTGTCAGGAGGCCACGCCCCTCTCAGTTTATGACACGCCCCCACACTCAATTCGGGCCAAAAGTCAGAAGCTGAAGACTCAAATATAGAATGAATAAATGCGAAAAAAAAAATAAATAAATAAAATAAATTTTAATTTTTATATATATATAAAGTACTATCTATCTAATATATATATATATATATATATATATATATATATATATATATATACACTCACATTTTTTTCAAATTCCCAGTGATATTTACATTCAACCTGAAAAATTGTGTGCACCTATTTTACATTTGTTTTAAAATTCTACATCAAAACTTTATTTTGTGGGTTTTTAAATAATTCAATTTCTGTAACTAACTTTTATTTATTTTCTTTTTTTTGCAAGATGACTATTTCTTTTAAAAAATGCAACATTAAAGGACAAGATATTGTATATTTTTGTAAAAAATATTGTAATAAAGTCCTTTTAAAAAAAGACTCGATTTTTGAGTTTGTAAAGTTTGTTTTTCCAAGTACAAAAATTCATTTTCCTCCACATTTAACAGTGAAATAATAAAACTGCAAACGTGCTCTTCAGTATTTTCTTCAAATTCCAAATTGTACAACGTGACTTTTTGAAGTTGTCTCACATGTGATGAATTAAACAGATAAGTGTTTGGTAGATTGTAGAGGACAATTTATTATTGTTGTAAGACAAATCATGGTAAAGATACACAACCGTGTCATAAAAACCCTCGCAAAACACACACAAAAATAGCTAAGGCTAAAAAAAATAAAAATAAGTGTTTTATACATGTTAGTCAAAATGTGCATTAAAAGATTAAAAACATTTAAAAATGGAGCTTATTGGGTTGATATAAGAAGAGTTCTTTGTTGCAGGCTTGATGCAGCGAGACTAACTATCTACAGTGTTTGTTCTGTGTGTCATACCATGATGTCATACCACCATGTCATACCATGATGTCATACCATGATGTCATACCACCATGTCATACCATGATGTCATACCACCATGTCATACCACCATGTCATACCACCATGTCATACCACCATGTCATACCACCATGTCATACCATGATGTCATACCACGATGTCATACCACCATGTCATACCATGATGTCATACCACCATGTCATACCACCATGTCATACCACCATGTCATACCACGATGTCATACGATGTCATACCACGATGTCATACCATGATGTCATACCACCATGTCATACCATGATGTCATACCACCATGTCATACCACCATGTCATACCACCATGTCATACCACGATGTCATACCACGATGTCATACCATGATGTCATACCATGATGTCATACCATGATGTCATACCATGATGTAATACCATGTCATAACACGATGTCATACCACCATGTCATACCACCATGTCATACCACGATGTCATACCATGATGTCATACCACCATGTCATACCACCATGTCATACCATGATGTCATACCACCATGTCATACCACCATGTCATACCACCATGGCATACCACCATGTCATACCATGATGTCATACCACCATGTCATACCACCATGTCATACCATGATGTCATACCACCATGTCATACCATGATGTCATACCACCATGTCATACCACCATGTCATACCATGATGTCATACCACCATGTCATACCAAGATGACCTGCAGTGACCACAGATGCAGATGGCTGGCAGGTCCAGTGTGGCGTCTCAGGCTCGGCGGTCGTAGTCGCTCACCATCTTCTTGATGTGGCTCAGTTTGGCCTTCAAGTATTTGCTGCGTCTCTTCCTGGCGCGGTAATCTGCCGACTGACACATCGGGGGAAATGTAACTCGCTGACGCTCGCTGGTGTCAGGAACACTCACCTTTTTCAAGTCCTTGATCTTGTTGTACTCGTCAAGAGCGTCCTGGTGAAAAACAAAAAGTGTTAAAGCCCATCATGTCCAAGGTGCAGAAGTAATCATGCACCATGTTGCTAAGATGTGTGAATGCTAAAATGCTGAAGTTGAAGTGAAATGCTGACAGAATGTAGCATGAATGGAAGAATAGTTGGAATGCTGGAATGGTTTGAATTTCCAGGAAAAAACGGAATTTGGTTTGGGAAAGTGTTTGTTTGAATGTCCAGGATAAGTGGAATGTGGAATGGTTTGAATCTGTTAAAAATGTGGGAATTTTAAAAATTGACAATTCATTTGGAATGGGGAAAATGTCTCTAAAAACTGGGAATTCGGGATTTTTTTTTTTTAATTATTGAAGGAGCGCACATAATTCCTGAATAGGCTGAATATTTTGCAGTTGTAACTGTTTGAATCGGATCAAAAAAATGTGAAAACTTTGAAGAATGTCCCGTTCTTTTAAAAAATGGGATTAACATGAACATTTGGAAATTCCGGGAGAAGAGGGAATTTTGGGGAAAATGGTAAAAAAAAACAAAAAAAAACCTTAATGTTGTGGTTGAGTTGAAATGGTTGGTGTTGGAATTTTTCAAAACGTTGGAGAAATGTTGAAGTAGTAACATTTTTAATTGAGAAATGGTATTATGGAATTCCTGGAATTTCGGGAAAACTGGAAATGTGTCCACTTCAAAAAACAACTTTGTTTTTTGTCCTGATTAAGAGGAATGTTTTGACGGTAGAACGCTTGAAGTGGGTTAAAAAATGTGGAAGGTGTAGGCGACAAAGAAAAAAAAAAGTAAAACAAATGGTTTTGAAACCAGGAATTCTGGGAATTTTTAGAATTTCTTTGAAAATGGAAAAAAGTTAGTTTGAATGTCCAGGATGAATGGAATGTGTTGAAGGTGGAATGGTTTGAATCAGTTGAAAAATGTGGAAATTTTAAAAAATGTACTATTTCGAATGGGGAAAATATCCCTAAAAACTGGGAATTTGACATTTGTTTTAGGAACGCACATAATTCCTGAACAGACTGAATATTTTGAAGTTATAACTGTTTGAATCGGATCAAAAAAATTTTGAGGACTTTGAAAAATGTCCCATTCTTTTCATTGGGAATATCATGAACATTTGGGAATTCCGGGAAAAGAGGGAATTTTTTGGAAAATGGTAAAAAAAAAAACCTTATTGTTCTGGGAAACTTTTTTGGGACTTGTAAAAATGTTAGTTTGAATGTCCAGGATAAGTGGAATGTGTCGAAGGTGGAATGGTTTGAATCTGTTGAAAATGTGGGAATTTAAAAAATTGACAATTTGGAATGGGGAAAATGTCTCTAAAAACTGGGAATTTTTTTTTTTAATTGTTGAAGGAACGCACATAATTCCTGAAAAGGCAGAATATTTTGCAGTTGTAACTGTTTGAATCGGATCAAAAAAATGTGAAAACTTTGAAAAATGTCCCATTCTTTTAAAAAATGGGATTATCATGAACATTTGGAAATTCCGTAAAAAAAAAAAAAAACCCTTAATGTTGTGATTGAGTTGAAATGGTTGGTGTTGGAATTTTTCAAAACGTTGGAGAAATGTTGAAGTAGTAACATTTTTATTTGAGAAATGGTACTATGGAATTCCTGGAATTTCGGGAAAACTGGAAATGTGTCCACTTCAAAAAACAACTGTTTTTTGTCCTGATTAAGAGGAATGTTTTGACGGTAAAACGGTTGAAGTGGGTTAAAAAATGTGGAAGGTGTACGCGACAGAAAGAAAAAAAAAAAAAAAAAAAAAGAGTAAAACAAATGGTTTTGAAACCAGGAATTCTGGGAATTTCTACAATTTCTTTGAAAATGGAAAAAAGTTAGTTTGAATGTCCAGGATGAGTGGAATGTGTTGAAAGTGGAATGGTTTGAATCGGTTGAAAAATGTGGAAATTTCAAAAATTGACTATTTCGAATGGGGAAAATATCCCTAAAAACTGGGAATTTGGGATTTTTTTTTTTATAATTGTTTTAGGAACGCACATAATTCCTGAACAGGCTGAATATTTTGAAGTTGTAACTGTTTGAATCGGATCAAAAAAATGTTTGAGGACTTTGAAAAATGTCCCATTCTTTTTATTGTGAATATCATGAACATTTGGGAATTCCGGGAAAAGAGGGAATTTTTGGGAAAATGGTAAAAAAACAAAAAAAAAAAACTTATTGTTCTGGGAAACTTTTTTGGGACTTGTAAAAATGTTAGTTTGAATGTCCAGGATGCTTGGAATGTGTTGAAGGACGAATGGTTTGAATCGGCGGTTGAAAAATGTGGACATTTTTAAAAATTGACAATTCAAAGGAAAAATATCCCTAAAAACTGTGAATTCTGGAAAAAAATGTTATAATTGTTGAAGGAGTGCACATAATTCCTGAACAGGCTGAATATTTTGAAGTTGTAACTGTTTGAATTGGATCAAAAAAATGTGACAGCTTTGAAAAATGTCCCATTCTTTTAATAAATGGGATTATAATAACACCTGGAAATTCCGGGAAAAGAGGTAATTTTTTGGGAAAATGGTAAAAAATGTATATATTTATACATATTCTGATTGAGTTGAAATGGTCGAGAAATGTCGAAGTAGTAACATTTTTATTTGAGAAATGGTATTATGGACTTCCTGGAATTTGGGGAAAACTAGGAATTTGTCCAGTTCAAAAAATAACTTTGCTTTTTTTTCCTAGATTAAGAGGAATGTTTTGACGGTGGAACGCTTGAAAAATGTGTAAGGACTAGGAGACAGAAAAAAATGTAAAACAAATTGTTTGGAAAACCGGGAATTCCTGGAATTTATTTGAACTTGCAAAAATGTTAGTTTGAATGTCCAGGATGAGTGGAATGTGTTGAAGGTGGAATGGTTTGAATCGGCGGTTGAAAAATGTGGAAATGTTGGAAGCAAGACACTTCACCCTTGCTCCTGATGGGTGCTGGTTAGCGCCTTGCATGGCAGCTCCCTCCATCAGTGTGTGAATGTGTGTGTGAATGTGTAAATGTGGAAGTAATGTCAAAGCGCTTTGAGTACCTTGAAGGTAGAAAAGTGCTATATAAGTACAAGCCATTTACCATTTAAGTTTGAAAAATGGCCAATTCATTTTGAATAAGAAAAAATGGGAAAACCTGGAATTAGTCAAGGGAGACCCCAAAAGGGACAAGCGGTAGAAAATGTGTGAATGGATGGAAGTCCCAAATATGCTGAACACTTTGAAGTTGGAAGTGTTTGAATTAGAATGTGGAATGTTCTCCCTGACCAACTGAGGGCACCTCAGACTGTGGATGATTTTAAAAAAGGCTCAAAAACCCATCTTTTAAAAAAGCCTTTTTATAGACATGCATGCTGGTTCTAGCTATCGGACTAATTCCAGTTTTATATTTTATTGATTTTATTTTATTTTTATTATTATTATTACTATTTTTTTTACATTGTGGCACTTTGAGGTTGTTTGCGCAAAGTGCTTTTTTTTTTTTTTTACCATAAAATCTATTATTAGTATTATTATTCTGACAAATGTGGAAGGTGGAGGATGAGATGGACATATCTGAAAGTGACCACACGGGGGCAGTGTTTGGTAAAAACTGACCAGGTACTGGGGACTGCCCTCGGGCAGCTCGTACAGTTCTCGGTCCACGTCAGACAGCCTCTTGTTGATGGCGTCCAGCTCCGCCTGCAGGTCCTTGTACTCCTGGTGGTCGCGGTCGAACTCGCGCTTGTAGTTGTTACGCTGCGGCTCGTCGGCGATGGCGGGGAACTCGCTGCGGGAGGAGGAGGAGGCGGCCATGACCCCTGGTGACCGGGAAGAGGTCGGCGCCCAAAAACGGGCAAGTAGGCGTGCTCACCTGTAGAAGTCGTTGTCGTCGTCGTCCAGCTCGTCTCCCGAGGAGGCGTAGTCGGCGTCGGGGTCACGACCCGGGCGCCGCCTGTTGGTTCTGCCGACTGAGCTCGGAACCTCAGAGTTGGCGCCGTAAGGAGCGTTGCTAAGAGGTCGCTCCTCCGCGGGTCTGACACACACACACACACACACACACACACACACACACAACACACACATTACACAACATGACACATGCGAAACTAGACTGTTTGCTTAGTTTGTGAATGAATGAGTCATGGCATCATGACGACCAGGACAAAAGTATCGGGACACCTCCAGGAAGCGAAAGTGTGCGTCTCAACTGGCTTCCTGTGTGAGGTGTGGAGATGTGGAATATTTCTACATGCTGGGAACACAGAAATGTTTTTATACATAAATATCGGTTTCTGAAAGTAAAAGCTTCCGTTTTCTAATTGGTTGAATGGTTTCAAACGATTACTTCAATCTTGGGGAATGGTT
Organism: Nerophis ophidion; assembly: GCF_033978795.1. NCBI lineage: Eukaryota > Metazoa > Chordata > Actinopteri > Syngnathiformes > Syngnathidae > Nerophis > Nerophis ophidion. Next base: position 8,822,778 of record NC_084627.1, on the reverse strand, counting down.
AAAAGTACAAAAGCCTTTAAATTGATATTGTTATTGCAAAAATTTTAAGTGATAAAAAAAATGTTGGTCTTTTTTAATTTTATATTTCATCAAATTTATATATTAATATTTCTATTTACGGGCTTCACGGTGGCAGAGGGGTTAGTGCGTCTGCCTCACAATACGAAGGTCCTGCAGTCCTGGGTTCAAATCCAGGCTCGGGATCTTTCTGTGTGGAGTTTGCATGTTCTCCCCGTGAATGCGTGGGTTCCCTCCGGGTACTCCGGCTTCCTCCCACTTCCAAAGACATGCACCTGGGGATAGGTTGATTGGCAACACTAAATTGGCCCTAGTGTGTGAATGTTGTCTGTCTATCTGTGTTGGCCCTGCGATGAGGTGGCGACTTGTCCAGGGTGTACCCTGCCTTCCGCCCGATTGTAGCTGAGATAGGCGCCAGCGCCCCCCGCGACCCCGAAAGGGAATAAGCGGTAGAAAATGGATGGATGGATGGATATTTCTATTTACTTTTAATTTAATTCCTTGACAAGTTTTGTTAAAGTCATAAGTTGCTCAACCTGATGGATGTGTAAAATTGCTGACTGTTGCAAAAAGTTTTTGTTTTTTAAATCACTTAAAATATTTGCAACAAAAATATGAATTTAAAGGCTTTTGTACTTTTAAGTGATTTTAAGTAGCGCTTTTGTCTTTTTAAATTTTGTATTTTTTTAATCACTTAAAATGTTTGCAATAACGATATCAATTTAAAAGCTTTTGTAGTTTTAAGAGCCATTTTTTGGTCTTTTTGAATTTTATTTTTTATCATTTTGTTTATTATTATTATTTTTAATATTCTATTTTTAAATCACTTAAAAGTGTTGTAATAACGATCAGTTCAAAGGCTTTTGTACTTTTAAGGGATTTAAATTAGCCTTTTTTTTGTCGTTTTGAATTTTAATTTATATCAATTTATTATTTTCAATTCACTATTTTTAAATCACTTAAAATTGTTGTAATAACGATCAGTTTAAAGGCGTTTTTACTTTTAAGTGATTCAAATTAGACCTTTTTTGTCTTTTTGAATTTTGTATTTTTTTCTAAATCACTTAAAATGTTTACAATAACAATATCAATTTAAAGGCTTTTGTAGTTTTAAGAGCTTTTAAATAGCCATTTTTTTTGTCTTTTTGAATCTTATATTTTATCATTTTGTTTATTATTTGTAATACTCTATTTTCAAATCACTTAAAATTGTTGTAATAACGATCAGTTTAAAGGCTTTTGTAATTTTAAGGGATTTAAATTAGCCATTTTATTTTGCCTTTTTGAATATCATATTGTTTATTATTATTTATAATATTCTATTTGCAATGCATTTATTTTCTTTCCTTGACATGTTTTGTTAGTCATAATTTGCAAAATTGCTTAATGTTGCAAAAAGAAATTAAATAGTTCATTTAAATCACTTAAAATGTTTGTAATAATGATATCAGTTTAAAGGATTTTGTATATTTAGGTGATTCAAATTAGTCCTTTTTTTGTCTTTTTAAATTTTATATTTTTGTTTATTGTTATTGTTTACTATTTGTAATACTGTATTTGTATCTGCTTGTATTTTCTTTCCTTGACATGTTTTGTTTAAGTCATAATTTGCTCAACCTGGTGGATGTGTAAAATTGCTGACTATAATGCCAAAACATTTTTGTAAATAAATGACTAAATAATAACTAAAACTTGGTTCCTCTCTTTGACAAGAAGGACTATGTTCTTCCAGGACAAAGGACTAAGGTGGAGGTACTGACGGGGGTGTGTAGTTGTAGCGAGGCTTGCTGTAGTTGGTGCTCTCGTCGTCCAGGTGGTTCCTGGAGCCTCTCAAGTTCTCCGGGTAGTCGGACATGGGCAGCTCCTGAGGCGGGACGGACACGTTGTTGACCTGCAGAAAAGAAGAAGACTTGTTGAAGGCATGGTCAGACAAGCTGGGAAGATATTAGGATACTTTTGACAAAGCTCCAACATGACAAGTACTGAGTGCAGAACAAGATGGATCCATAGCTGGAGTTCTTCAAAGGATACTATTGGAACGCCGCACTTGAATAAAGTCCTGGTTAAGACCGGGTACTTTTCAACTGATATGGTGTCGCAACACCGGTACTTTCCAGGTTTTTTAGAGTTCATTATAAATTAAATTATATAATATATTTTTTTATGTAACAAATAAAATGAGCTGATTTTAGATAACTGTGCTGTCAGGTTGTTGTATCTTTTTTTTAGGGACCGAATGTCCATTTGGGACAAAGGACCCTATTGAATTTCCAAGGTTTTATTATTATTATAATACCGCTGCCTCTTTGAGCTGTAATTTGACCCCCTTAACATGCTTCACAACTCACCAAATTTGACACACACATCAGGACTGCCGAAAATTGCGATCTAAAAAACCAAACCACAAAACTGCTCTCTAGCGCACCCTAGAAAGAAAACACAGACAAAACTGTATGTAACTTCCAGTAGGAATGTCGTAGAAACATGTAACAAAAACCACTATGTAGGCCTCAGTTAGACCTATATTTCATCCACTGAGACCCCCCCGGCTAAAATCAACAGGAAGTTTGCTATTCCCACTTCAATACAAAAGTTGGCTAAAAAATTTCACTTTTTTTCAAACATTATCTCCTCTGAGGCTGTTTGTCGTTTCGGCTTCAAATAAGCACAGAAATAAATAAATAAATGATAAATGGGTTGTACTTGTATAGCGCTTTTCTACCTTCAAGGTACTCAAAGCGCTTTGACACTACTTCCACATTTACCCATTCACACACACATTCACACACTGATGGAGGGAGCTGCCATGCAAGGCGCTAACCAGCACCCATCAGGAGCAAGGGTGAAGTGTCTTGATCAGGACACAACGGACGTGACGAGGTTGGTACTAGGTGGGATATGAACCAGGGACCCTCGGGTTGCGCACGGCCACCGTCCCAGAAGAGAGATTGAACCCTTCTGATTAAAACTTAAAGAGTTTTAATTACTACCTCTGTTTGGATTTTATGAGCCCGCAAAGAACCATTGCCCTGTTGATGTTGTCACAAAATGGCGGCTTTCTGCTCAGACAAAACTGTAGGACAGTCATACACACATGAAACAAAAACCTCCATGTAGGTCTCACTGAGACCTATATTTCATACACTGACAACCTCCAGCTAAAATGTACAGGAAGTTTGCTCTAATACATTCACAATGTATTACAGTCTCAAAATAGCGGCACCAAGGCATCCTTATAAAATGCCCAAGCCACTTTACAACTGTTATTACTACAAGACTGATGTATAACACATATGTATACAACTTTTTCTCTGTGTAATAATCCATCCATCCATCCATCCATCTTCTACCGCTTATCTGGGCTTGGGTCGCGGGGGCATTAGCCAAAGCAGTCCCGTCCATTGCTCCTTGCAGCTTTAATTTCTAATTAAATTTCTCAGTCTCATTTGCGAGTATTGGAACCTCAATTTACCAATCTCTCTACTAGCAAACTTTTTTTGTTTACAAACTTATCACCTTCATTTATCCATTTTGTGTCCCACTGGCAGCCATTTTGTGCTTGCTCGTATTGGAGAGTTCTAGAAAGTTTTTAGTTGTGATAACGGAATTTTCTGGGAAAAAGATGTGTTAGAATAATTATGTGCAAGTTATCACAAAACTCTTATGCTTAAAGGACGTTGCTATAGTTATTACCAACTGTGCTGAAGTTGTACTTTTCTATCTGTGCAAAGCGAGTCGTCTCCTATCAGTGTCTGTGTCCAGAACCGGCCTGCTGACTGCCAAGGGAGAACATCGAGTGTTGTGACGCAGACAGAGCAGAGACAGGGCGATATCACGAGTGTTAGCACATTTGCTTTTCATGAATAGTCAAATATTGTGTCTAACTGGGGCTGCTGAGATTACTCTCCCCTTCCTTCAGCGGCAGCCTCAGTGACGTAACCAGGGACCTCCCAGATAGAGGAGCACTTGGGCAGGATTTTAGAGCGTAGGTTGTTTCTTTAACTAGAGTACAGCCCAAACATCTCTCTTCATTGAGCAAAATTGAACTCTGTCTCTGCATGATTCCTTGCTTCTTGTCTGTTTAATAGATGTCATCAGCGTTTGAACCTGACAGATGCCAATGCGGACTTATTTCACAGTGGGGGGAAAAAATACTACCTCGCGTTTCAAGAAAAGAAATGACTTTAAAATGTTTTTAACTTTTTTAACTGTTTTTAAATGCTTTTTATCCAACAAATTATTCTTAGGGTAGTTTGTATTTGCTATTTCAATGTGTTTCTTAATTCTGTTTTAATTTTTTTTTTTTAATCTGTCCTTTGCCTGTATTTCTTTGTGGTGTTCAGCCCTTTGTTCTTTAACTGTGCTTGTTTTTAAAGGGCTTTATAAATAAAGATGGTATGGTATGTACACACACTGTCCTTCTCCCACGGTCTGCTTCTCCGCCGACGTTCATGTACTGTAAGCGGATTTTTCTTTTTTTAAATGTTTATTATTGTAGCGATATGGTTGTTAAAGCTAAGAATTTTTGTGATTTCTGATCGTTTGTTAGGGCACAAGAGGGACTTTTGTGCGTGTGCACGTGTTTGTAGAGCAACCCATACAGCACAGTTCAGCTTGCCGTTGTTGTTTTGGCTTGTTGATAAAGAGCTAGTGAATCCATCACCATCTTGTTAGGAATTTCCCAGAAGTCCCAGTTTTTAGGGACATTTTCTCCATTCAAAATGAATTGCTCATTTTTCAAACTTCCACCACGCTCACATTTTTCCAACAACACATTCCACTCATCCTGGAGATTCAAACTAACACTTTCCCTCGCTCCAAACCAAATTCCATTTTTCATGGAAATTCAAACTCTTCCGCATTCAAACTATTCTTACATTCATACGACAGTCTGTCAGCTACAGCATTGGAGCATTCACAGGCAATTACTTCAGGTATTGCCTCATCTAGTTCCAAAAATGATTCCCCAAATCTAAACTTCTTTGAAAACACACTGAAGGTTTTTGATGGCAGATCTCAGTGGAAGGAGAAGGCTGCAAAGTTGTCGTTCTGGAACGACGCGCGAGCTCGGTCTTGTCAGATCATGTGATCTGAATCAAAACAACACAACATGAGCGTGCACTTTTACAACATCTTTTCACCTTCCCGGCGAGCGTATAATGTCATGTGAGTAACACACACACACACACACACACACACACACACACACACACACACACACACACACACACACACACACACACACACACAGTGACACAGAAATGCAGGTAGGAATGTGAGAGGACTTTTTCTTGTCAGCATCCAACTGAAACTGTACCACAAGATGGTGACACACCTTGAAACCAAACGTGCGCACGCACACACACACACACAAACACACGCACACACAAACGCTAACCCTACCCCCAACCTCCTTCTGCCTTCCCCCTCCCCCCTGTAAATTCTGACAGCCACCAAACTGGTTAAACCGCCTCAACACGTGTACACACACACACACACACACACACACACACACAAACACACACTGTAATATATACCTCTATACCAGGGGTGTCAAACTCAAATACGGAGTGGGCCAAAATTTTTAAGCGGAACAAAGCCGCGGGCCAAGGTTGAACAAATGAACCTTTTAATAGGGACCCAAACAAGTTTTGCACTAAATATTGAACCAGCAAGGCTTTTATAACTTTAGTGACATGCAAAATCCAATTTAAAAATAATAATAATAATAATTCAAATAATATCATTGGCATATCGAATAAAATTTAAATAAAAATGTTATGCCTTTTTTTCTATTTGCAATCTTCTGAGGTAAATATCACATTTTTTCCACAGGCTAATAATAAATTTGAAAATAAAATAACAATAATGAATGAACCAAACGTTCAAGTCTTTAAGTAGCAAGAGAAAATGCATGAATAAAACGTTAATTATTGGTCAGTTTACTGGAAGTTTCCCGGAAGAGTTAGTGCTGCAAGGGGCTCTGGGTATTTGTTCTGTTGTGTTACGGTGCGGATGTTCACCCGAAATGTGTTTGTCATTCTTGTTTGGTGTGGGTTCACAGTGTGGCGCATATTGGTAACAGTGCTAAAGTTGTTTATACGGCCACCCTCAGTGTGACCTGTATGGCTGTTGACCAAGTATGCTTGGCATTCACTTGTGCGTGTGTGTGTGTGTAAAAGCCACAAATATGTGACACGCTGTTAGTATGGAGGAAAAGCGGACGTGACAACAGGTTGTAGACAACGCTAAAGGCAGTGCCTTAAATGCACGCCCCCAATATAGTTGTCCAGGTGGAAATCGGTAGAAATTCGGGAGAATGGTTGCCCCGGGAGATTTTCGGGAGGGGCACTGAACTTCGGGAGTCTACCGGGAACATTAGGAGGGTTGGCAAGTATGAGTATTAGCGGTGAATGTGGTGTTACAGCGACACCGACGCTGTATAACACCGGCGGGCCAACTCTAATGCTAAATTGATATTGACTCAAGGGAGATTTGGCCCGCGAGCCAGAGTTTGACACCCAAGCTCTATACATAGCCAATCCAATCCACTTTATTTATATAGCACATTTAAACAACAAAATGTTTCCCAAGTGCTGCACGACAATATTAAAAACAACATTCAAATACTATCCTGAGCTCCACCAATGACTGAATAAAAAATAAAAATAAATAAATCCATCCATCCATCCATTTTCTACCGCTTGTCCCTTTTGGGGTCGCTGGAGCCTATCTCGGCTGCATTCGGGTGGAAGGCGCCATACACCCTGGACAAGTCGCCATCTCATCGCAGGGCCAACACAGATAGACAGACATATTTGTGTTATATCTCTTATCCATCCATCCATTTTATACCGCTTGTCACTTTTGGGGTCGCTGGAGCCTATCTCAGCCGCATTCGGGCGGAAGGCGGGGTACACCCTGGACAAGTGGCCACCTCATCGCAGGGGCAACACAGATAGACAGACAACATATAGAATGTCATATTTTCTTCAACACTAGTTTTAACAATACTGCAAATATATGTAAAATTATTTGCAGTATTGTTAAAACCGGTGTTGAAAAATATTTATACCAAAATGGATACATGGATGATACAGCAGAGGATTGGCAGAATGTCATGTGGTCAGATGAAACCAAAATAGAACTTTTTGGTACAAACTCAACTCGTCGTGTTTGGAGGAAGAAGAATACTGAGTTGCATCCCAAGAACACCACACCTACTGTGAAGCATGGGGGTGGAAACATAATGCTTTGGGGCTGTTTTTCTGCTAAGGGGACAGGACGATTGATCCGTGTTAAGGAAAGAATGAATGGGGCCATGTATCCTGAGATTTTGAGCCAAAACCTCCTTCCATCAGTGAGAGCTTTGACTGGTTGACAAAATACTTATTTTACACCATAATTTACAAATAAATTCTTTAAAATTCCTACAATGTGAATTCCTGGATTCTTTTTCCACATTCTGTCTCTCACAGTTGAAGTGTACCTATGATGAAAATTACAGACCTCTGTCATCATTTTAAGTGGGAGAACTTGCACAATCAATGGCTGACTAAATACTTTTTTGCCCCACTGTGTATATATATATATATATATATATATATATATATACACAAACACACATACATACATATATATATACATATACATGTATATATATACATATATACACACACATTTTTGGTTTGTTTAATAGTTAAAACAAATTTACATTATTGCAATCAGTTGATAAAACGTTGTCCTTTACAATTATAAATGGTTGTTTTTTTTTAAATCTACTACTCTGCTAGCTTGTCAGCAGACTGGAGTAGATCCTGCTGAAATCTATGTATTGAATGAATACAGAATCCTTTTGAATCGGAAAAATAGCGTTTTTGAATCGAGAATCGAATTGAATCGAAACATTTTTATATATTATCGAATCGTGGCCCCAAGAATCGATATTGAATCGAATCTTGGGACACCCAAAGATTCACAGCCCTAATATATATATATATAAAATAAATATCCATCCATCCATCCATTTTCTACCGCTTATTCCCTTTTGGGGTCGCGGGGGGTGCTGGCGCCAAATATATATAAATAAATAAATAGATTACTGTACAGATAAATATATTGCACTTTTTCACATGCGTCCACGTTTATGGATGTATGTTATATTGTCTTTTTAATTCCAGCGAGTTAATCCATTTTGGGGGGAGTTGAGTGGATAATTTAATATGATGCGTTCAAGAGTCTTAAGGCCTGAGGGAAGAAGCTGCTACAGAACCTGGAAGTTCTGCTTCGGAGGCTGCGGAACTACTTTCTAGAGTCCAGGAGTGAAAACAGTCCTTGGTGAATGTGGGAGGAGTCTTTGCAAATTTTCTGAGCCCTGGTCAGGCAGCGGCTTTTAATGAATTATATATTATTTATTTTGATATACTTAAATAAATCAGATTTTTGTATGTTATTATATATAGGTTGTATATAACTATATATTATGCATATTTATGTAGATTTTATTTTTACAATATGCAGTGATAATGCTACTTGGATAGTGATACTTGATAAGTGTTATTTATGATTAAAAGGAATGTAGTTTATTTTCCGTAATGGAGGTGACTATTACAGTATAAGCTTAGGAGCAGCAACACTTCGTGTATGGAGACACATAATTAGCTGCCAGACGCTTGATTTACATACATGTATATATATATATATATATATATATATATATATATATATATATATATATATATATATATATATATATATATATATATATATATATATATATATATATATATATATATATATAGGTGTGGGAAAAATCACAAGACTACTTCATCTCTACAGAACTGTTTCATGAGGGGTTCCCTCAATCATCAGGAGACCCCAAAATCTCCTGATGATTGAGGGAACCCCTCATGAAACAGTTCTGTAGAGATGAAGTAGTCTTGTGATTTTTCCCACACCTACATATTGCGCTCTACCACGGTATCGAGCACTATTCTCTGGATAATCCAATCAAGAGATATATATATATATATATATATATATATATATATATATATATACACACACACAAATATATATATATATATCATACATACCGGTATAAAAACATTAATTTATACACATATATACACACACACACACACACACACACACACACACACACACACACATGCACTTATAAACATAGACATAAAAAAACATGTATATAAATATATACGGGACAAGCGGTAGGTAATGGATGGTTGGATATATATATATATTTTTTTTTTTTTATCGCTAGATGGTGAAAACATTAGCAACTCAGAAGGTTACTTAATACTTTTCTGACTCAACCATATTTTTTCCAACGTTTGAACTCGGGATTGTTTAAATTGTTGCTAATTAGGGATTGTTAAAAGATGAAAAGATTAGCTTGATTATGAACTTTAGTATTATGGGAGGGTTTATCTACTTTAAGAGTGTGTGTGTGCATGTGTGTATGCGTGTTTGTGTGTGTGTGTATGTGTTTGTGTGTGTGTGTATGTGTTTGTGTGTGTGTGTATGTGTTTGTGTGTGTGTGTGTGTCCCTCACCCAGGCCTCCACGTCCTGCGGCGGCTCAGCATCGTCCACCACCTTGACGCGCTTCCACAGGATGTTGCTCTTCCCGTAGTTGATGAGCTTCTTGCGCGTCTTGACCGCAAACACCAGCATGATGATGAGGGCGGCGACCACCAGGAAGCCAAAGACCACGGCGACGGCCTGCGAGGACACCACACTGAGCAGCTGAACATCACCATCAAAGACGGCGGCGCGCTGACCTCCTGCGGCTCCACCACGCAGTAGTGGTACAGGTACTGGTTGACGAAGACGCCCGAAGTCTGCTGCTGCTGGAACGGCGCGCACAGGGCGGCGATCTGGCTGCCGTAGGCGGAGCCTTGGGACTGCGCCGTGGGGTTGACCGCCACCAGGTAACAGATGGTGGCGATCAGCATCAGCAGAGCCAAGATGGCGCAGATGATGATGACGGCCAGGTAGAACTTCCTGCTTTCTGATATGCTCTGGTGGGACACGATGATGATGAAGATGGCCAGCGTGGCGATGAAGGTGATGGCCGCCATGGCGATGATGAAGCCCTTGGCCGAGCGGGGGTCGTTGTAGTTCCCGCCTAGTCCCGCGTAGCCGTAGTTGTTCCCAGCCCCGAATCCCCCGCCAAAGCTGCCGCCGCCAAATCCCCCGCCGCCGAATCCCCCGCCGCCGAATCCCCCGCCGCCGATACCTCCGCCGCCGATACCTCCCCCGAAGCCGGACATCGCCCGCTGGGAGTCCCACGCCAAGGTGGACGCCACGCAGGCGAAGATGGCGACGCACAGCACGATGGCGATGATGGACATGATCTTCAGGATGCCCGGCGGCGACGTCCAGCGGTAGAAGTGCTGGAACTCGTCGTCCGGATAGTAGGAGTAGGCGGGCTGAGCGGGGGGGCTGCTGCCGAGGAGCACACGGTCAACAAGTTTCATGGCCGACCACCAAACCTCATCAAGTCCATCAGAAGGAGACTTACTAGCCATTGGGCTCGTACGGAGGCGGGCTCCCGTTGGGCCTGCCGGACATTTCTGATGCTCTTTAGTTGGACTTCTTCTGGAACACAACATTTTTACTCTCACTTTTCTACACAGCAACTCATAAACTGTTGTTTAGCTGAACTACACGCTGCTAAAGTCAGGTTGAGCAAATACTGTCTTTTGCAAAACATGTCAAGGAAAGAAGACTAAAGCAAACACAAATAGAATACATAATTTAAAAAAATAGGATACAATACAAACCCCGTTTCCATATGAGTTGGGAAATTGTGTTAGATGTAAATATAAACAGAATACAATGATTTGCAAATCCTTTTCAACCCATATTCAGTTGAATATGCTACAAAGACAACATATTTGATGTTCAAACTCAAACTTTGGTTTTTTTTGCAAATAATAAGTAACTTGGAATTTCATGGCTGCAACATGTGCCAAAGTAGTTGGGAAAGGGCATGTTCACCACTGTGTTACATCACCTTTTCTTTTAACAACACTCAATAAACGTTTGGGAACTGAGGAAACTAATTGTTGAAGCTTTGAAAGTGGAATTCTTTCCCATTCTTGTTTTATGTAGAGCTTCAGTCCTTCAACAGTCCGGGGTCTCCGCTGTCCTATTTTACGCTTCATAATGCGCCACACATTTTCCATGGGAGACAGGTCTGGACTGCAGGCGGGCCAGGAAAGTACCCGCACTCTTTTTTTACGAAACACCACGCTGTTGTAACACATGCTGAATGTGGCTTGGCATTGTCTTGCTGAAATAAGCAGGGGCGTCCATGAAAAAGACGGCGCTTAGTTGGCAGCATATGTTGTTCCAAAACCTGTATGTACCTTTCAGCATTAATGGTGCCTTCACAGATGTGTAAGTTACCCATGCCTTGGGCACCAATGCACCCCCATACCATCACAGATGCTGGCTTTTCAACTTTGTGTCGATTACAGTTTGGATGGATTCACTTCCCCTTTGGTCCGGATGACACAATGTCGAATATTTCCAAAAACTATTTGAAATGTGGACTTGTCAGACCACAGAACATTTTCCACTTGGCATCAGTCCATCTTAGAGAAGCCGGTGACATTTCTGGATGTTGTTGATAAATGGCTTATGCTTTGCATGGTAGAGCTTGAACTTGCACTTACAAATGTAGCAACAAACTGTATTTAGTGACAGTGCTTTTTTGAAATTATCCTGAGTCCATGTGGTGATATCCTTTAGAGATTGATGTCGGTTTTTGATACAGTGCCGTCTGAGGGATCGAAGGTCACGGTCATTCAATGTTGGTTTCCGGCCACGTGGAGTAAATTCTCCAGATTCTCTGAACCTTTTGATATTATGGAGCGTATATGGTGAAATCCCTAAATTTCTTGCAATCGCACTTTGAGAAACGTTGTTCTTAAACTGTTTGACTATTTGTTGACCTATCAACTACAGAGTTTACATTTTTAATGTTTTCTGCTGGTATTGTGCCTCCGCATTTTTTAATGAACAAAAATGTGCCTTGGCTCCAAAGAGGTTGAAAAACACTGTTATACAGTATATGCCTTGTGCTCTTATTCTGAAGGCGCTAAGAGAGGAAGTGGTGACACATTGCGGTGGAGCCGAGTTTTGAAAACACACCAAATAAAGTGGTCCTCGTGTAAAACCGGAGCCTCCGTGTTTGTTATTTAGTAGCTTTATACAGTACAGGCCACTTATATAAACCCTCGGTCACATTGGTGGCAAAGAAAGACGTCTAATTAACGTAAAGTTGGGAGAATCAGCTAGCTTCATCTCAGTTAGCCGCAGCTAGCACAACGGCGGAGCTTCGTCTTGTCAGAAAACACGAATACTTCTTTCATCTTGCTGCTGATTTATGAGAACCACTTTATTTCCTTTGTTTTCAAAACTCCGCTCCACCGCATTTGTCACCACTTCCGCCTTCAAAATAAGAGCTGAAGGCATATACTGAGTTGAGTTGAGTTTGAGTTTATTTGGAACATGCATACATACAACATGATACATCGCAATTTCCAGTCTCTCTTTTCAACATGTTTGGAAAAGGTTTAGGAAGAAGCAGAGCTTATTTAATCCTTTTACATAACAGTTGCTAAAACTTTTGTTCACTTCCTGTTCTCAATGTATTCCCAATATACTCCATAAGTCGTCACAATGAAAATAAATAAATAATTGGCGAAGTAAGTTTTAGTCCATACGATGAGATAAGTAAGATTATTTTGAGAATGAACGAATGAATGGGTGAATAAATTCAGAATGTTTATATTCTTTTTTGTACTTTGTAAACACTTGAAGTTTGAAGAGTTTCTTGAAGTGGATCATATTAGTACATTGTTTGATTGATTTGCTTAATCCGTTCCATCATTTAATTCAACATACTGATGTACTGAAGGTCTTAAAGTCTTAAGTAGTCTTAAGTAGTGTCAAAGCGCTTTGAGTACCTTGAAGGTAGAAAAGCGCTATACAAGTACAACCCATTTATCATTCATTTATTTATTTAAAGGGGAACATTATCAGCAGACCTATGTAAGCGTCAATATATACCTTGATGGTGCAGAAAAAAGACCATAATTTTTTTACCGATTTCCGAACTCTAAATGGGTGAATTTTGGCCAATTAAACGCCTTTCTGTTTATCGCGCTGGAGGCGATGACGTCAGAATGTGACGTCGCCGAGGTAACACACCCACCATTTTCATTTTCAACACATTACAAACACCGGGTCTCAGCTCTGTTATTTTCCGTTTTTTCGACTATTTTTTGGAACCTTGGAGACATCATGCCTCGTGGGTGTGTTGTCGGAGGTTGTAACAACACTAACAGGGAGGGATTCAAGTTGCACCACTGGCCCCAAGATGCCAAAGTGTCTGCCGCCAGACCCCCATTGAATGTGCCAGAGTGTCTCCACATTTGACCGGCGATGCTAAGACAGACATGGCACAGAGATGTATGGATAACCTGCAGATGCATTTGCAACGATAGTCAACGAAATCACAAAGGTGACTTTTGTTGATGTTGACTGCCAGCTAATCGATGCTAACATGCTACGCTAATCGATGCTAACATGCTATTTACCGGCAGTGCTAAAGCAGACATGGCACAGAGATGTATGGATAACCTGTAGATGCATTTGCAACTATATTACGTTTCCTTCCACCCACATTTAATGCGAAACAAACACTTACCAATCGACGGATTTAAGTCGCTCCAGTGTCAAAAGATGCGAAAGTCCTGATCGTTTGGTCCGCAGATTTTACCGGCGATGCTAACGCAGCTATTCGGCCATGCTATGGCTATGAATAGCGTCAATAGCTATTCGCTCAATAGCTTCAGTTTCTTCTTCAATATTTTCATACTCCAACCATCTGTTTCAATACATGCGTAATCTGTTGAATCGCTGAAATCCGAGTTTGAATCCGAGCTAATGTCGCTATATCTTGCTGTGGTATTCCCATTGTTTGTTTACATTGGCAGCACTGTGTGACGTCACAGGGAAATGGCCAGTGTCTTCGCAGAGAGCGAAAATAAGGCACTTTAAAGCTTTATTTAGGGATATTCCGAGCACCGGTAACATTTTGAAAAAAACTTCAAAAAATACAACAAGCCACTGGGAACTGATTTGTATTGTTTTTAACCCTTTTGAAATTGTGGTAATGTTCCCCTTTAAGTGTTGTACGTGCGTACAAATGTTTTAAATTACATTTTTCTCTAAGATTATATTTCTCCTCTTTTGTTGAGAAGAATTGTTGTGTATTGTTGGGAAGCAGGATGTAGTTTTTTTTGTGTATAATTTTAGCTGTTTGCAATTTCACTATGTTTGATTTAATAAATAAAGGGTTTGTATGTTCTCTATATCCAACATGATGTATTATTGTAACTGACCTTTTTTGTCACACTGTTAGTGAATGAAAGTGTACTTTTGTAGTTATTTCCCCATATTTCTACACAGTAAGTCAGATATGTAACATTAGTCAGCAGAAGAGAATTTTAAGTAATTTTTGGTCCAGAACATATTTGGCTTTATTCATTATTTACGTGTTTCTTGCTACTTAATGTTGTATATTTTTAACATGAAATTTCCAGTTCAATTTATCATCAATCATTAAACCTAAAATGTGGTTTCATTTACTCTTTCAATTTATATTCCTTCTATTTGTATTTGTTTGACTTTCTCTTCTACTTTTACCAAATAGCATGATTTTACTTTCACTGAGATTCAATGATTCAATTGACTGTAAAACAGGAACTTAACGTCACAAAAAGACAAGTCCATAAAAATAAGTTATTCAGACAAAAAAAAGCTAATCTAAATCACTTTAAATTTCTGGAATAACGAAATTAATTTAAGGGCTAAGCTAGCTGCTAGCTGCTAGCTTCTTTTAGCTAGCGGACATGATTGATCAATGACGTCATTAAAGCGACTTCAAAGCGTGTGGACGACGTGAAGGTCAGTTTGAGGGCAAACAAGACAAGAGTTTGAAGTTGCTGGAAGAGAAAAAGAGCAGAATTATGTTGAAATAAGAGGAGGTGCTCACCGTCTGCTGCTGGAAGTGTTGCTGAGTCCGCGACAAACAAGCTGAGGACCACACCTTGACGGCTCTTGGCCACGCCCCCTCACAGGTGTCTCCTTACCTCCCGACACCGGAAGTGCTGAGTCTGGGGACAAAAAGAAAGAAAGAGAAGCGACGTTGACTTGCTTGAAGCTGATTGGAGATGTGAAATAAAACTGTCATGAATACATGAATTAATAAATAGGAAGAAATGATTTCATGACGCAGGATGATCAAATATTAGCAGGAAATATTAGGAGGAAATATTAGGAGAAAATATTAGGAGGAAATATGTGATGTAAAGTCTGTTGTGTAGATTGTGTATGTGTTGTGTAGATTGTGTATGTAGAGTGTGTGTGATGTGTTGTGTAGATTGTGTATGTAGAGTGTGTGTGATGTGTTGTGTAGATTGTGTATGTAGATTTTGTATGTGTTGAGTAGAGTGTGTATGATGTGTTGTGTAGATTGTGTATGTGTTGTGTAGATTGTGTATGTAGATTTTGTATGTGTTGTGTAGAGTGTGTATGATGTGTTGTGTAGATTGTGTATGTAGAGTGTGTGTGATGTGTTGTGTAGATTGTGTATGTAGAGTGTGTGTGATGTGTTGTGTAGATTGTGTATGTAGAGTGTGTGTGATGTGTTGTGTAGATTGTGTATGATGTGTTGTGTAGAGTGTGTATGTAGAGTGTGTGTGATGTGTTGTGTAGATTGTGTATGTAGATTTTGTATGTGTTGTGTAGAGTGTGTATGATGTGTTGTGTAGATTGTGTATGATGTGTTGTGTAGATTGTGTATGTAGAGTGTGTATGTAGAGTGTGTGTGACGTGTTGTGTAGATTGTGTATGTGTTGTGTAGATTGTGTATGTAGATTTTGTATGTGTTGTGTAGAGTGTGTATGATGTGTTGTGTAGATTGTGTATGTAGAGTGTGTGTGATGTGTTGTGTAGAGTGTGTATGTAGAGTGTGTATGTAGCGTGTGTGTGACGTGTTGTGTAGATTGTGTATGTAGATTTTGTATGTGTTGTGTAGAGTGTGTATGATGTGTTGTGTAGATTGTGTATGATGTGTTGTGTAGAGTGTGTATGTAGAGTGTGTATGTAGCGTGTGTGTGACGTGTTGTGTAGATTGTGTGTGATGTGTTGTGTAGATTGTGTATGTAGAGTGTGTGTGATGTGTTGTGTAGATTGTGTATGTAGAGTGTGTGTGATGTGTTGTGTAGATTGTGTATGATGTGTTGTGTAGATTGTGTATGTAGAGTGTGTGTGACGTGTTGTGTAGATTGTGTATGTAGAGTGTGTGTGACATGTTGTGTAGATTGTGTATGTAGAATGTGTGTGACGTGTTGTGTAGATTGTGTATGTAGAGTGTGTGTGATGTGTTGTGTAGATTGTGTATGTAGAGTGTGTGTGACGTGTTGTGTAGATTGTGTATGTAGAGTGTGTGTGATGTGTTGTGTAGATTGTGTATGTAGAGTGTGTGTGACGTGTTGTGTAGATTGTGTATGTAGAGTGTGTATGATGTGTTGTGTAGATTGTGTATGTAGAGTATGTATGATGTGTTGTGTAGATTGTGTATGTAGAGTGTGTGTGACGTGTTGTGTAGATTGTGTATGTAGAGTGTGTGTGATGTGTTGTGTAGATTGTGTATGTAGAGTGTGTGTGACGTGTTGTGTAGATTGTGTATGTAGAGTGTGTGTGACGTGTTGTGTAGATTGTGTATGTAGAATGTGTGTGTGACGTGTTGTGTAGATTGTGTATGTAGAGTGTGTGTGATGTGTTGTGTAGATTGTGTATGTAGAGTGTGTGTGATGTGTTGTGTAGATTGTGTATGTAGAGTGTGTGTGACGTGTTGTGTAGATTGTGTATGTAGAGTGTGTGTGACATGTTGTGTAGATTGTGTATGTAGAGTGTGTGTGACGTGTTGTGTAGATTGTGTATGTAGAGTGTGTGTGATGTGTTGTGTAGATTGTGTATGTGTTGTGTAGATTGTGTATGTGTTGTGTAGATTGTGTATGTAGATTTTGTATGTGTTGTGTAGAGTGTGTATGATGTGTTGTGTAGATTGTGTATGTAGAGTGTGTGTGATGTGTTGTGTAGATTGTGTATGTAGAGTGTGTGTGATGTGTTGTGTAGATTGTGTATGTAGATTTTGTATGTGTTGTGTAGAGTGTGTATGATGTGTTGTGTAGATTGTGTATGATGTGTTGTGTAGATTGTGTATGTAGAGTGTGTATGTAGAGTGTGTGTGACGTGTTGTGTAGATTGTGTATGTGTTGTGTAGATTGTGTATGTAGATTTTGTATGTGTTGTGTAGAGTGTGTATGATGTGTTGTGTAGATTGTGTATGTAGAGTGTGTGTGATGTGTTGTGTAGATTGTGTATTATGTGTTGTGTAGAGTGTGTATGTAGAGTGTGTATGTAGCGTGTGTGTGACGTGTTGTGTAGATTATGTATGTAGATTTTGTATGTGTTGTGTAGAGTGTGTATGATGTGTTGTGTAGATTGTGTATGATGTGTTGTGTAGAGTGTGTATGTAGAGTGTGTATGTAGCGTGTGTGTGACGTGTTGTGTAGATTGTGTGTGATGTGTTGTGTAGATTGTGTATGTAGAGTGTGTGTGATGTGTTGTGTAGATTGTGTATGTAGAGTGTGTGTGACGTGTTGTGTAGATTGTGTATGTAGAGTGTGTGTGACGTGTTGTGTAGATTGTGTATGTAGAGTGTGTGTGACATGTTGTGTAGATTGTGTATGTAGAGTGTGTGTGATGTGTTGTGTAGATTGTGTATGTAGAGTGTGCAGGAATTGCCTCATCTAGTATTTATATGTGCTTTGCCACAGAAGGTTTTTCCTGGTCTCTAACTAACCCCCCGACCTCCCATTTTAATGTTTTCCTGCCTTTTTTTTTTCCGGGGCTCCGCCCACTTTCAGCCTGTACAATTTATGTCTGCTGTCAAACAGCTCTTTGCTAAAAATGTAGTTTGGAAAGAAAAGTGCCATCCTATCACTTCCTCTTAGCTTCAAAATAAAACCGAAACTAACAAAATAGTTACTATATAGTCTAAAGTACTGGTTGGACTGGAACAATAACGTCGGTATGAATTGAAATATATCATTTATGAATGAATCAACAAGATTGTGGAGAAGCGGCGGTGAAGTGTGAAGTGAACTGAATTATATTTATATAGCGCTTTTCTCTAGTGACTCAAAGCGCTTTGGATAGTGAAACCCAATATCTAAGTTACATTTAAAGCAGTGTGGGTGGCACTGGGAGCAGGTGGGTAAAGTGTCTTGCCCAAGGACACAACGGCAGTGACTAGGAAGGTGGAAATGGGAATCGAACCTGCAACCCTCAAGTTGCTGGCACGGCCACTCTACCAACCGAGCTATAGCGCTGGAGCCCGGCCCAAGATGGCGGAGAATACGAGCGAGCGGCAAGTGAGATCAGGTGCGTGGATCCCACCCCGGGACACAATTAATGTATCTCCTAACAATGTATAAAAGGGGAGAAGGAGGAAAGAACGAGGCAGGAGTTGGAGAGCCTGCAGCAACGGATGAAGAGAGAGCAAGACGGTGATGACGAAGACGCGGTGGGAGCTACGACGGCACAAAAGACTTCCTTTATTTGAAAAAATAAACAAGAGTCAAACCTGATCGAGCAATGTCCTTCCTTGGTGGACCATGGAACCCGCACGACTGTGAGGTACTGTCATAAAGATATTTTAGTAAGCTTTATTGGGTGTTTAGATTCATACATCATTAAAAAAATGATGTATGAATCCCCTTCCTGTTCCAGCAGGTAGGGGATTCATATGGCCCCACTCGTCAAGGTTTACCTGACACATGAAACGTGACAAATTGGGGTGGGTGCACTTTTCACTTTAGCCGCCAGTTGACAGTAGAGTGTTGAATATCTTCAAATGAGTTTTGGGCAATTCCAACTGTTGTCCACAGCGCCAGTTGCTATGTAGAGTGGCGCTCTCCATCATTTCCAGCAGACTGCATTACACAAATAATTAAAGAAAATAGGATAAAATACAAAAATGCAAACAGATGTAACCTTTTTTTTATGGACTTGTCTCTTTGTGATGTTAAGTTCCTGTTGTTGTAGAGCAGGGGTCACCAAGGCGGGCACCAGGTCGCCCGTAAGGACCAGATGAGTCGCCCGCTGGCCTGTTCTAAAAATAGCTCAAATAGCAGCACTTACCAGTGAGCTGCCTCTATTTCTTAAATTGTATTTATTTACTAGCAAGCTGGTCTCGCTTTGCTCCACATTTTTAATTCTAAGAGAGACAAAACTCAGTTTGAAAATCCCAAAAAATATTTTAAAGACTTGGTCTTCACTTGTTTAAATAAATTCATTTATTTTTTTTACTTTGCTTCTTATAACTTTCAGAAAGACAATTTTGGAGAAAAAATACAACCTTAAAAATGATTTAAGGATTTTTAAACACATATACCTTTTTACCTTTTAAATTCCTTCCTCTTCTTTCCTGACAATTTAAATCAATCAATCAATGTTTATTTATATAGCCCTAAATCACAAATGTCTCAAAGGGCTGCACAAACCACTACGACTACGACATCCTCGGAAGAACCCACATAATTAAAAAAATCTTCACAGGGGGTACATCTCTGAAAAAAGGTTGAGATCCACTGCTCTAAAAGTCGTATATGTTATTGTCACATATGTATGTTCAGTAGATGGCAGTATTGTCCTGTTTGGGAGTGTCACAACATTGCTGTTTACGGCAGACGAACTGCTTTACGGTGGACAAAAATGTGACTGCTCTAAAAGCCGTAGATGTTATTGTCACATATGTATGTTCAGTAGATGGCAGTATTGTCCTGTTTGGGAGTGTCACAACATTGCTGTTTACGGCAGACAAACTGCTTTACGGTGGACAAAAATGTGACTGCTCTAAAAGCCGTAGATGTTATTGTCACATATGCATGTTCAGTAGATGGCAGTATTGTCCTGTTTGGGAGTGTCACAACATTGCTGTTTACGGCAGACAAACTGCTTTACGGTGGACAAAAATGTGACTGCTGTTGTTGTGTGTTTTCGCCGCGGTGGGAGGACGTTAATGAGACTGCCTAACAATAAACCCACATAAGAAACCAAGAACCAAGAAATCAGTGTTCAAGTATCTTATTTTTTATTGTAAAGAATAATAAATACATTTTAATTTACTTCAATCAATCAATCAATGTTTATTTATATAGCCCCAAATCACAAATGTCTCAAAGGACTGCACAAATCATTACGACTACAACATCCTCGGAAGAACCCACAAAAGGGCAAGGAAAACTCACACCCAGTGGGCAGGGAGAATTCACACCCAGTGGGACGCCAGTGACAATGCTGACTATGAGAAACCTTGGAGAGGACCTCAGATGTGGGCAACCCCCCCCCCTCTAGGGGACCGAAAGCAATGGATGTCGAGCGGGTCTAACATGATACTGTGAAAGTTCAATCCATAGTGGCTCCAAGAAAGCAGCGAGAGTCCCGTCCACAGGAAACCATCACAAGCGGATCAGCAGCGTAGAGATGTCCCCAACAGATACAGGCGAGCGGTCCATCCTGGGTCCCGATGAGCGGTCCATCCTGGGTCTCGACTCTGGACAGTCAGTACTTCATCCATGGTCATCGGACCGGACCCCCTCCACAAGGGAGGGGGGGGCATAGGAGAAAGAAAAGAAGCGGCAGATCAACTGGTCTAAAAAGGAAGTCTACTCAAAGGCTAGAGTATACAGATGAGGGGGGGTTTGCCCACATATGCGGTCCTCTCCAAGGTTTCTCATAGTCACTGTCACCAACGTTCCACTGGGGTGAGTTTTTCCTTGCCCTTATGTGGGCTCTACCGAGGATGTCAATGTGGTTTGTGCAGCCCTTTGAGACACTTGTGATTTAGGGCTATATAAATAAACATTGATTGATTGATTGATTCTTCATTTTTGCTTCTGTTTTTTCAAAGAAGAATACTTGTGAAATATTTCTTCAAACTCATGGTTAAAATTCAAACATATGGCAAATCTAGAAAATCTGTAGAATCAAATTTAAATCTTATTTCAAAGTCGTTTGAATTTTTATTTTAACATTTTTGTTCTGGAAAATCTAGAAGAAATATTTATTTGTGTTTGTTAGAAATATAACTTGGTCCAATTTGTTATATATTCTAACAAAATGCAGATTGGATTTTAACCTATTTAAAACATGTCATCAAAAATATATATTTATTGTGAGAAATCATTAAGTTGATCAGTGTTTCCACCAAGATAAATATCATTAATTATTAATAATAACATGGAGTTAAAGGTAAATTGAGCAAATTGGCTAATTCTGTGTTGGCCCTGCGATGAGGTGGCGACTTGTCCAGGGTGTACCCCGCCTTCCGCCCGATTGTAGCTGGGATAGGCGCCAGCGCCCCCCGCGACCCCAAAAGGGAATAAGCGGTAGAAAATGGATGGATGGATGGCTAATTCTGGCAATGTATTTAAGTGTGTATCAAACTGGTAGCCCTTGGCATTAATCAGTACCCAAGAAGTAGCTCCTGGTTTCAAAAAGGTTGCTGACCCCTGTTCTAGAGCAGGGGTCACCAACCTTTAACCCCTCATAGAACCATTTCGACCTGTTTCACAAAATGAGGAAGACAACGGGAGCCGCAACTATTCCCGCCAAATCTGCTGGTGCTCACCCAGATGACAAGAATACGGGCGTGCTATGAAGCCGTTGCCTTAAACACCTTCTATAACATAAACAAACTCCTTGACGGTCCAGGCACACGACTGGCAGGCATACTGGGTGACACAAAGTACACTAATGGTTGTGATACAAACAACTTTAACACTCCTACTAATATGCGCCACATTGTGAAGCCACACAAAAGAAGAATGACAAACACATTTCTGGAGAAAATCCTCACAGTGACACAACATCAACGCAACATGACAAATACCCAGAATCCTTTGCATCCATGACACATCTTGACTATGTTATACACCCCGCGTGTCACGCGTTCGGCGCACTTGTTGCGCGGAGTTGCCACTTCGTGGATGCACACACTGCCAGTCAGCAGGATTGCAGGTAAGAATATGTTTTAATATAATAAAACAAAAGAACGCTGGTGCAAAAAAAGGAGAAAAACAAAGCGCGTGCCAATGCACGGGAAGCTAATGCTAAAAACGTAGCAGGAAACAGAAAACATTCAACGACGTGCCACACGCACGTGAAGCTAAGGCGGAACTTAGCACAAAATAATCGAGGGCAGAAGGATACAAAACGTGACGTGTTGCGAAAAGCAAGTAATGGACCGAGGACGAACTGAGGAATCAGGTGGGCTTAAATACACAAATGATAATCAACAACAGGTGTGACAGGAGCCCGTGAGGAGGAGCACAAAACGTTGCCATGGTGACTAAACAAACGGGGAAGTGCTCAAACAAGGAATCGGCAGAGTCCAGAACTAAACATGAACAAAGACATATAAGCGGCAAAACAATAAACGATCCGCATACCGGATCGTGACACCGCGAGCACCAAACCCCTCCCACCTCAACCACGCAGGGAGGGGTACACCCTGGACAAAATAAAATAAATCTTTAAAAACGTTATATTGGCAGATAGACCTGATGTTGATCTAGAACATGGGTGTCAAACTCTGGCCCGCCGTCTAATTTAATTTGGCCCTTGAGTCAATATCAATTTAGCATTAGAGCTGCCCCCCCCCTTGTTTACCTGTATGTCATCTTTTTTTGTAAGGGGCGCTGGAAGCCCGTCAGCGATCCTGTTCTGTCTCCCTGTAATGTTTGTCTGATCTTGAATGGGATTCCTGAAGGAACTCTCCTGACGGAATAAATAAAGTACTGTCTAATCTAATCTTGCCAACCCTCCTAATGTTCCCGGTAGACTCCCGAAGTTCAATGCCCCTCCCGAAAATCTCCCGGGGCAACCATTCTCCCGATTTCCACCTGGACAACTATATTGGGGGCGTGCATTTAAGGCACTGCCTTTAGCGTTCTCTACAACCTGTCGTCACGTCCGCTTTTCCTACATACTAACAGCGTGTCACATAATATTTGTGGCTTTTACACACACACACACACACACACACACACAAGTGAATGCCAAGCATACTTGGTCAACAGCCATACAGGTCACACTGAGGGTGGCCGTATAAACAACTTTAGCACTGTTACTAATATGCGCCACACTGTGAACCCACACCAAACAAGAATGACAAACACATTTCGGGTGAACATCCGCACCGTAGCACAACAGAACAAATACCCAGAACCCCTTGCAGCACTAACTCTTTCAAGTAAAACTTCCAGCAAACTGACCAATAATTAACGTTCTATTCATGCATTTTCTCTTGCTACTTCAAGGCTTGAATGTTGGGTTCATTCATTATTGTTATTTTATTTTCAAATGTATTATTAGCCTGTGGAAAAAATGTGATATTTACCTCAGAAGATTGCAAATAGAAAGAAAGGCATAACATTTTTATGCCATTGATATTGTTTTAATTATTATTATTTGAAACTGGATTTTGCATGTCACTAAAGTTATATAAGCCTTGCTTGTTCAATATTTAATGCAAAACTTGTTTGGGTCCCTATTAAAAGGTTCATTTGTTCAACCTTGGCCCGTGACTTTGTTCCGTTTAAAATTTTGGCCCACTCCGTATTTGAGTTTGACACCCCTGGTATAGAGATTTAAAACTTGAATAATAATAAAGATACTAATACTGAATAATGACACATTTTTAACATTTTATTTTTTACCAAAGCCCTTTGGGGTTCCCAGGATCAAGCCTGAGTGGAGGCCTGAATGTATATTTTTTATACATATATTGTATTGGTTTTTAAAATAAATGGCCCCTGCTTGCTTTCATTATTCAGTGTGCGGCCCTCAGTGGAAAAAGTTTGGACACCCCGCCTTACATAGACTTCTTCTAAAGCAGGGGTGCCCACACTTTTTCTGCAGGCGAGCTACTTTTCAATTGACCAACTCGAGGGGATCTACCTCATTTATATTTATTTATTTATGAAAGAGACATTTTTGTAAACAAGTTAAATGTGTTTAATGATAATACAAGCATGTGTAACACATATAGATGTCTTTCTTTCACGAAGACAAGAATATAAGTTGGTGTATTACCTGATTCTGATGACTTGCATTGATTGGAATCAGACAGTAATGATGATAACGCCCACATTTTCAAATGGAGGAGAAAAAAAGTTGCCCTTTCTGTACAATACCACATGAAAGTGGTTGGTTTTTGGCATCTAATTCATCCAGCTTCCATACACTTTACAAGAAAAACATTGGCGGCAAATTCCGTAGCTTGCTTGATTGACATTCACGGCACCCGAGGGTCTTGTGAGATGACGCTGGCTGCTGCCAGTTCATTATTATGAAAAAATGACAGAGAGGAAGGCGAGAAACACTTTTTATTTCAACAGACTTTCGCGCCGTCCCTTCCGTCAAAACTCTAAAGGCCGACTGCACATTTCCTATCTTCACAATAAAAGCCCTGCTTCATGCTGCCTGCGCTAACAAAATAAGAGTCTCGGACTTGTGCACGCCAGCTTTCTGAGGGATGGCTTGTGCACGCCAGTTTTCCGAGACTCTGTATTTAGTTAGCGCAGGCAGCATGAAGCAGGGCTTTTATTGTGAAGATAGGAAATGTGCAGTCGGCCTTTAGAGTTTTGACGGAAGGTACGGCGCGAGAGTCAGTTGAAATAAAAAGTGTTTCTCGCCTTCCTCTCGGTCATATTTTCATAATAATGATCTTGCAGCAGCCAGCATCATCTCACAAGACCCTCCGGTACCGTGAATGTCATTTAAGTGAAGTCTTGGTGAAGATTGATGATCACTCATTTTTAGGTCTATTTTTTTTTAAAAGCCTGGCTGGAGATCGACTGACACACCCCCTGCGATCGACTGGTAGCTCACACCCCTGCTCTAAAAGCAAGCAGCATGGAGCCCAACTGCCTGCTCATGTATGAAATATCTAGTCTTTGCAGTCTATTGCATTGAATACAAGTTCAAAAGGATTTGTTATATTTTATTTTTATTTACCATTTACACAAGATGACAACTGTACTGGTTTGGGGGTTTGTAGTCTGAAGAGCTGCTATGGAACTAAATACATTATTTGTGAATGAATCAACACAATATTTTCCACACCAGTTTATTAAGCTTTATTGGGTGTTTAGATTCATAAATCATGATAAAAAATGTTAGCTTCATATTCAGGACAGGTAAAAATCAAATCATCACATTAGTGGAGCTGCAGTTAGAATCATAAGGGGATTCATATGGTCCCATTCGGCAAGGTTTGCCTGACACATGAAACGTGACAAATTGGGCCGCCAGATGACAGTAAAGCAGGGGCCAATTTCAACTTTGACCACAGCGCTAGTTGCTATGTAGAGTGTCGCTCTCCATCATTTCCAGCAGACTGCATTGCAAAATGTTTACACCCCTGGAAGTGGTTTCATGTTCACGTCACTGAAGCACGACGACGAGATGAGGGGGAAAAAGATGTCTGCCAGTGTTTATGTGTCAAGTAGAAAAGGCTTGACGTGTGAAATGGTAGAACAACATGCAAAAAGATAAAAGGTTGTGTTCAAGGACAAAAAAGACGTTTAGTTTTCAGCTCCACGTCAAGTTCACACGTAAAAAAAAACATCAAAAAACGGCGTTTCAGCTGAAGCCGTCGTTCCATTCCATGACTTTGTCGTATTCCTGAATCTTCTGTTTGATGTGCGACAGTTTGTTCTTCAGGTAGTCGCAGCGCTCCTTCTTCTCCAGGAAGGTCGGGTCCTGGCGGGGGATCACAGTCAGACTGGCTTTTGGATGCTTGAAGAACAAAGAGTGCCAGCAGATCTACCACCTGGGCCACCTCAAAAGGCAAGTGTGACCATTCTGTAGAACATGGCCGTCAAACTCTGGCCCGCCGTGTAATTTCATTTGTCCCTTGAGGTAATATCCAATAAAGATTAGAGCTGGCCCGCCGCTGCAACCACGCATTTGCCAACCCTCCCGAATTTCACTGCCCCTCCCGTAAATCTCGCGAGGCAACAATTCTTCCGTATTTCTCCCGATTTCCACTCGGACAACAATATTGGGGGCGCGCCTAGAAGGCACTGCCATTGTCGTCCTCTACAACCTGTTGTCACGTCCGCTTTTCCGCCATAGAAACAACGTGCCGGCCCAGTCACGTAATATCTGCGGCTTTAACACACGCGAATGAATGCAACGCATACTTGGTCACACTGAAGGTGGCCGTATAAACGACTTTAACACTGTTACAAATATGCGCCACGCTGTGAAGCCACACCAAACAAGAATGACAAACACATTTCGGGAGAACATCTGCACCGTAACACACGTAATACCCAGAATCCCTTGCAGCTCTAACTCTTCCGGACACTATAATATACACCCCTGCTACCACCAAACCCGACCCACAATTTTTATTTACATTTTATTTGATATGCCATTGATATTTTTTAATTATTATTGATAGGTTGATTGGCAACACTAAATGGTCCCTAGTGTGTGAATGTGAGTGTGAATGTTGTCTATTTGTGTTGGCCCTGCGATGAGGTGGCGACTTGTCCTTGGTGTACCCTGCCTTCCGCCTGAATGCAGCTGAGATAGGCTCCAGCGACCCCAGAAGGGACAAGCGGTAGAAAATGGATGGATAATTTGAAACTCGACTTGAAACAAGTGAATGCAAGGCATAATTGGTCAACCGCCATACAGGTCACACTGAGGGTGGCCGTATAAACAACTTTAACACTGTTACAAATATGCGCCACACTGTGAACGCAGAGCAAACAAAAATGACAACCACATTTAGGGAGAACATCCACACCGTAACCCAACATAAACACAACAGAACAAATACCCAGAACCCCTTGCAGCACTAACTCTTCCGGGATGCTACAATATTTGAAACTGGATTTTGCATGTCACTAAAGTTATAAAAGCCTTACTTGTTCAATATTCAATGCAAAACTTGTTTGGGTCCCTATTAAAAGGTGAATTTCTTCAACCTTGGCCCGCGACTTTGTTCAGTTTTACATTTTGGCCCACTCTGTATTTGAGTTCGACACCCCTGCCGTAGAACATCTTTTGCCCAGACTGCCTTTGCAATAAAAGGAGCACAACCATGGAACTTTCTACCTGACACTTTAAAAAGTAGACCTGCACGTCTCACTTTCAAAAAACAAACACAATTGTGGCTAGTTGAGCAACAATCGTGTTCCCATCTTTAGTTTGTACTAGTTGGCTTTTATCTAGTTTGCACGTTCAATCCAATCCACTTTATTTATATAACACATTTAAACAACAAAATGTTTCCAAAGTGCTGCACGACAATATTAAAAACAACATTCAAATACTATCCTGAGCTCCACCAATGACTGAATAAAACAAATAATAATAAATAATAAATAAATACATATGAAACCAATATAAAATAAATATGATTAAAACCCATTTTAAGGGTTAAACCAATTAAAAGAGTAAATAGAAATCAACATTTTAAAACCCAGATGACAACAGAGGACCACACAACTCATGTAGTTTTAAAAGCCAGAGAATAAAAGTGGGTCTTAAGACGAGACTTAAAACACAGTTTGAACATGGAGGGGCAGAGTGTTCCAGACCACAGAGAAGGTCCTGTCTCCCCTGGTTTTGAGTCTGGTCTTGGGCACCACGAGCTGGAGCTGGCTCTCGGATCTCAGGATTGTAAGTTTGGATGAGGTCTGAGATATACTTAAGTGCCAGTCCATGTAAAGATTTAAAACCAAAGAGCAAGGTTTTAAAATCAATTCTAAAATGAACAGGGAGCCAGTGCAAACTCTGAAGGATTGTGGTTCTATGCTGGTGTTTCCTGGCCCCTGTTCAAAGTCCTGCTGTTCTGGACTAACTGCAACCGGGAGAGAGCTTTTTGGCTAATGCCAGCATAAAGTGCACTGCAGTAGTCCAGGCCACTTCAAATAAAAGCATGCACCACTTCTTCAAAAAGGTTAAAAGATAAAAACGGTTTTACCTTTACTAAAAGACGAAGATGATAAAAACACAATTTTAAAACGCCATTGACTTGTTTGTCAAGTTTAAAATCTGTCTATAGTGACGCCACTTTGTCTGTCTTATTATTATTATCGACTCCTCTTTGTCGCATTCTTTTCATTTAGACTGCAGAGTTGCCAGATGAGCTGAGCCCACCATCAGAGGTGTGCTCCCAACCATCTGCAACATGTGCACCAGGCGCTGTAGATCCAAGGCCAAGCAACTGCCTCTTCTCACTGCTGCAGTCAGGCAAGTGTTACCAGAGTCTAGCCGAGTCTCGAGGCCAACACGGAGAGACTCAGGAGGAGCTTCTATCCTCAAGACATCACACTGCTCAACTGCACCGCTGACTAACACTCATCACAATTGCACAAAACCGCACACGCAAGAATCACTTTACTTACCACTGTAATTACCAGACTACAGTACTCTTTATCCAATGACTGTAAATAATGTAAAAATAATGTAAAAACACTTCACTTACCACTGTAATTACCGGACTACAATACTCTTTATCCAATGACTGTAAATAATGTAAAAATAATGTAAAAACACTTCACTTACCACTGTAATTACCGGACTACAATACTCTTCATCCAATGATTGTAAATAATGTAAAAACACTTCACTTACCACTGTAATTACCGGACTACAATACTCTTTATCCAATGACTGTAAATAATGTAAAAATAATGTAAAAACACTTCACTTACCACTGTAATCACCGGACTACAATACTCTTCATCCAATGACTGTAAATAATGTAAAAACACTTCACTTACCACTGTAATTACCAGACTACAATACTCTTCATCCAATGACTGTAAATAATGTAAAAACACTTCACTTACCACTGTAATTACCAGACTACAATACTCTTTATCCAATGACTGTAAATGATGTAAAAATAATGTAAAAACACTTCACTTACCACTGTAATTACCGGACTACAATACTCTTTATCCAATGACTGTAAATAATGTAAAAATAATGTAAAAACACTTCACTTACCACTGTAATCACCGGACTACAATTCTCTTCATCCAATGACTGTAAATAATGTAAAAACACTTCACTTACCACTGTAATTACCGGACTACAATACTCTTTATCCAATGACTGTAAATAATGTAAAAATAATGTAAAAACACTTCACTTACCACTGTAATCACCGGACTACAATTCTCTTCATCCAATGACTGTAAATGATGTAAAAACACTTCACTTACCACTGTAATTACCAGACTACAATACTCTTCATCCAAAGACTGTAAATAATGTAAAAATAATGTAAAAACACTTCACTTACCACTGTAATCACCGGACTACAATACTCTTCATCCAATGACTGTAAATAATGTAAAAACACTTCACTTACCACTGTAATTACCAGACTACAATACTCTTCATCCAATGACTGTAAATAATGTAAAAACACTTCACTTACCACTGTAATTACCAGACTACAATACTCTTTATCCAATGACTGTAAATGATGTAAAAATAATGTAAAAACACTTCACTTACCACTGTAATTACCGGACTACAATACTCTTTATCCAATGACTGTAAATAATGTAAAAATAATGTAAAAACACTTCACTTACCACTGTAATCACCGGACTACAATTCTCTTCATCCAATGACTGTAAATAATGTAAAAACACTTCACTTACCACTGTAATTACCGGACTACAATACTCTTTATCCAATGACTGTAAATAATGTAAAAATAATGTAAAAACACTTCACTTACCACTGTAATCACCGGACTACAATTCTCTTCATCCAATGACTGTAAATAATGTAAAAACACTTCACTTACCACTGTAATTACCAGACTACAATACTCTTCATCCAAAGACTGTAAATAATGTAAAAATAATGTAAAAACACTTCACTTACCACTGTAATTACCGGACTACAGTACTCTTTATCCAATGACTGTAAATGATGTAAAAATAATGTAAAAACACTTCACTTACCACTGTAATTACCGGACTACAATACTCTTTATCCAATGACTGTAAATAATGTAAAAATAATGTAAAAACACTTCACTTACCACTGTAATTACCGGACTACTATACTCTTTATCCAATGACTGTAAATAATGTAAAAATAATGTAAAAACACTTCACTTACCACTGTAATTACCGGACTACAATACTCTTCATCCAATGATTGTAAATAATGTAAAAACACTTCACTTACCACTGTAATTACCAGACTACAATACTCTTCATCCAGTGATTGTAAATAATGTAAAAACACTTCACTTACCACTGTAATTACCAGACTACAATACTCTTCATCCAAAGACTGTAAATAATGTAAAAACACTTCACTTACCACAGTAATTACCGGACTACAATACTCTTCATCCAATGATTGTAAATAATTGTAAATTAAGTAAGGATCTATTTTAGGCCCCATCCTGTTCGCTCTTTATCTCCTCCCTCTTGGAGATATTTTTAAGAAACATGGAGTGTTATCACTTTTATGCAGATGACTGCCAGATTTATATGCCGATTTCAAAAAGCCACGCCCCCTGACACCTCTTCTTAACTGTCTGTGTGACGTCAAGGCTTGGTTAGCCCAGAATTTTTTAATAATGAATGAGGGAAAAACGGAAATTTTAGTTTTTGGTCCGGCCCTCACTGACTTGGGACCGTTGCAAAATGATGTGCGTCCCAAAGTCACCAGCCTTGGCGTCAATATAGACAGCCATTTTAAACTAGACAAACAAGTCAATGGCGTTTTAAAATCGTGTTTTTATCACCTTCGTCTTTTAGTAAAGGTTAAACCGTTTTTATCTTTTAACCTTTTTGAACAAGTGGTGCATGCTTTTATTTGAAGTGGCCTGGACTACTGCAAAGCACTTTATGCTGGCATTAGCCAAAAAGCTCTCTCCCGGTTGCAGTTAGTCCAGAACAGCAGGACTTTTAACAGGGGCCAGGAAACACCAGCATAGAACCACAATCCTTCAGAGTTTGCACTGGCTCCCTGTTCATTTTAGAATTGATTTTAAAACCTTGCTCTTTGGTTTTAAATCTTTACATGGACTGGCACCTCAATATATCTCGGACCTCATCCAAATTTACATTCCTGCGCGCGCTCTGAGGTCTGAGAGCCAGTTCCAGCTCGTGGTGCCCGAGACCAGACTTAAGACCAGGGGAGACAGGACCTTCTCTGTGGTCTGGAACACTCTGCCGCTCCATGTTCAAACTGCTTCCACAGTGGACTCTTTTAAGTCTCGTCTTAAGACCCACTTTTATTCTTTGGCTTTTAACACTACGTGAGTTGTGTGGTCCTCTGTGTTTTTTATACACTTTTATTTTTATTTTACTGTTTTAATTGATTTTACCCTTTAAAATAATTTTTAATCATATTTGTTTTTATATTGTTTTTATTTTTATTCATTTTTTGTTTTATTCAGTCATTGGTGGAGCAATATATTGTTTTTAACATGGCTGTGCAGCACTTTGGAAACGTTATTGTTGTTTAAATGTGCTATATAAATAAAGTGGATTGGATTGGATAAATAATGTAAATACAAGAGTATAAAGAAGTCATACTGTTCCATTACCTTTGTTCATACTACTACTACTAATAATAATAATGGATTAGATTTATATTGCGCTTTTCTATTATTAGATACTCAAAGCCCTCACAGAGAAGATGGAACCCATCATTCATTCACACATAGGTGGTGGTAAGCTACATCAGTAGCCACAGCTGCCCTGGGGTGGACTGACAGAAGCGTGGCTGCCAGTTTGCGCCTACGGCCCCTCCGACCACCACCTGTCATTCATTCATCATTCATTCACCAGTGTGAGCAGCAGCGGGAGCAAAGGGTGAAGTGTCCTGCCCAAGGACACAACGGCAGCGATTTGGGTGTCAATAGGCGGGGAGTGAACCTGCAACCCTCTGGTTTCTGACACGGCCGCTCTACCCACTACGCCAGGGGTGCCCACACTTTTTCTGCAGGCGAGCTACTTTTCAAATGACCAACTCGAGGGGATCTACCTCATTTATATATATCATTTATATTTATTTATTTATGAAGAGACATTTTTGTAAACAAGTTAAATGTGTTTAATGATAATACAAGCATGTGTAACACATATAGATGTCTTTCTTTCACAAAGACAAGAATATAAGTTGGTGTATTACCTGATTCTGATGACTTGCATTGATTGGAATCAGACAGTAATGATGATAACGCCCACATAGGTGGGAAGCAAACCTGCAACCCTCAGGTTTCTGGCACGGCCACTCTACCCACTACGCCATGCCGCCCCCGTCACTACTCAACTGCCAAAGAAGTGTAGACACCTTAATATTTGTTCCTTCCTATACTGCAGGGGTAGGGAACCTATGGCTCTAGAGCCAGATGTGGCTCTTTTGATGACTGCATCTGGCTCTCGGATAAATCTGAGCTGACATTGCTTAACACGATAAGTAATGAATTCCACTTGTAATCACAGTGTTAAAAATAACGTTCAAAATATAAAGCATTTTCATGCATTTTTATGTTGAAGAAGTTTTTTGTTTATTATTGGTTAGTGTGGGGTTGGCCCTCCTGGGGGTTCTTCAGACCACCAAGCACCGACATGAGAGCCTGTTTCAGGGTTACAATATTGTTTTATTTTCAATAAGTCCCTCAGTTGCTTTCCAGCAATTGTATTTTTCTCTTTCGTTCTCGCTCGCACTCTGGCTCTAGCCCCAACCCCGTCCCTCCTCCTGGCAGCTGCTTATAACAGAGCGACAGGTGATTAGATAACAAGGCCCAGGTGGGCCATCTGGGCACCTGTCGCTGATTTCGAGGCCGGTCCTGGCAACACCCCGCTTCGCTGCAGGCCCGCAGGTCCCGCCCCCTCCACAGTTAGCTTCAGGATAACAATAAGAGACCTATTATACTCTAGAAAGGTTAGTCTTACTTAAAAATGCACACTTTTAGTTGTGTTCAGTGTTAAAAATATATTATATGGCTCTTACATAAATACATTTTAAAATATTTGACTTCTTGGCTTTCTCGGCCAAAAAGGTTCCCGACCCTTGCTATACTGTTACACTATTTGATATTGCACTGGTACTGTATTTGACTACTGTACTTCTACTTGTACTGATACTTCTGTGACTTATTGTGCAACTTAATTGTCTTGTAATTAATGTACATAGGAGTTATTCAATTTTTTGTATTTAGTGTATTAGATTCTGCAACTAGTGTTGGATCCCGCTGTACACAATATCTGAAGAGCATGGAAAAAAAAGCATTTCACTGTGGTGTAGTCTGCATGTGACAAATAAACTTGAACCTTCCTATTTTAATGATGTTAGATCAGTGTTGTTGTTGTTGGGGACAAGTGTTGTTTGTAAATGAGCTCTGGCTACAAACACTATGGTGCATACATTGGATAACTGTTTCAGATATCTATGTTTCTGTATCTTGGACGGCATAGCTCGGTTGGTAGAGTGGCCAAGCCAGCAATTTGAGGGTTGCAGGTTCGATCCCTACTTTTGCCATCCTAGTCACTGCTGTTGTGTCCTTGGGCAAGACACTTTACCCACCTGCTCTCAGTGCCACCCACACTGCTTTAAATGTAAAAAAAAAAAAATAGATATTGGGTTTCACTGTGTAAAGCGCTTTGAGTCACTAGAGAAAAAGCGCTATATAAATATAATTCCCTTTTCTTCACTATCTGTCCCTATTTCAAATAAACCTTTTTTTATACACATGTGTTGAGAAGAAAAAGTACTGGGTCATGAAAATATAAAGTGAATAGTGGCAGAGAACAGACATGCAGGACACTCCACCAGCATTACTTGCCAACCCTCCCCCATTTTTCCAGGTCACTCCCAAATTCTAGTGCCCCTCCCGAAAATCTCCCGGGGCAACCAATCTCCCGAATTTCTCCTGTTTTCCACCCGGACAACAATATTGGGGGCGTGCCTTAAAGGCACTGCCTTTAAGGCACGCCCAGTCACATAATATATGTGGCTTTTAGACACACACACACACACACACGCGCACACGTGAATGCAAGGCATACTTGGTCAACAGCCATACAGGTCACACAGAGGGTGGCCGTATAAATATGCGCCACACTGTGAACCCACACCAAACAAGAATGACAAACAAATTTCGGGAGAACATCCGCACCGTAACAAAACATAAACACAACAGAACTAATACCCAGAACCCCTTGCAGCACTAACTCTTCCGGGACGCTACAATCTATCCCCCCACTACCCCATAGCCCCCCATCTAGACATCCACTATACAGTTGTGGACAAAAGTTTACATACACTTGTAAATCATTTCTACAACTCTTGTTTTTTTGTGATGAAGTATTGGGGCACATACTTGTTGGTCACAAAAACATTCATGAAGTTTGCTTCTTTTATGAATTTATTATGGCTCTACTGAAAATGTGAGCAAATGTGCAGGGTCAAAAGTATACATACAGCAATGTTGATATTTGCTTACATGTCTCTTGGCAAGTTTCACTGCAATAAGGCGCTTTTGGTAGCCATCCACAAGCTTCTGCTTCAATTTTTGACCACCCCTCTTGACTAAATTAGTGCAGTTCAGCTAAATGTGTTGCTTTTCTGACATGGACTTGTTTCTTTAGCATTGTCCACACATTTAAGTCAGGACTTTGGGAAGGCCATTCTAAAACCTTTATTCTAGCCTGATTTAGCCATTCCTTACCCACTTTTGAGGTGTGTTTGGGGTCATTGTCATGTTGGAACCCCCAACTGCGCCCAAGACCCAACCTCCGGGCTGATGATTTTAGCTTGTCCTGAAGTATTTGGAGGTAATCCTTCTTTCTCATTGTCCCATTTACTCTCTGTAAAGCAGCAGTTCCATTGGCAGCAAAATAGGCCCAGAGCATAATACTACCACCACCATGTTTGACGGTATGCTTGGTGTTCCTGGGATTAAAGGCCTCACCTTTTCTCCTCCAAACATATTGCTGGGTATTGTGGCCAAATATCTCCATTTTTGTTTTATCTGACCACAGAACTTTCCTCCAGAAGTGTTATCTTTGTCCATGAGACCAGCAGCAAACTTTAGACGAGTCTTCCTTCTTGCATGGTAGCCTCCTAGTCCATGGCAATGCAAAACACGCTTGACTGTGGACACTTGACACCTGTGTTCCAGCAGCTTCCAATTCATTGCAGACCTGCTTTTTGGTGGTTCTCGGTTGACTCTTTCCATTTTGACCAATTTTCTCTCAGCAGCAGATGATAGCTTGCGTTTTCTTCCTGATCGTGGCAGTGACAAAACTGTGCCATGCACTTTATACTTACGAACAATGGTCTGCACAGTTGCTCTTGGGACCTTAAGCTACTTTGAAATGGCTCCAAGTGACTTTCCTTACTTCCATCCATCCATCCATCATCTTCCGCTTATCCGAGGTCGGGTCGCGGGGGCAGCAGCCTAAGCAGGGAAGCCCAGACTTCCCTATCCCCAGCCACTTCGTCTAGCTCTTCCCGGGGGATCCCGAGGCGTTCCCAGGCCAGCCGGGAGACATAGTCTTTCCAACGTGTCCTGGGTCTTCCCCGTGGCCTCCTACCAGCTGGACGTGCCCTAAACACATCCCTAGGGAGGCGTTCGGGTGGCATCCTGACCAGATGCCCGAACCACTTCATCTGGCTCCTCTCGATGTGGAGGAGCAGCGGCTTTACTTTGAGTTCCTCCCGGATGGCAGAGCTTCTCACCCTATCTCTAAGGGAGAGACCCGCCACACGGCGGAGGAAACTCATTTCGGCCGCTTGTACCCGTGATCTTATCCTTTCAGTCATGACCCAAAGCTCATGACCATAGGTGAGGATGGGAACGTAGATCGACCGGTAAATTGAGAGCTTTGCCTTCCGGCTCAGCTCCTTCTTCACCACAACGGATCGATACAACGTCCGCATTACTGAAGACGCCGCACCGATCCGCCTGTCGATCTCACGATCCACTCTTCCCTCACTCGTGAACAAGACTCCTAGGTACTTGAACTCCTCCACTTGGGGCAGGGTCTCCTCCCCAACCCGGAGATGGAACTCCACCCTTTTCCGGGCGAGAACTTTCCTGACTTGCTTAAGTAAATGATTAGTTTTTTCAGATCCGTGCTGAGTTCCTTTGACTTTCCCATTGTGGCGTTTTGTAACCGAGTCTAATGACCGCATCACATGAGCCCTATTTAAAATGTGCTCAGAGAAGTCAACAGGTGTCGTCAATCGAAATCACTCACATGAAGTTAAGAGGCCATGAAGCTCATTTGATTTGATTGTGTAACATTTCTGCATCACCAAAATTGATGATGTATGTTGCTGTATGTCTACTTTGGACCCAGCAGACTGGCTCACATTTGCAGTAGACCCATAAAAAATCCATAAAAGAAGCAAACTTCTGTGGCGGCATGGCGTAGTGAGTAAAGCGGCCGACCAGAAACCTGAGGGTTGCAGGTTCGCTTCCCACCTATTGACATCCAAAAAATCGCTGCCGTTGTGTCCTTGGGCAGGACACTTCACCCTTTGCCCCCGGTGCCGCTCACACTGGTGAATGAATGATGAATGAATGATAGGTGGTGGTCGGAGGGGCCGTAGGCGCAAACTGGCAGCCATGCTTCCGTCAGTCTACCCGAGGGCAGCTGTGGCTACTGATGTTGCTTACCACCACCAGGTGTGAATGAATGTTGAGTCCCACTTCTCTTTGAGTGTTTAGAAAAGCTTGATATAAATATAAGTTATTTATTTATTTATTTTTCTACCTTCAAGGTACTCAAAGCGCTTTGACAGTATTTCCACATTCACCCAATCATACACACTGATGGGGGGAGCTGCCATGCAAGGCCCTAAGCACCACTCATCAGGAGCAAGGGTGAAGTGTCTTGCTAAAGGACACAACGGACGTGACGAGGTTGGTAGAAGGCATACTTGCCAACCCTCCCGGATTTTCCGGGAGACTCCCGAAATTCAGCGCCTCTGCCAAAAACCTCCCGGGACAAATTTTCTCCCGAAATTAAGCCGGAGCTGGAGGCCACGCCCCCTGCAGCTCAATGCGGATCTGAGTGAGGAAAGCCTGTTTTTACATCCGCTTTCCCACAATATAAAC
The DNA here is from genome assembly GCF_033978795.1 of Nerophis ophidion. Lineage (NCBI taxonomy): Eukaryota > Metazoa > Chordata > Actinopteri > Syngnathiformes > Syngnathidae > Nerophis > Nerophis ophidion. Next base: position 8,785,453 of record NC_084627.1, on the reverse strand, counting down.
AGCGTGTCTGCCCAATGACGTTATAACTGTTAGGCAGTTTCATTAACGTCCTCCCAGCGCGGTAACAACACACAACAACAGCAGTCACGTTTTTGTCTACCGTAAAACAGTTCATCTGCCGTAAACAGCAATGTTGTGACCCTCTTAAACAGGACAATATTGCCATCTACTGTACATGCACCACAACACCTCCAGGCAACTTCAAGCCTTTACTAATACCCTCCTCCATTCACATCCCATCTCCCTGGAATGTAAACAACCCAATGTAAAAAATTGAATGTATTTTTAATGTATATACTTGTTCTTATGCTATCTGAACTCACTATGTTCTCTGCTGGCTGTACATATCCTACTAAGTAAGACCTACACTGTTTCAATGTCCACATTTCTCTGTTGATGCAATTGTTGAAGACTGAAGTACTGATATCAACCAAAGCTCCTCATCCCACCCCCTGGATTGTAAATAATGTACATAATTCAATGTATACACTATGATGATTAACCTGTGTGATGACTGTATTATGTTGATAGTATATATTTGTACCATGAATTGATTAACGTGGACCCCGACTTAAACAAGTTGAAAAACTTATTGGGGTGTTACCATTTAGTGGTCAATTGTACGGAATATGTACTGTACTGTGCAATCTACTAATAAAAGTTTCAATCAATCAATCATCCATATGTGACAATAACATCTACGGCTTTTAGAGAGTGCAGTGCACAACTGCGCACACAACAGCTGTAAATATACTCCTCCCCTCTTAACCACGCCCCCCACCTCCCGAAATCGGAGGTCTCAAGTTTGGGAAGTACGGTAGAAGGTGGGGATCGAACCAGGAACCCTCAGGTTGCTGGCACGGCCACTCTCCCAGCCGTGCCACGCTGTCCCCATGACGTGACATGATGACCTCATGATGTAAACTTTTGACCCCACACACACACACACACACACACACACACACACACACACACACACACACACACACACACACACACACACACACACACACACAGAGTATACACACGTTTTTCTTCCTCTGGTATTCCTCCAGGATTCTGTTGATGCGCTCCACTTCCTGCAGAGAGAGAAAAAAGGTCACGTTGGTGGCGAGACAAAGGCAGCGAGGGAAGGTAGGCGGAGTCATGAAGTGCAAACAGGAAGCAGCGGGATGCGGGGATGAGCACTCTAGGAGGTTAACGAGAGATCAGGTGACATCACCATTTGGCTGCCGGGTTGCTGAGGAAGGTTGCGCATCATCCCGTCCATCTCGTCAAACTTCCTGCACGCCGCCTGCACCTCGGCATGCAGCTCCTTGTACTCGGCGTACTGGTCGTTGAACACCGCCCGGTACTGGTCTCGCTCCTCGTCTGAGCGGATGGTGGGGTACTTCCTGTCGGGGCGAGGCCACAACTTCTTTTATTCTGGGGACACGTGTTGTGTAAATATCGAGTTAAGACTTACGCGATGTAGTCGGGCACGATGACGGGTTTGGGAATGTGACCAGACGGTATCGCCCCCTGCAGGACCTTAGGAGCAATAGCGATGAGAGGGACGTCTTGGAAGGACGCCATGGACGATTCCTGTCGAGGAATCTTGGCACCGGCCGCCGCCGCTGCAGGAACCAGCTGACGCCACAAAATGAAACTCAAACTATGGCGGCAATACGTATAAGAAGTAAGACTGGGCGCTCACCGGCGACTGGACCGCTCCGAACTCCGACTGCTGCATCTGCAAGACAACAAGTCACGTGACCACGGGAGACACGACAGGAAATCATGTGACCAGGCGGACCGCTGACCTCTCTGGCGTTCTGCTCGCGGTAACGGCGTGCCGCTTCGTGCCTCCACAGCTTGAGGCACACGCCGGCGCCAATCAGGTAGATGACCATGTTGAGGAAGAGGAAGATGATGGCGGCGGTCTGGCCCGCGTCCGTCCTGCAGAAGGCGGCGCTGGGGCCGTTGTTGAAGAAAGGGGAGGAGCAGAGCCCCCCTCGCGTTGTGTCTCGCACGTACACGATGCCTGGCGGGCACAGAGCGCGGGAGTGAGAAAAGAGAACACCGGATGGTTTGGACGCCGCCACTTACCTGCGGCCATGTAGAGCAGGGCGAGCGCCAGGTTGATGATGAACTCTGTCAGCGGCCACCAGCTGGAGTCCAGCAGGATGGTGCGGTAGTACATGGTCATGCCCAGCACCAGCACTATGACCGTCACCAGCCAGGCCAGGCCCGCCACCACCAGCACAAACGGCGTTTTGGGGCCCGTGTAGTAAGCGTCGCCGGTCCCCGTGCCGAAGAAACCGGCTCCGGGAGACGAGTATGCGAACATGTTGAACCACTCGTTGTCCTTGTGGATGTACGCGCACACGCAGGCGAAGACGGCGGCGCCCAGCAGGAGCTCCACGCATCCCAGAATCCTCAGCAGCCCCGCCCAGGACTTCATGAAGGCGTAGCGCTGATTGTAGTCCTCCACGCGCTCGCTGTATGTCAGCGCCGTGCGGTACGTGCGGCCTGACATCGACTGAATGTCGCCTAGTTCCAGGAGCTCCTTGGCGGAGTTGTAGCTGCCGGCCGAGCCCCCATACGGGTCACGGTAGGACCCAGGAACGGACGGCGTCTGTGGCGGCGAGCAGCGAACGCCCCCGCTGGTGCTGTTGTTGTTGTTACATGACGAGGCCGCTTCCTTGTTGCTGCTGCGGTTGCTGGTCCGGAAGAAGTTCTTCCACGAGTCGGGGATGAAGCGGTGGACCGGTTTGATGTCTAGGGCCGGGTCTATTTCCGACTCAACCTCGGTGGCGTACTCGCTGCCTCTGCGCTCAAACTCTGGCCCGACGGGGGGGTGGTCGGGCAGAGGCGGAGGTGGGAGCGGGTCAGAGCTGCGGGCCAAATAGGGCGCCGCCTGCTTGACCACGGGGTCTGGATCGTAAAAGTTGTCCCGCGGCAACGAGCCCTGCGGAACCTGGTCGTAGTGCGGCGCCTGGCGGACACGCTCAGTGCGTCCATGAAAGTCTCCCCCATAGGACATGAGTCTGACGGTGGTCCCTAAGAGACACATGTCAGCAGTCAGTGGACGGACATGTTGGATGGAACGGCGACGACCAGATATGTGATTGGTTGAGCTTCAAGACCACACCAGAAGCGACACACACCACAAACGCCACCACACAAGACGTTACCCAGATTTCTCCATGCTAGCAGAGTCCACAGTGCGTCTCCGCGCCGCGACCCTCAAGCGCTCCTTTTGCCCAAGGCGCCTGGCCGGCAGGTGGCGGCGCAGAGTCGGACTGTGGTCAGCCAATCAGCCCAGGAGGTGATGTCGAGGAGGAGAAAGAAAATGTGCTTCAATACCTTTTTGATACGCAGTCACTCAGCAGCACCTACACTGACCTGCAGCTTAGCTCGACGCTGACCTCGCTTGCTGGACGCCAACAATCACCTGCCACACACACACACACACATACCAATCACTTCCTGTCACATGTTTATGGTATCTTTATGCGTCCTACAATAGCGAATTAAAGATTTTGCAAACAGGAAGTTTTTTTTTGTCAAAATCAATAGGATGCTTGTAAATAAAGACTTAAACAACACCTCCAGGCAACTTCCACACTTTACTAATACCCTCCTCCATTCACATCCCATCTCCCCGGATTATAAACAACTCAAATGTACTTCTAATGTATATACTTGTTCTTATGCTATGTGAACTCACTATGTTCTCTGCTGGCTGTACATATCCTACTAAATAAGACCTACACTGTTTCAATGTCCACATTTCTCTGTTGATGCAATTGTTGATGACTGAAGTTCTGATATCAACCAAAGCTCCTCATCCCACCCCCTGGATTATAAATAATGTAAATAATTCAATGTACATACTATGATGATTAACTTGTGGGATGACTGTATTATGTTGATAGTATATATTTGTACCATGAATTGATTAACGTGGACCCCGACTTAAACAAGTTGAAAAACTTATTGGGGTGTTACCATTTAGTGGTCAATTGTACGGAATATGTACTGTACTGTGCAATCTACTAATAAAAGTATCAATCAATCAATCAATCAAAGACTAGACTTAGACTTCCTTTGATTGTCATTCAGATTTGAACTTAAACCTACAGTACCATAAATTGGGTGTGAGTTTTCCTTGCCCTTTTGTGGGTTCTTCCGAGGATGTTGTAGTCGTAATGATTTGTGCAGTCCTTTGAGACATTTGTGATTTGGGGCTATATAAATAAACATTGATTGATTGATTGATGATAAATTAAACCAGATTTCACTTTGATGACTGTTAAAAGTAAAAAAAAAAAAAAAAATATTACAGGAGAGCCCAGCTTTGACGCTATGGATGGAAATCACAATGGACATTTATAAAATGGAGAAGATAACGGCTTTTAGTAATTATAAATTGGAGAAATTTACTTCATACTTGGAAAACCGGGCCAATTATGTCACGCTCCATAAGCCTGATTTTATTTTATCAAAAAAGTGATTGTACTGATTCCTTTCTATATGTCTATAGTTTTTTTACTATCTTTTTATATATTTTTTTATTATTATTATTTGTTTTATCCATCCATCCATTTTCTACCGCTTATTCCCTTTCGGGATCGCGGGGGGCGCTGGCGCTTATCTCAGCTACAATCAGGCGGAAGGCGGGGTACACCCTGGACAAGTCGCAACTAAGATTTTCCAAGTCATGGATTTGAACCCAGGATCACTGTGTGAGACACAACAGTCTTAACCATTGAGCTAACCCGGGACACTATTTGTTTTATTGATTTTTTTTTAATTAACTCTGGTTTGTTATGTTTTTTTTTTTGCTGTTTTTCTCTTCTATTTTTGAGGGTGCGGGGTGGCATCGTTGGGATATTAACACAAATATTTTGCCATTTAGGGCAGACAATAGATGTACGGTGTATGAAAATAATATGAAATGGATAGGAATGTCGGATGATGGATCTCAATAGAAATTTAATTAAAGTGAAATTTGTGTTCATCGTGTGACGCAATGCAAATTAAACAATAAAAAAAAACAAATAACGGTTTGAATTGGTCCAGGGTATTACTGACGGCCAGGTGTTGCGGTGTGACTGCAGCCTGGTACATTAAGAAAACCCCCGTCTCCATGTCGCTTTCACTTATTTTCCGCTTTTCCACTAATGCAGAGGAAGGCAACCCAGAACGTTGAAAGAGTCCTTTTGGACCCAAATAACACAACGCTGTCAAGAGACTATACTGTACAGTGTACTAATAGTGTAAGTGTGTACTTAAGTGTAGTGTACTTGACAAGACGATACTGTACGGTGTACTAATAGTGTAAGTGTGTACTTAAGTGTAGTGTACTTGACGAGACTATACTGTACAGTGTACTAATAGTGTAAGTGAGTACTTAAGTGTAGTGTACTTGAAAACACTATACTGTACAGTGTACTAATAGTGTAAGTGTGTACTTAAGAGTAGTGTACTTGACGAGACAATACTATACAGTGTACTAATAGTGTAGGTGTGTACTTAAGAGTAGTGTACTTGACAAGACTATACTGTACAGTTTACTAATAGTGTGTGTACTTAAGTGTAGTGTACTTGACAAGACTATACTGTACAGTTTACTAATAGTGTATGTGTGTACTTAAGAGTAGTTTACTTGACAAGACTATACTGTACAGTGTACTAATAGTGTAAGTGTGTACTTAATAGTGTACTTGACAAGACTATACTGTACAGTGTACTAATAGTGTAAGTGTGTACTTAAGTGTAGTGTACTTGACAAGACTATACTATACAGTGTACTAATAGTGTAAGTGAGTACTTAAGTGTAGTGTACTTGACAAGACTACTGTACAGTGTACTAATAGTGTAAGTGAGTACTTAAGTGTAGTGTACTCGAAAATACTATACTGTACAGTGTACTAATAGTGTAAGTGTGTACTTAAGTGTAGTGTACTTGACGAGACTATACAGTGTACTAATAGTGTAAGTGTGTACTTAAGAGTAGTGTACTTGACAAGACTATACTGTACAGTTTACTAATAGTGTGTGTACTTAAGTGTAGTGTACTTGACAAGACTATACTGTACAGTGTACTAATAGTGTATGTGTGTACTTAAGAGTAGTTTACTTGACAAGACTATACTGTACAGTGTACTAATAGTGTAAGTGTGTACTTAATAGTGTACTTGACAAGACTATACTGTACAGTGTACTAATAGTGTAAGTGAGTACTTAAGTGTAGTGTACTTGAAAAGACTATACTGTACAGTGTACTAATAGTGTAAGTGTGTACTTAAGTGTAGTGTACTTGACGAGACTATACTGTACAGTGTACTAATAGTGTAAATGAGTACTTAAGTGTAGTGTACTTGAAAAGACTATACTGTACAGTGTACTAATAGTGTAAGTGTGTACTTAAGTGTAGTGTACTTGACGAGACTATACTATACAGTGTACTAATAGTGTAGGTGTGTACTTAAGAGTAGTGTACTTGACAAGACTATACTGTACAGTGTACTAATAGTGTAAGTGTGTACTTAAGTGTACTGTACTTGACGAGACTATACTGTACAGTGTACTAATAGTGTAAGTGTGTACTTAAGTGTAGTGTACTTGACGAGACTATACTGTACAGTGTACTAATAGTGTAAGTGAGTACTTAAGTGTAGTGTACTTGAAAAGACTATACTGTACAGTGTACTAATAGTGTGAGTACTTAAGTGTAGTGTACTCGAAAATACTATACTGTACAGTGTACTAATAGTGTAAGTGTGTACTTAAGTGTAGTGTACTTGACAAGACAACTGTACAGTGTACTAATTGTGTAAGTGTGTACTTAAGAGTAGTGTACTTGACGAGGCTATACTGTACAGTGTACTAATAGTGTAAGTGTGTACTTAAGTGTAGTGTACTTGACGAGACTATACTGTACAGTTTACTAATAGTGTGTGTACTTAAGTGTAGTGTACTTGACGAGACTATACTGTACAGTGTACTAATAGTGTAAGTGTGTACTTAATAGTGTACTTGACAAGACTATACTGTACAGTGTACTAATAGTGTAAGTGTGTACTTAAGTGTAGTGTACTTGACAAGACAACTGTACAGTGTACTAATTGTGTAAGTGTGTACTTAAGAGTAGTGTACTTGACGAGGCTATACTGTACAGTGTACTAATAGTGTAAGTGTGTACTTAAGTGTAGTGTACTTGACGAGACTATACTGTACAGTTTACTAATAGTGTGTGTACTTAAGTGTAGTGTACTTGACGAGACTATACTGTACAGTGTACTTGACAAGACTATACTGTACAGTGTACTAATAGTGTAAGTGTGTACTTAATAGTGTACTTGACAAGACTATACTGTACAGTGTACTAATAGTGTAAGTGTGTACTTAAGTGTAGTGTACTTGACGAGACTATACTGTACAGTGTACTAATAGTGTAAGTGTGTACTTAATAGTGTACTTGACAAGACTATACTGTACAGTGTACTAATAGTGGAAGTGTGTACTTAAGTGTAGTGTACTTGACAAGACGATACTGTACGGTGTACTAATAGTGTAAGTGTGCACTTAAGTGTAGTGTACTTGACAATACTAGTAGACAAAGTAATGATGTTAGCTTAAGCAACACAATAGAAAAGGCCGACGAAAGCTCCACCGTGAGAAGTTTCTAGAAGGAAGCTAGCAGGGAAGTAAAAGTCAACAATAGCTGAATTATTACGTCGCACTTGAGCAGTTTTACTGGTTTATTGCTACATGGCTAACTTCTTCGTGAGCTGCCGGAGCGACGACGACAGAGTTGACTTTTCTCCGGAAGAGAACCGAACCTCGTCGACGGTGACGGCGTCGTAAAAGCTTGTCCTACCGTGTGCTCTTCGGCCGTATTCCTCCTCTTCTTCTTCTTCCTGCCATGACACTAACTTTACACCGCTTTCCCGCCCCCCCCGACACACCACGTGACCTGCCCATCCCTGTGACGTCACAGGCCGGTGGCGGAACTTACCTATTTGAAACAGCCAGAAGCGGAAGTGCCCCAGAATTTCCAAAACAAAATGTGGTCGAAACTGGTGGAACTCTAGTCGAGGCATTCATTTCTAAGAGTATTATATTTACTTTTTGATGACGTCAACAATCACTAGTATCAGCCAGACCAGTGTTTTTCCAACCACTGTGACGCGGCACACTAGTGTGCCGTGGAAGATGATCTAATTGCACCTATTTGGGGTAAAAAAATGTTTTTTTTTGCAAACCAGTAGTTGTAGTCTGTAAATGATGTGTTGTCTAGAATAAGCGTGTAACACTCTTCCATATCAGTAGGTGCATGGCAGCCGCTAGCTAATTGCTTTGTAGATGTTGGAAACAGCAGGAGGCAGTGTGTAGGTCAGGGGTAGGGAACCTAGGGTTCTAGGGCCAGATGTGGCTCTTTTGATGACTGCATCTGGCTCTCAGATAAATCTTAGCTGACATTGCTTAACACGATAATTATGAATAATCCGGCTGGAATTTACAGTGCTAAAAATAACGTGCAAAATATAAAACATTCTCATGCATTTAAATCCATCCATCCGTTTTCTACCGCACTTGTTCAAGAAGTCGCATTAATGGTAAGAAGTATTTTATGTCACGATGGGGGGGGGGGGGGGTCATTCCCCCAGGAAGGCAGACGGATTACTCGGGACATAGCATTTAGGTAAAAACATGATTTAATTTAAACTAAAAAAAGATACAAACAAAAATCGCTCACAGTGGAGGCACAACTTGGGCGAAAGAACAAAGCTAACGCATAAACAGACTATGAACATGAATCAAACAAAACTTACTTGGCATGGCATGAAGCACGAAACTATGGCAAGGCATGAAACAAGTCAGCACAGAGCAAGAAAAGATCACATTGACGCCAGGGCGACTGACTGGCAAAGACAAGCTTAAATACTGCCTCTGATTAGTGCTCGGGAAGCAGGTGAGCGGGAATTTTGTCCACCAGAGACAGGTGGACAAAATGAGTAACCAAGGAAACCAGACAAGGGAGTGGAAAAAAACAGGAACTTAAAGAGTCCAAAGGACAAACAGCAAAAACATGATCAACAGACATGACATTTGATTTATTATTGGTTAGCTTCAGAATAACAATGTTAATAAAAAGAATAAAATACTTATAATACTCTAAAAATTTTAATCTTACTTAAAAATGCACGCATTTAGTTGTATTCAGTGTTAAAAAAATATGATATGGCTCTCACGGAAATACATTTTGAAATATTTGGCTTTCATGGCTCTCTCAGCCAAAAAGGTTCCCGACCCCTGGTGTAGGTAAAAACGGTATTTAATGCTTAAACAAAAAAATAAACAAAAGCTGAGTGCCCCTAAGAAAGGGCATTGAAGCTTAGGGAAGGCTATGCGGAACAAAACTAAAACTGAACTACAAAGTAAACAAAACCAGAATGCTGGACGACAGCAAATACTTACTGTGGATGAACTGAACTACAAAGTAAACAAAATCCGAATGCTGGACGACAGCAAAGACTTACTGTGGATAAACTGAACTACAAAGTCAACAAAATCCGAATGCTGGACGACAGCAAAGACTTACTGTGGATAAACTGAACTACAAAGTAAACAAAACCAGAATGCTGGACGACAGCAAAGACTTACTGTGGATAAACTGAACTACAAAGTAAACAAAATCCGAATGCTGGACGACAGCAAAGACTTACTGTGGATAAACTGAACTACAAAGTCAACAAAATCCGAATGCTGGACGACAGCAAGGACTTACTGTGGATAAACTGAACTACAAAGTCAACAAAATCCGAATGCTGGACGACAGCAAAGACTTACTGTGGATAAACTGAACTACAAAGTAAACAAAACCAGAATGCTGGACGACAGCAAAGACTTACTGTGGATAAACTGAACTACCAAGTAAACAAAATCCGAATGCTGGATGACAGCAAAGACTTACTGTGGATAAACTGAACTACAAAGTCAAAAAAATCCGAATGCTGGACGACAGCAAAGACTTACTGGGGATAAACTGAACTACAAAATCCGAATGCTGGACGACAGCAAAGACTTACTGTGGATAAACTGAACTACAAAGTCAACAAAATCCGAATGCTGGACGACAGCAAAGACTTACTGTGGATAAACTGAACTACAAAGTCAAAAAAATCCGAATGCTGGACGACAGCAAAGACTTACTGAGGATAAACTGAACTACAAAATCCGAATGCTGGACGACAGCAAAGACTTACTGAGGATAAACTGAACTACAAAGTCAACAAAATCCGAATGCTGGACGACAGCAAAGACTTACTGTGGAGCAAAGATGGCGTCCACAAAGTACATCCCAACATGACATGACAATCAACAATGTGCCCACAAAGAAGGATAATCCATCCATTTTCTACCGGTTATTCCCTTCGGGGTCACAGGGGGGCGCTGGAGCCTATCTCAGCTACAATCGGGCAGAAGACGGTGTACACCCTGGACAAGTCGCCACCTCATCACAGGGTAAAAACAACTGAAATATTCTTGATTGCTAAAACAAAGTAGATGCAGGAAATAACATCAAAGGAAGACATGAAAGTGCTACAGGAAAATACCAAACAAAAAATAGAAGTGCAAGACAAGAAGTAAAACACTACACACAGGAAAACCGCAAAAAATACAAAATAAGTCAGGGTGTGATGTGACAGGTGGTGACAGTACACCTACTTTGAGACAAGAGCTATAGTCATGCATGTTTGCTTATGCTTTAAAGCAGGGGTGTCAAACTCTAACACAGAGTGGGCCAACATTTAAAACTGAACAAAGTCGTGGGCCGAGGTTGAACCAATGAACCTTTTAATAGGGACCCAAACAAGTTTTGCATTGAATATTGAACAAGCTAAAATGAATAAACTAAATTAACAATAAAAAAGTTTCTTAACTAAACTGTCTTTAAAAGAAAGTGCAAATGAAAATTCAAGTCATTACTGCCACCAGCGGTGGAAAACTGTATTACAACTGAGTACTGCTGCGGCATAGCAGAGAATTTATATATATATATATATATATGTATGACTTGTCCAGGGTGTACCCCGCCTTCCGCCCGATTATAACTGAGATGAGCGCCAGCGCCCCCCGTGACCCCAAAAAGGGAATAAGTGGTAGAAAATGGATGGATGGATATATATATATACAGTATATATATATATATATATATATACAGTATATATACAGTATATATATATGTCATGTCTTGGTGATCATGTTTTGTTTAGTTGTGTTAGTTTACTTCAAGACTCCATTAGTTCCTGCTTTTTCACTCTTGTTTTGTCACCATAGCAACCATTAGTTTCACCTGTGTCACATTTGGAGTCCGCACCTGTTTTCACTAATCATGTCACTTATTTCAACTGAAAGTTGCCAGGAAGTCAGCCTGGCGACTTCACTTCATGCGACCTCTGATACTGTCCAGAGTTTTGCTTCTTGTCACGACACTTAAGTTTTAGTTTTTTCATTGTCACAGTTATCGAGTTTTGTTTCATGTTCATAGTTAAAGTAGCAATGATTGTCACACACACTCTTGGTTTTGCAAAATTATTCTCTGCATTTGACCCATCACCCTTGCTCACCCCCTGGGAGGTGAGGGGAGCAGTGAGCAGCAGCGCCCGGGAATCATTAATGGTGGTTCAACCCCCAATTCCAAGCCTTGATGCTGAATGCGAACCGAACCGAGTCTGAAGCGACCGGAATGAGAATCAGCACCTCCAAGTCCGAGTCCATGGTTCTCGCCCGGAAAAGGGTGGAGTGCCATCTCCGGGTTGGGGAGGAGACCCTGCCCCAAGTGGAGGAGTTCAAGTACTTAGGAGTTTTGTTCACGAGTGAGGGAAGAGTGGATCGTGAGATCGACAGGCGGATCGGTGCGGCGTCTTCAGTAATGCGGACGTTGTACCGATCCGTTGTGGTGAAGAAGGAGCTGAGCCGGAAGGCAAAGCTCTCAATTTACCGGTCGATCTACGTTCCCATCCTCACCTATGGTCATGAGCTTTGGGTCATGACCGAAAGGATAAGATCACGGGTACAAGCGGCCCAAATGAGTTTCCTCCGCCGTGTGGTGGGTCTCTCCCTTAGAGATAGGGTGAGAAGCTCTGCCATCCGGGAGGAACTCAAAGTAAAGCCGCTGCTCCTCCACAACGAGAGGAGCCAGATGAGGTGGTTCGGGCATCTGGTCAGGATGCCACCCGAACGCCTCCCTAGGGAGGTGTTTAGGGCACGTCCAACCGGTAGGAGGCCACGGGGAAGACCCAGGACACGTTGGGGAAGACTATGTCTCCCGGCTGGCCTGGGAACGCCTCGGGATCCCCCGGGAAGAGCTGGACGAAGTGGCTGGGGAGAGGGAAGTCTGGGTTTCCCTGCTTAGGCTGTTGGCCCCGCGACCCGACCTCGGATAAGCGGAAGATGATGGATGGATGGATGCTGAATGCCAAGCAGGAAAGGAATGAGTCCCATTTTTATAGTCCTTGGTATGACTCGGCCGGGGTTTGAACTCACAACCTACTGATCTCAGGGCGGACACTCTAACCACTAGACCACTGAGTAGGTTCGTCTCTGCCTTAGTGCAAGTTTTGTTTTCACAGCCAAGTTTTTGTACCTCCTTGTGAGCGCCTTTTGTTTGTTCCTGTTTTTGAGTTAAGATTAAATCACGTCCTTACCTTCACGCCTTACCCGCGCCAACTTTCCTTTGCATTCCTGAAAAACAAACCCTAAAGTCCACGTTTTGACAATACATACACATTTTATTTTGCTTGTCCTGTTTGGGGTCGCAGGGGGCGCTGGAGCATATATATATATATTAATATATATATATATATACATATATCTATCTTGATTGGATTATCCAGAGAATAGTGCTCGATACCGTGGTAGAGCACAATATGTATGTGTGGGAAAAATCACAAGACTACTTCATCTCTACAGAACTGTTTCATGAGGGGTTCCCTCAATCATCAGGAGATGATTGGGGGAATAAATCTCCTGATGATTGAGGGAACCCCTCATGAAACAGTTCTGTAAAGACGAAGTAGTCTTGTGATTTTTCCCACACCTACATATATATGTATATATATATATATATGTATAATATACACCGTATTTCCTTGAATTGCCGCCGGGGCGCTAATAATTTTAAAACCTCTTCTCACTCCGTCACTTACCAAAGGCATGCAGTAAAAATTTGTGTGATGTAAGCTTGGACCTTAAATCCTACTGAATAGCTCTTAATCTTCTTCCCTTTATGCAATTTTGAATTACCGGTATTGAAATCAGCCTCCTCTATTTTGAAAATGATGACAGGGGAAGTGTCACTTGTGACGTGACGAGTTTGACCCGGCGGTAATACCAAGCGTGCGCTAATTATTTTGCAAAGCGAGTTTGGCCCGGCAGTAATTCAAGGCAGGCGCATACTATATGCACGGCAGCAATATATATATATATATATATATATATATATATATATATATATATATATATATATATATATATATGTATATATATATATATATATATATATATATATATGTATGTATATATATATATATATATATATATGTATATGTATGTATATATGTATATGTATATGCATGTGTATATATATGTATGTGCATGTGTATATCTATGTATATGTATGTATGTGTGTGTGTATATATATATGTATATGTGTCCAGTGATATGTATTTTACAATGTACTGCTTTTATATTTCTGTTTAGTTTTTTGAGTACTCTAGAAAGTGCTATACCAAATAAAATAATAATTTTTACATATATATTCAACTAAAAAACACACACACATGTATACAATGTTTTAAATGAAATTAAAAAATCCAAATGCTGATACCTACCTGGGACTCATTCCACAATCCAGTTGTCAGTCGGGTGGCGAGCAATTGTCGACGATAAATTCGCATGTACACGAAAAACGGCTCACAACTGCGAATCGGTTCTCATTGTTCACTGGAAAGAGGCGTTCGCAAACATCACATTAATGTAAAAAGAAGCATCTCGAAACATTTGTTGACTCATATTCGGCTTTTATTTTGAAATCAGCATTAATGCTGCTGACGTTATAACGAGGCAAACCGTTAAAAATACATACGTTTGACTCTGATGAAACTTACAAACATTGACAAACTCATTCTCCGTGATTAAAGGTGCAATTTGTCAAAAGAAAGTTTTAGCCTGCACATGCTAACAGCTAACGCCTGTCGTGTAGTGCCTTTTCCTGCCTCCGGAGGCGACAGTGAGACAATGGTGTTTACCAAATTGGACGTTGATATGGTTTCACAATCATTTAAAGGGGAACATTATCAGCAGACCTATGTAAGCGTCAATATATACCTTGATGGTGCAGAAAAAAGACCATCTATTTTTTTAACCGATTTCCGAACTCTAAATGGGTGAATTTTGGCGAATTAAACGCCTTTCTGTTTATCGCTCTGGAGGCGATGACGTCAGAATGTGACGTCGCCGAGGTAACACACCCACCATTTTCATTTTCAACACATTACAAACACCGGGTCTCAGCTCTGTTATTTTCCGTTTTTTTGATTATTTTTTGGAACCTTGGAGACATCATGCCTCGTGGGTGTGTTGTCGGAGGGTGTAACAACACTAACAGGGAGGGATTCAAGTTGCACCACTGGCCCCAAGATGCCAAAGTGTCTGCCGCCAGACCCCCATTGAATGTACCAGAGTGTCTCCACATTTGACCGGCGATGCTAAGACAGACATGGCACAGAGATGTATGGATAACCTGCAGATGCATTTGCAACGATAGTCAACGAAATCACAAAGGTGACTTTTGTTGATGTTGACTGCCAGCTAATCGATGCTAACATGCTACGCTAATCGATGCTAACATGCTATTTACTGGCGGTGCTAAAGCAGACATGGCACAGAGATGTATGGATAACCTGTAGATGCATTTGCAACTATATTACGTTTCCTTCCACCCACATTTAATGCGAAACAAACACTTACCAATCGACGGATTTAAGTTGCTCCAGTGTCAAAAGATGCGAAAGTCCTGATCGTTTGGTCCGCACATTTTACCGGCGATGCTAACGCAGCTATTCGGCCATGCTATGGCTATGAATAGCGTCAATAGCTATTCGCTCAATAGCTTCAGTTTCTTCTTCAATACTTTCATACTCCAACCATCTGTTTCAATACATGCGTAATCTGTTGAATCGCTTAAGTCGCTGAAATCCGAGTTTGAATCCGAGTTAATGTCGCTATATCTTGCTGTGGTATTCCCATTGTTTGTTTACATTGGCAGCCCTGGATGACGTCACAGGGAAATGGCCAGTGGTTACGAAGATAGCGAAAATAAGGCACTTTAAAGCTTTATTTAGGGATAATCCGAGACCGGTAAAATTTTGAAAAAAACTTCAAAAAATACAACAAGCCACTGGGAACTGATTTTTTTATTGTTTTTAACCCTTTTGAAATTGTGATAATGTTCCCCTTTAAAGACCTTTATGCTAACTCCCCCTACTGGCTGCAATTTGGCTACCAAAACAATAACAGTGCAATACGTTTTCATAACATGGTCACTACTGCCTACTTTGTCTTGCTATATTCTTATTTTACTGTTATATTGTTATTCCCATTGTTGCTTTTTAGTTTTTATTCTTATTGTAATATTTCTCTATTTTGTTTCCATTTAAACCCCCATTATTTACTTTTATTTAAATTGATCTCAACTCTGTACACTGCTGCTGGAATTTAAATTTTCCTGAAGGAATCAATAAAGTACTATCTATCTATCTATCTATCTATCTATCTAAATGGAACCTTTAACGGTGTTTGCATTACAATAAAAGTGGTTATGATGAGGGGTGTGAAGAACTCACCATCAGACAATAAAAGCCCCTTCAAGTTTGAAATCCTAACACTCTCAGCGGTGTGACAACAGGACAACACTGCAGTCAAGGGGAACACACAAAGACAGCATCAGTACGTGGGAATATTGCATATATATTTTGCAGAAATGGCTTTTTAGGTCAAGTCGCCCTATGCGGCTGCGAGGTCACATGACACACAGGAGGAATGTTTCCAAACGGGTTTGTGCGCACCAACGACGTGTCGGACTTGTGCGCGTGCAGATATGCGACTCTCGCCATTGTCTTCCCCCTCTTACGCTCCCCCAATGCTTTGCGACATTTACAACAAAATGGTTCCTAAAACATCAACTGATTTGACAGTCCCGTTCTCGTTCCTTTTAAAGGCCTACTGAAATGAGATGTTCTTATTTAAACGGGGATAGCAGGTCCATTCTATGTGTCATACTTCATCATTTCGCCATATTGCCATATTTTTGCTGAAATGATTTAGTAGAGAACATCAACAATAAAGTTCCCAACTTTTGGTCGCTAATAAAAAAGCCTTGCCTGTACCGGAAGTAGCAGACGATGTGTGCGTGACGTCACGCGCACATCTGAACATTGTTTACAATCATGGCCACCAGCAGCGAGAACGATTCAGACCGAGAAAGCGACGATTTCCCCATTAATTTAAGCGAGGATGAAAGATTTGTGGATGAGGAAAGTGAGAGTGAAGGACTAGAAAGAAAAAAAAAAAAAGACTATACAGTGGGAACGATTCAGATGTTATTAGACACATTTACTAGGATAATTCTGGAAAATCCCTTATCTGCTTATTTTGTTACTAGTGTTTTAGTGAGATTATATGGTCGTACCTGTACAACCTGAAGGTCGGCCCCGCACCTTTCTTCAGCACCTTTCTTCAGCCCATCTCTGCCCTCTTTGAAACACAATCTTTCGAAATGATCGCTGCATAATACACTGTACTTTGTGTGTGGTCCAATCCAGCCGTGTTCACTTGAATAATAATAATAATAATAATGGATTAGATTTATATCGCGCTTTTCTATTATTAGATACTCAAAGCGCTCACAGAGAAGATGGAACCCATCATTCATTCACACCTGGTGGTGGTAAGCTACATCTGTAGCCACAGCTGCCCTGGGGTAGACTGACGGAAGCGTGGCTGCCAGTTTGCGCCTACGGCCCCTCCGACCACCACCTGTCATTCATTCACCAGTGTGAGCGGCACCAGGGGCAAATGGTGAAGTCAATCAATCAATCAATGTTTATTTATATAGCCCCAAATCACAAATGTCTCAAAGGACTGCACAAATCATTACGACTACAACATCCTCGGAAGAACCCACAAAAGGGCAAGGAAAACTCACACCCAGTGGGCAGGGAGAATTCACATCCAGTGGGACGCCAGTGACAATGCTGACTATGAGAAACCTTGGAGAGGACCTCAGATGTGGGCAACCCCCCCCCCTCTAGGGGACCGAAAGCAATGGATGTCGAGCGGGTCTAACATGATACTGTGAAAGTTCAATCCATAGTGGCTCCAAGACAGCAGTGAGAGTCCCGTCCACAGGAAACCATCTCAAGCGGATCAGCAGCGTAGAGATGTCCCCAACCGATACAGGCGAGCGGTCCATCCTGGGTCCCGACGAGCGGTCCATCCTGGGTCTCGACTCTGGACAGTCAGTACTTCATCCATGGTCATCGGACCGGACCCCCTCCACAAGGGAGGGGGGGACATAGGAGAAAGAAAAGAAGCGGCAGATCAACTGGTCTAAAAAGGAGGTGTATTTAAAGGCTAGAGTATACAGATGAGTTGTGTCCTGCCCAAGGACACAACGGCAGCGCTTTTTTGGATGTCAATAGGTGGGAAGCGAACCTGCAACCGTCAGGTTTCTAGCACGGCCGCTCTACCCACTACGCCATGCCGCTCTGTTCCATAGTAAAGCTTCCCCGTCATCTTTTGGGAATGTAAACAAGGAAACACCGGCTGTGTTTGTGTTGCTAAAGGTGGCCGCAATACATCGCTTCCCACCTACAGCTTTCTTCTTTGACGCCTCCATTATTCATTGAACAAATTGCAAAAGATTCAGCAACACAGATGTCCATAATACTGTGGAATTATGTGATAAAATCAGACGACTTATAGCTGGAATAAGATGTCCTCTACAATGCGTGACGTCACGCGCACGCTTCATCATACCGCAACGTTTTAGCATGATACTTCCGCACGAAATTTTTAAAATTGCAATTTAGTAAACTAAAGCGGCCGTATTGGCATGTGTTGCAATGTTAATATTTCATCATTGATATATAAACTATCAGACTGCATAGTAGTGGCTTTCAGTAGGCCTTTAAAGTGGAGGTTCCCAGCATGCACCCCGCTGCCGGTGGAATGTAACTAACACTGTTAGCTCGCGCAAGAACATGTTGGATGATTTCTTCTGGTCGCCGCGTTAAAATGTTTCCTCCCGCTCCTTCTCTTTCAGTCCACGGCGAGGTAGAAAAACACTGCAGGTCTCTGATGTGAGGTGACAATACTGACAGAAATAAAGTGCACTGGAAGTGAAGAGCAGCATGATGATGATGATGATGATGACACAAAGAGTGTAAATATGGCTCTTAAAGGGCGATTTCAAAGAGCTCTTTAGGTAAAAGTGTTGGATAAAACCGGAGTTATTGCTCTCGGAGGGACAGCATGTAGTCTGGGATCAGCGTCCGTACTGGACTCGTTACAGCAGGAGAGCCTCAGTAGGGAATTTGGTTCTGGTAATATTGCAGCATGTCGTAGGTCTTGCTCCTGGCAGGAAGTGAAAGATAATGCATGAACGCAACATCCAGGAAGGAGAACATTTTCTTATTTTGTCCTTTTAGTTGTACCTGCTACTGAGGAAGCAGCTCTGGATCACCTTGATGATGAACGCTGCGGCTTCTTTCTCACTCATCTGCGGGTTAAACCTTCCTCTGGGAAGTGGAAAACAACACCTTCGTGGTAAGTTCCACTTTTGTCCATGCAAGGAAAGTCCCAACAATGGCTGACTTCACTACTAGGTCAGCAGTGTCCAAAGTGCGGCCCGCAGGTCATTTTTTAACGGCACCACGGCACATTTTAAAAATAAGATTGAAAAATTTTTAAAACGTAAAAAGTGATATAAAGGAGCAAACGGGTGAAATGTAACAAGAAAATGTTGCAATGTTTACTCGAATAACACAAAGCTGCCATGCAGGCTGTTTCTTTCTTTAAAAAATAATAATGAATCCAAATCGATGTCAATCAATCAATGTTTATTTATATAGCCCCAAATCACAAATGTCTCAAAGGACTGCACAAATCATTACGACTACAACATCCTCGGAAGAACCCGCAAAAGGGCAAGGAAAACTCACACCCAGTGGGCAGGGAGAATTCACATCCAGTGGGACACCAGTGACAATGCTGACTATGAGAAAGCTTGGAGAGGACCTCAGATGTGGGCAACCCCCCCCCTTTAGGGGACACTATGTCATTATGAATTATTGAGCTATTCAAAGCTCCAATTACGTCACGTTAAATTTTCCACTTTGAGATATTTTTGGGGGAAAACTGGGCTTCACGGTGGAAGAGGGGTTAGTGCGTCTGCCTCACAATACGAAGGTCCTGCAGTCCTGGGTTCAAATCCAGGCTCGGGATCTTTCTGTGTGGAGTTTGCATGTTCTCCCCGTGAATGCGTGGGTTCCCTCCGGGTACTCCGGCTTCCTCCCACTTCCAAAGACATGCACCTGGGGATAGGTTGATTGGCAACACTAAATGGGCCCTAGTGTGTGAATGTGAGTGTGAATGTTGTCTGTCTATCTGTGTTGGCCCTGTGATGAGGTGGCGACTTGTCCAGGGTGTACCCCGCCTTCCGCCCGATTGTAGCTGAGATAGGCGCCAGCGCCCCCCGTGACCCCGAAAGGGAATAAGCGGTAGAAAATGGATGGATGGATGGGGGAAAATGTTGCATATTTTGTTTGCCATATAAAAAACTGAGCTGTTTTTTTAAAAGAAGGGCCTAAAATGAACAAACAAAAAACAAACAACAATAAAACTTATAATTGATGGATAGATCTGAAGTTGATCGCGAGATTATTGTGTTAAAAGTAAACAGTAAAAAAAAAGTGTAATTTATTTTCTAACACTTTAATGAGGACCCTTTTGGATCCCCAATAATTTTAGTGTTATTTGTTTTTTAATGTCTTTGCTCCAAAAATAATAATGAATTAAAATCAATGGTGTTATGAGTTATTGACCTTTTTAATGCTCCAATTATATAATTACAAATATTCCACTTTAAAAAATCATTGGGTGAAAATATTGCATATTTTGTGATTTTTCTATAAAAAAACTTTTTTGTGACAAAAAGAGCATACAACTTAAATCTTTAAAATCATTATATTTACAGATATACTTAATGTTAATCTAAAGATTTAAAACTCGAATAATAATAAAAAAAATAATACTAAATGACACATTTTTAATATTTTTTTTTACCAAAACCCTTTGGGGTCCCTGAGATCAAGCCTGAGTGGAGGCCGAAATGTATATTTTTTATACATGTATTGTTTTTTAAAATAAAAAATATCAAAATGGCTCCCGCTTGCTTTGATTTTTCAGTGTGCGGCCCGCAGTGGATAAAGTTTGGACACCCCTGGTCTAGGTGATGTCCTACTCACTAGTAATCGACCGATACCGAATATTAGTCATCAAAGAAGCCGATAACCGATATTTGGAGCAGATATTAATTTAAAGTACGGTTGTACGGTATTGCGGTACTAATGGATCAAAAGCGATACTATACTCTGCTTGAAAAGTACCAGTTCCACAAGACATTGATGGTTTTACGAGCAGAGGAGCATGTTCGGCAGCGCACAATCACGGAGTACCAAAAATACGATACTTACAAACAGACAGTGTGGAGACAGAAAAGGGAGAAGGGAAGCAGTTTGGCCGATAAACTAAAGATGAAGGTGAAGTTATACCCCAGAAACACCTTCAGGAAGAGGTGCTTGAAGACAGTGATTTCCAACCTTTTTTGAGCAAAGGCACATTTTTTTCATTAAAAAAATACGGCGGCAGAGCACCAATAGAAACATTTTTAAAATTAAACTCCACCAGGTTGTCGTGCCTTATTTTGAGTTTGTCGTTGTTTCCTGCTGCAACGAGGTGGCGACTTGTTCAGGGTGTACCCTGCCTTCCGCCCAAATGCAGCTGAGATAGGCTCCAGCACACCCCGCTACCCCAAAAAGGGACAAGCGGTAGAAAATGGATGGATGGATGTTGTTTCCTGTGTGTAGTGCTTTAGTTCCTGTCTTGCCCTGTTATTTTGGTGACTCTTCCTGTTTTGTTGTTCTCCTGTAGCAGCTTCACACCTTCATTTGAGTGCTACTGCCCGCACCTGCTTTGTTTTCGCAATCGAGACTATTTAAGTTGTGCGTACGCTATCCTTCTTTGTGGGGACATTGTTGATTGTCATGTCATGTACGGATGTGCTTTGTGGACGCCGTCTTTGCTCAACACGCTGTAAGTTTTTGCTGTCGTCCAGCATTCTGTTTTTGTTGACTTTGTAGCCAGTTCAGTTTTACTTTGGTTTTACATAGCCATCCCTATGGTTCAGTGCCTTTTCCTAGCGGGACTTGCTTTTTGTTCATTTTTGGTTTAAGCGTTACATACCTTTTTTACCTGCACGCTGTCTCCCGCTGTGCTCTGCATATTGGGATCACGACAAACCATCTTCGACGAGTTCCGACTTTTACAAAGCAATGAACTACCTGCTGCCATTTACTGATAGTGAGGGACTATAACAAGATTAGCCTGCCAAGCTCTAGACAGCACAGGCCCTAGACAACGATTATGATTATGATTATTGATTTGCAAAAAATATTTTTGGGACGAATTATGTGAAGTTGCATCATTTCCCACGACACACCAGACAATATCTCACGCACACTAGTGTGCCGCGGCACAGTGGTTGAAAAATCACTACTTTAAGACATGGCTAGCTAGCTAGCAGCTAACATCCATCCATTGCATTGTTTTGGCTACTTCTAAATGACCAATCCTCGCCTTCATGGCGACAAATAAAGTACATTTCTTACAAGTAGCATTATAAAATAAATAAATATAATTGTTTAGAAATCCTACCAAGACAACTTTGACTTTTTCAATTGGCAGATTTTTTTTGGTCATTATAAGCAAAAATAACTCCTTTTTAATAGGGGCATTTTTAAGGGTGTCTCAGAATTGTTAGAGTCTGGTTATGTTTGTTTTTTCCTGTGTGTTTGTGTTTATTTCCTGTCAGAGCTCTCATTTTAGTTCCACTTCCTGCGTGTCTCACTGAGCACTCGTTTCCTTCACCTGTCCCTGATTGGCAGGCTGGCACACCTGGTTGCAGTTGCCAATCAGGCTGCTATTTATGCCTGCCTCGCCTTCCAGCCAGGGCTCAATGATTGTACCCTGTTGTCCCTGCATGTGCACTTACCAGTTGACCTATTTGTTATTTTGAAATTAAAGTCATGTTTTGGGGGTTTAAGACCAACAGCACCTGACCTACCTGCAAGTAGTGAGATCAGTAATTTCCAGATTGTCCAGAAAAGGCCAGCGCTAAGAACCAATGTTAACCAAATGCATGCTTCTCTTTCCTGGCTAACGGTGCAGAACAGGTTGTCAGCTAATACTCTAATACTGTTCAAATCAGTAACAGGTAGTACAACTCCTACTTTTCTCATGGCCCAAATAGTTTAGAGTAGCACTATAAATCAATCAATCAATGTTTACTTATATAGCCCTAAATCACTAGTGTCTCAAAGGGCTGAAAAAACCACTACGACATCCTCGGTAGGCCCACATAAGGGCAAGGAAAACTCACACCCAGTGGGACGTCGGTGACAATGATGACTATGAGAACCTTGGAGAGGAGGAAAGCAATGGATGTCGAGCGGGTCTAACATGATACTGTGAAAGTTCAATCCATAATGGATCCAACACACACACCGGCATAGCTCGGTTAGGAGAGTGGCCGTGTTAGCAATCTGAGGGTTCCAGGTTCGATTCCCGCTCCCGCCATCCTAGTCACTGTCGTTGTGTCTTTGGGCAAGACACCTTACACACTGGTTTAAATGTAACTTATATATTGGGTGTCACTTTGTAAAGCGCTTTGAGTCACTAGAGAAAAGCGACATATAAATATAATTATAAATTATAAAAAAAACACAGTCGGCGTCTGGTGAGGGGCATTTAGTACTCCCGCGTCCGAGAAAAAAAAGAATGCTTTGCGGAAATCTTTTATTTATAGATCTGTATCGCTCTGGAATAACCTTCCTGGAATTCTCACCGGCATTGAAAGTCAACTGGTTTTTAAAAGGAAAGTAATATTTTATCTGAGTCTGTAAATTAGTTTGCTTGTTGATGATTTTTGTTTGGTTTTGTATTGTGTAGTTATATTTAAATGGTAATTATTACTCTGTGACTGTAAATTGTTTGCTTATTGATGCTTTTATTTGTTTCTGCATTGCGTAGTTATAATTATATGCTTATACTTGTAATTGTATTGAGTTTGTGGACCCCAGGAAGACTGGTGGGTTGTTGTGGCAACCAGCTAACAGGATCCTTTATAAAAAATCAAAAATTGATCTGATGATAGTTTGGTTGTAGTTGAAAAACAACTAAAGAAGGCTAATACCAATATACTGTACGTCAAAATGCCAATGATGCTTACTTGAGGAGTTTGATGGTTTGTCCTCGGAAACAGGGCAGACCCGTGTCCAGCATGAGCGTGACCAAGGAGACCACAGCGTCCATGTAGGGCCTGCACGTCCACACGGGGAAAAACCTCCATGTTCAAGTTGCAAAGTCTCGGGTACTAACAACATTTCAATCTTCTTACCGTACGGCCAGATATCCCCTGACGCACATTTCCATGAACCACTTGAAGGGCGTGGCCTCCATCTTGCCTCCCATGATCATCACCATCTCGTCCGTCAGCTTAATGTCGGGCTCCCAGCCCAGGTTGCCGCCGGGGGAGCTCTCGAACATGAAGCCAAAGTCTGTCCCCAATAAAAAAAAAACAATGCATCCTGTAAATCAGGGGTGCCCATTACGTCGATCGCGAGCTACCAGTCAACCGCGGGGGGTGTGTCAGTCGATCTCGAGCCAGGCTTTTAAAAAAAAATAGACCTAAAAATGAGTGATCATCAATCTTCACCAAGACGTCACTTAAATGCCATTCACGGTACCGGAGGGTCTTGTGAGATGACGCTGGCTGCTGCAAGATCATTATTATGAAAATATGACCAAGAGGAAGGCGAGAAACACTTTTTATTTCAACAGACTCTCGCGCCGTACCTTCCGTCAAAACTCTAAAGGCCGACTGCACATTTCCTATCTTCACAATAAAAGCCCTGCTTCATGCTGCCTGCGCTAACTAAATACAGAGTCTCGGAAAGCTGGCGTGCACAAGTGATGTGCACGGCAGCTTTCTGAGACTCTTATTTTGTTAGCGCAGGCAGCATAAAGCAGGGCTTTTATTGTGAAGACAGGAAATGTGCAGTCGGCCTTTAGAGTTTTGACGGAAGGGACGGCGCGAAAGTCTGTTGAAATAAAAAGTGTTTCTCGCCTTCCTCTCTGTCATTTTTTCATAATAATGAACTGGCAGCAGCCAGCGTCATCTCACAAGACCCTCGGGTGCCGTGAATGTCAATCAAGCAAGCTACGGAATTTGCCGCCAATGTTTTTCTTGTAAAGTGTATGGAAGCTGGATGAATTAGATGCCAAAAACCAACCACTTTCATGTGGTATTGTACAGAAAGGACAACTTTTTTTCTCCTCCATTTGAAAATGTGGGTGTTATCATCATTACTGTCTGATTCCAATCAATGCAAGTCATCAGAATCAGGTAATACACCAACTTATATTCTTGTCTTCGTGAAAGAAAGACATCTATATGTGTTACACATGCTTGTATTATCATTAAACACATTTAACTTGTTTACAAAAATGTCTCTTTCATAAATAAATAAATATAAATGAGGTAGATCCCCTCCAGTTGGTCAATTGAAAAGTAGCTCGCCTGCAGAAAAAGTGTGGGCACCCCTGCTGTAAATGATCGCAGGAGTGGCGATGCTGCGAGCGTACCGATGTGGATGAGGTGTCCTTTGCTGTCCAGCATGATGTTGCCGTTGTGTCGGTCTTTGATCTGTAGCAGGAAGAGCAGGAGGCTGTACGCCGCCATGCTGCGGATGAAGTTGTAGCGAGCCTGACGAGCATTGACAGGAATTAAAACCAGGAAGTGTGTTCAAAGCTAAAGTTAGGGTTGTCATTTTTTAAATTGGCCTGCAGCACGTTGTCGGAATAAGATTCAACAGAAAAATCAACAAAAATGGGGAAAATGGGCAGATGTCTATTTTTTTTTTTTTTTTTACAGACCTAATTAATATAAAAACCCCAAAAGCAGTGAAGTTGTCACGTTGTGTAAATGATAAATAAAAAGAGAATACAATGATTTGCAAATCCTTTTCAGCTTATATTCAACTAAATAGACTGCAAAGACAAGATACTTAACGTTCACACTGGAAAACCTTTGTTATTTTTTGCAAATATTAACAAATTTGGAATTTGATGCCTGCGACATGTTTCAAAAAAGCTGGCACACGTGGCAAAGAAGACCGAGCATGTTGAGGAATGCTCATCAAACACTTAATTCGAAGCATCCCACAGGTGAACAGGCTAATTGGGAACAGGTGGGTGCCATGATTGGCTGTAAAAGCAGCTTGCATGAAATGCTCACTCGTTCACAAACAAGGAAGGGGCAATGGTCACCACTTTGTCAACAAATGTGTGAGCAAATTGTTTGAGGACAACATTTCTCAACCAGCTACTGCAAGGAATTTAGGGATTTCACCATCTACGCTCCGTAATATGAGAATAGAGAATAGAATAGAATAGTTTTTATTGTCATTATTGCAATGAACAGGTTCAAAGAACAACGAAATTGGAGCTGATCCTCCTAAGGTGCATATACACTATGGTAGTAGAAATGGTAAAAAAAAGATAGAGATGAGAGATGTATCTATGTATATGTATATATATCCACACATGCATATGCATATGAATATATATACACACATACATATGAATATATATACACACATACATATAACATTATTGCACATTGTAGTCCGAAAAAATTAAAAAAAATTTAAACATTACACATGAGGACATTGCTACTATGGCTCTTGGGTAAAAGCTGTTTTTTAGTCTATTGGTGCTCGCTTTTAGCACCCTGTAGCGTCTGCCTGAGGGTAGTAGTTCCAGGTGGCTGTGCCCGGGGTGGAATGGATCTTTCAGGATGCTCTGTGCTTTCCTGAGACAGCGGGAGCTGTACAGGTCAGCCAATATCATCAAAAGCTTCAGAGAATCTGGAGAAATCACTGCACGTAAGCCATGATATTACACACCTTCGATCCCTCAGGCGGTACTGCATCAAAAAGTGACATTGGTGTGTAAAGGATATCCCCACATGGGCTCAGGGACACTTCAGACAACCACTCTCAGTAACTAAAGTTGGTCGCTACATCTGTAACTGCAAGTTAAAACTCTACAGTACAAAGCGAAAGCCATTTATCAACAACACCCAGAAAAGATGCCGGCTTCGCTGGGCCCGAGCTCATCTAAGATGGACTCATGCAAAGTGCAAAAGTGTTCTGTGGTCTGACGAGTCCACATTTCGAATTGTTTTTGGAATTGTTATAGGCGCAAAGTTCAAAAGCCAGTATTCTGTTTTCATTTACGTATTACAGCAGTGTTTTTCAACCACTGTGCTGCGGCATACAAGTGTTCCGTGAGAAACAGTCTGGTGTGCCATGGGAGATGATTTAATGTCGCTTATTTGGGTTAAAATATTTTTTGCAAACCAGTAATTGTAATCTGCAAATGATGTGTTGTTGTTGAGTGTCGGTGCTGTCTAGAGCTCGGCAGAGGAACCGTGTAACAGAAGGTGGCAACCGGTAGCTAATTGCTTTGTAGATGTCGTAAAACAGTGGGAGGCAGTGTGCAGGTAAAAAGGTGTCTAACGCTTAAACCAAAAAATTAACAAAATGTGAGTGCCCCTAAGAAAAGGAATTGAAGCTTAGGGAAGGCTATGCAGAACTTAACTAAAACTGAATTGGCTACTAAGTAAACAAAAACATAATGCTGGACGACAGCAAAGACTTACTGTGGAGAAAAGACGGCATGACATGACAATCAACAATGTCCCCACAAAGAAGGATAAAAACAACTGAAATATTCTTGATTGCTAAAACAAATTAGATGTGGGACATATTGCTCAAAGGAAGACATGAAACCTACTCAGTGGCCCAGTGGTTAGAGTGTCTGCCCTGAGATGGGTAGGTTGCGAGTTAAAAATGGGAGCCATTACCTCCCTGCTTGGCACTCAGCATCAAGGGTGGGAATTGGGGGTTAAATCACCAAAAATGATTCCCGGGCGTGGCCACCGCTGCTGCTCACTGCTCCCCTCACCTCCCAGGGGGTGATCAAGGGCATGGGTCAAAGGCAGAGGACAAATTTCACCACACTTAGTGTGTGTGACTGTGTGTGACAATGGGGCGGCATAGCTCGGTTGATCGAGCGGCCGTGCCAGCAACTTGAGGGTTGCAGGTTCGATTCCCGCTTCTGCCATCCTAGTCACTGCTGTTGTGTCCTTGGGCAAGACACTGTACCCACCTGCTTCCAGTGCCACCCACACTGGTTTAAATATAACTTAGAAATTGGGTTTCACTATGTAAAGCGCTTTGAGTCACTAGAGAAAATCGCTATATAAATATAATTCACTTCACTTCACAATCATTGGCAAAAAAAAAAACTGCTACAGGAAAATACCCAAAAAATATTAAAAAAACACCAAAATAGGAGGCAAGACTAGAAGTAAAACACTACACATAGGAAAACAGCAAATAAGTCAGGGTGAAGTGAATTATATTTATATAGCGCTTTTCTCAAGTGACTCAAAGCGCTTTACATAGTGAAACCCAATATCTAAGTTACATTTAAACCAGTGTGAGTGGCACTGGGAGCAGGTGGGTAAAGTGTCTTGCCCAAGGACACAACGGCAGTGACTAGCATGGCTGAAGCGGGAATCGAACCTGCAACCCTCAAGTTGCTGGCACGGCCGCTCTACCAACCGAGCTATACCGCCCTGTGATGTGACAGGTGGTGACAGTACACCCACTTTGAGACAAGAGCTGTCGTGATGCATGCTTGGTTATGCTTTAAAGTCACATCCAACAATTGCGACGACGACTTTTTACTGTCAACCGAGTTTCTTTTTTTAACGATTTCTGCTGGTGATGTGCCTTCGGATTTTGTCAACGCAAAAAATGTGCCTTGGCTCAAAAACACTGTATTACATAACGTGCCAACTTCACTGGTTTTGGGTCTTGTACCAAATTACCCCCCCGCATACTTTCATTTTTCCCAAAAAAGCCTTGAGCTCCCTGCTCTAAAGTGAAAGCCTTGAATGAGGGCAAAGGTCATTGAAAGTGCACCTTCTGGAAGGCCAGCGTGGATTCGTCGCCGTACTGGTTTCGGAAGTAGTCGTACATGCCAAAGTCCGTCTGCCGACCTAGTTGGTCCCGGGACTTGCAGTCCGGGATGCACTCGATCACGCCGCACTGAGGAAGAGGAGGATGTCAGTGCGAGCTCGGATGGCAAACATGGTGGAGGTCTCACCCCAGGAGCCGTGGCCACCACGCGGTATGGGAAGACAAACAGATCCAGACCCACCAGCTGGAAGATGTTCTTGAAGAGTCCAATGATCTGCAGCGCCAGCATGTCCTGCACACCAGAACACGTCAGAGTGGCGGCGGCGGACGGGTGTTTGCGTGAAAGTGACAACTTACCTGCCGACAGTCGTCTCCCACTTTAAAGATGGCCGCCTGCCAGCAGATCCTACGCGGCCCATCGGGATTCTCCTCGCCGTCGTCCACGGAGTCGGAAGGGCAGCGTAGTCCCTCCCTCTCCAGCTCGCTCACGCCGCAGCGCTTCACCTTGAACTTGGCGAGGTAGGGTGCCTTGGCGGCACTGTGGCCACCAGAGGGCGCAACATGACTCCCACAGGTTTGATTTCGGAGGGTGTCCACAGGTCTTACCTCTGCATGGGGGTGCCAGACTTGTAGTCGATGTCCAGGACTATGGCCTCGGGGTTACTGGGCAGGTAACAACCTGGAACACAAGCACACTTTCACTTTCATGTAGTGGTTCCCTTACGGCAGGGGTGTCCAAAGTGTGGCCCGCAGCTAATTGCTTACCGGCCCCCCACACATTCTGGAAATTATACTATATTGGATCCACTTTGGACTGGACTCTCACGGTTGTGTTAGATCCACTATGGATTGGACTTTCACAATATCATGTTAGATCCGCTCGACATCCATTGCATTCGGTGGGGGGGGTTGCCCACATATGCGGTCCTCTCCAAGGTTTCTCATAGTCACTGTCACCAACGTCCCACTGGGGTGACTTTTTCCTTGCCCTTATGTGGGCTCTACCGAGGATGTCATTGTGGTTTGTGCAGCCCTTTGAGACACTTGTGATTTAGGGCTATATAAATAAACATTGATTGATTATCTGTGTTGGCCCTGCGATGAGGTGGCGACTTGTCCAGGGTGTACCCCGCCTTCCGCCCGATTGTAGCTGAGATAGGTGCCAGCACCCCCCGCGACCCCGGAAGGGAATAAGCGGTAGAAAATGGATGGATGGATGGATGATTGATTGATATTGCAAACATTTTTTAAAACATTTTAAAAAAGTGGAATGATGTCAAATCTAACGAGAAAAAGTTGCAATGTTGAGCCAAAGCTGCCTTGCAGGCTGTTTTTTTTCTTTTGTCTTAATTTTTCTGTTTCTGCCATTGCTTAAAAAAAAAAAGACAAAAAAAAAATCAATGCTATAATGAATTATTTTCAAGGCTCCAATTACTTCAAAAATGTCACTTTAAATTGTTTTATGTGGAAAAAATATTGCATATATTGTGTGGTTGCCCATAAAAAAACATTGTTTTCTTTAAAACAAAGAAAATAGTTCAAACGTAAAATCAACGGACATATCTGAAGTTGATCTCGTAACATTTGTTGAAAGTAAAAAAATACACAAATAAAAATGTATCACTTTGAGTGCGGCACCTTTTGGATCCCAATTATATTTAATGGGATTTTATTTAACTTTGCACTGTGATTTCTCAAAATTAATAATGAATTAAAATCAATGGTGCCCTGCATTATTGATCTTTTATGGCTCTAATTACTAAAAACTGCATATTTCAGTTTTACAATAAAAAAAAAACAAGTTGTCTTTGACAAACAAGGCATAAAACCTTTTTTTTTTTTTTTTTCTACTTTATATCAACCTGAAGTTTTATTAGCAGTAAAGATTTAGACCCTTTATGGTCCCAGTGAGCCCTAAAGGTAAAAAATAAATAAATAAAAGACATATATTTTGTTATGGTTTGAAAATGAAAAATATCAAAATGCCCCCCCCCCCCCCCGCTTGTTTTACTTTTTCCATGTGCGGCCCTCAGTGGAAAAAGTTTGGACACCCCTGCCTTACGGCCAGCAGGGGGCACCACACTAATGTTACCTGGCTGAACTTTGATGTCTGATAGAGCCTTCAGGCAAGCTCGCTTCCTCTCCTCCCCTTTAGGGACCGGCCTAAAAAACACGATCACATCAGCGCGACCTTTCCAAACAAAAATGATGCATTTTGGCGCCTAAACATGTGCTTACTTGATGATGGCCGACACGTTGGTGATCTTGTTGAAAAAGTCAAACTCTCGCTGGTAGAAGTCCTTGGCCGGGCCCGACAGCGATCCTGTGATCTCCTCCACCATCTGCTCCAGCAGCTCCCCGATGTCAGCTGACACAAGAATGAGCCAATAGGAGGGTCAAAGACAACTTGGTGGATTCAATACCAATGACTTTCATGTTTGCCTGAGCATGTTGTACAGTATTTTCCGGACTATAAGGCGCACTTAAAAATATTTTTTTTTATAAAGCACAGAATAATTCTGGTTTTGCAATATGATGGCAATATGACTCAAGTAAACAACACATACCTTTTATATGTTCCATTGCGAATATAGAACATTACTCACGGCACTCAAAAATCTATCAAAATGTTTTAGTCCGACTTTGTAAACTATGAAGCCGCACCGCTTGATGGATTGTCGGCGCATTAAACATAGGAGTACTATTATGGTGTGTGTATAAGGTAAGACATATTATCTGGTGTTTTGTTTCGCAAAAATATGCAAAAGCAACTTTTCTTACCTTCTGGTACCTGCTGATCTGTATTTGGGATCTGCATAAATCCTGAAAAATTGCGCGGGTCCGCCTTTGTAGTCCTTGGCGACGACATAGTCGATAAGCTTCTTTTTCTCTACCTTCTTGTTATGGGACATTCATCCTCCACTGTTGTGAATTATATTTTATTTATATAGCGCTTTTCTCTAGTGACTCAAAGCGCTTTACATAGTGAAACCCAATATCTAAGTTACATTTAAACCGGTGTGGGTGGCACTGGGAGCAGGTGGGTAAAGTGTCTTGCCCAAGGACACAATGGCAGTGACTAGGATGGCGGAAGCGGGAATTGAACCTGCAACCCTCAAATTGCTGGCACGGCCACTCTACCAACCGAGCCATACCGCCATTTGTTGCCATTTCTAATATAAAGTAGTGTAAAGTTCTTACTTATATCCGTCTGTAAACTCGCCATGAAAGCGCAAAAACAAACTGGTGTTTACATTATTCACCCAACGAAATTTAGTTATTAGAGGGTTCCGGTCGGGCGGTTTTTCACGGGACACATTTCCGGCTGATGGGGAGATGCTGCTCCGTTATTGATTGAAGTAAAGTCTGAATGTTATTAAAACAGTTAGCTACACCGCTACAACTAAGATGACGGGGAGAAGACGCTGTCGAAGGTGAGCCACATAAATTAGACCGCCCGGATCCAGAAGCGACTGTCAGAAAGATGATGTGTAAAACATCATCTATTCAACATTTTGACCAAAGAACCACCATCACATGTTATGTAGACCACAAGAAAGTATTTTACATTTAGAAGGAGAAAAAAAAGACTTAATTTAATGCGCCCTATAATCCGGTGCGCCTTATAAATGAAAACAGATTGCAAATAAACCAATTCATCGGCAGTGCGCCTTATAGTCTGGAAAATACGGTACTGGGATTGTCCCGATACCAATATTTTGGTACCGCTACCAAAATGTATATCGATAATTTTCAATCTAAATAAAGGGGACCACGAAAATGGCATCATCTGCTTTACTTTAACAAAAACATTTTTTTTAATTTAAACTGAACCATAAATAAATTGTAATATGGTTAGTTAATACATGTAATCTATATCAGTATTGGCTAATCTTCTCACTCATGGATGATCACTATCGCAATCGGCAGCAAAAACCCTGATGGAAACATCCCGACTGATAATACTAATGTAGTGTAACCAGAGGTGGGTAGAGTAGCCAGAAATTATACTCAAGTAAGAGTACTGTTACTTTAGAGATTTATTACTCAAGTAAAAGTAAGGAGTAGTCACCCAAATATTTACTTGACTAAAAGTAAAAAGTATGTTGTGAAAAAACTCAAGTACTGAGTAACTGATGAGTAACCTGTTCGTTTAATGATTCCAGCAACAAATAATGCATAAAAATATGAAAATAGCAATGAGCAATTTCAGAGCGAGGAATAATCCTTAAGCAACTAAAACAATATTATATATTAAATAATAATACATTAAAATGAAAAACAATTAAGGCATATTGAGCCACAATAACTTAAACAGCACCATAGTCTCAGTAGGCATTGATTGATTGATTGAAACTTGTATTAGTAGATTGCACAGTACAGTACATATTCCCTACAATTGACCACTAAATGGTAACACCCCAATGAAAAACTTATTTTCAAGTCGAGGTGATCTACCTCATATATACATATACATACACACATATCATATATATATATATATATATATATATATATATATATATATATGTCTTGATTGGATTATCCGGAGAATAGTGCTCGATACCGTGGTAGAGCGCAATATGTAGGTGTGGGAAAAAAATCACAAGACTACTTCATCTCTACAGATCATGAGGGGTTCCCTCAATCATCAGGAGATTTTTTTTTTTTTTTTTTTTTTTTGAAAAAATCTCCTGATGATTGAGGGAACCCCTCATGATCTGTAGAGATGAAGTAGTCTTGTGATTTTTTCCCACACCTACATATATATATATATATATATATATATACACACATATACACATACCTTTATATATACAGTATATCATTTATATTTATTTATTTTGCCGTTTTTGTTGACATGTTAAAGGTGTTTTAATGAATATACATGCATGTTTAACATATAGATTCCTATCTTTCATGAAGACAAGAATATAAGTTGGTGTATTACCTGATTCTGATGACTTGCATTGATTGGAATCAGACAGTATAGTGCTGATAACGTCCCGGTGTTCAAATGGAGGAGAAAAATAGTTCCTCCTTCCTGCCTAATACATCATGAAAGTCGTTGGTTTTTGGCATCTTATTTGTCCAGCTTCCATATTCCTTTTTTTATACACTTTACAAGAAATACATTGGCGGCAAACTCCGTAGCTTGCTAGCTTGTATGCTCTGGCTTTCGGAGACTCTTATTTTGTTAGCGCAGGCGCGATGGAGCGGCACTTTTATTGTGAAGACAGGAACCGTGCGATCAGTCTTTAGGCTTTTGACGGGAAGTACGGTTGAACTAAAAAGTGTCTTTTTTCCTTTACACATTTGATTGATTGGTTGATTAATTGAAACTTTTATTAGTAGATTGCACAGTACAGTACATATTCCATACAATTGACCACTAAATGGTAACACCCCAATAAGTTTTTCAACATGTTGGGTTCTAAGTGTGACGGTCACGTGACCGCCTGGCTCTGTTTGATTGGTCCAACGTCACCAGTGACTGCATTTGATTGGTGAAACGCAGGCATGCGTAGTTCCTACTTTGAATGCATGTCTGACAAAATCAAAACAAACAAAACGTGCATTAACAGATCGATAAAAAAAAAGTAGCAAGTAGCGACCTGATTGTAGACAAATGGAGCGGAATAAAAGTAGCGTTTCTTCTCTATAAATATACTCAAGTAAAAGTATGTTGCATAAAAACTACTCTTAAAAGTACAATTCATCCCAAAAGTTACTCAAGTAGATGTAACGGAGTAAATGTAGCGCGTTACTACCCACCTCTGAGTGTAATTAATCAATAATCAATCAGTGTCAGTTCGCATACTAGCACATAATTGCTGATGAAAGTTCCACTCACGGTCTTTCTGGTGTCCCTCCTCGTCCATGAAGATGTTGGTCTTCATGTTCCAGATGAACTGGTGGGCGAGAAGCTGGGACTTCTGGGCGGCCCACAGGATGTACTCTCTGACATAGCCCATCTGATCCACACGACATCACATGTCAACTCAAGACTGCATCAAATGTACTTTGTAAAATAACGACTTCATGATGCTAGAATCACCTTATCGAAGCGCAGGGCTTGGACAATCTGAGGGATGTAGAACAAGATGGCGTCCTGCAGAGAGGGCGAGAGATGAGGTTATAGAGCAGGGATTTGGCTGCGGCCTGCCACCATGACCCCCTACTCCCCCCCCTCTGTTGCTAGATATCTCGAGATGTACAGTTCGTTGTAATACGTGTTTGTGCTTTGCTATGGAGTTTTTTTTTTCCCCAGACTAGATTGTATTTTTTTACTCATCCTTCCCCAACGTTGACCTTTTTCCCATCTTTTACGGGGCGTCTTGTGGCGACCCATCAGCGTTCCTGTTCTGTAACCATGTACACTGTTTGTTTGTCTAATCTTCAACGGGTTTGTGCTGAAAACAAAGTTTTGTTGTACTTGTGCAATGACAATAAAGGCCTATCCTATCTCAAAGTGGTTGTCATTGAGGGCCACATGGCAGTTATGGCTGCCATTGGAGGGCCGCCATAATAGTACTGGATGAATTTGCCTCTAAATGTTATTATTAATCATATAAATTGTTTTAAGTAAACTATCAATTTTACAGTAAAAACTTGACATTTGCAAGGAGGGGGGTTTACGTAAAAAGCTGGCAGATTAGTTGCCAGAATTTTTGCCATTGTTTTTTACAACATTATATTGTTCATGGACAAACAGTACAAGTTCTTT
Organism: Nerophis ophidion; assembly: GCF_033978795.1. Classification (NCBI taxonomy): domain Eukaryota; kingdom Metazoa; phylum Chordata; class Actinopteri; order Syngnathiformes; family Syngnathidae; genus Nerophis; species Nerophis ophidion. The sequence goes on along the minus strand of NC_084627.1, from coordinate 8,750,278 downwards.
TTTTATTCTGGCAACCTAGCTGCCAGTTTTTTCGACCGTAAAAACAAATGTGCACTCTTTCCATTTACAGTAATACACCGTTAAAAACAACTGTGGATTTTAGTCAAAAACTGGCAGCTCTAATGCAAAAACAGTGGTAGTTTTTTTCAATAGACAGTAAATATAATGTAAAGAACAACGTAAACGTATTGTCATTTTTATTAATTTGATGGGTAGTTTGCTGTAAAGTTAAGTATTTTTATTTCAACAAAAACATGTTTGGAAAGGACAATAACATACTGTAATATTTGTTGCAATATTAGGTACTATTAAAGTTTAAAAGGTATGCAATTTCAAGCAGTACATATTAGAGATGTCCGATAGTATCGGACTGCCGATATTATCGGCCGATAAATGCTTTAAAATGTAATATCGGAAATTATCGGTAACGGTTTAAAAATTATCGGTATCGGTTTCAAAAACTAAAATGTATGACTTATTTAAAACGCTGCTGTGTACACGGACGTAGGGAGTGAAGTGAATTATATTTATATAGCGCTTTTCTCTAGTGACTCACAGCGATTTTACATAGTGAAACCCAATATCTAAGTTACATTTAAAGCAGTGTGGGTGGCACTGGGAGCAGGTGGGTAAAGTGTCTTGCCCAAGAACACAACAGTATAGACTGGGATGGCGGAAGCGGGGATCGAACCTGAAACCCTCAAGTTGCCAATACGGCCACTCTACCAACCGAGCTATAATAATCCGAGGAGAAGTGCAGAGCGCCAATAAACCTTAAAGGCACCTCCTTCGCGTGCCGGCTCAGTCACATAATATCTACGGCTTTTCACACACACAAGTGAATGCAAGCCATACTTGGTCAACAGCCATACAGGTCACACTGAGGGTGGCCGTATAAACAACTTTAACACTGTAACAAATATGCGCCACACTGTGAACCCACACCAAACAAGAATGACAAACACATTTCGGGAGAACATATGCACCGTAACACAACATAAGCAAAACAGAACAAATACCCAGAAACCCTTGCAGCACTAACTCTTCCGGGACGCTACAATATACACCCCCTCCCACCTCAACACTGCCCCCAAACCCTGCCCACCTCAACCTCCTCATGCTCTCTGAGGGGGAGCATGTTCCAAATTCCAAGCTGCTGTTTTGAGGCATGTTAAAGGGGAACATTATCAGCAGACCTATGTAAGCGTCAATATATACCTTGATGTTGCAGAAAAAAACCCATATATTTTTTTAACCGATTTCCGAACTCTAAATGGGTGAATTTTGGCGAATTAAACACCTTTCTGTTTAACCCTCTTGGAGAGATGACGTCAGTACGTGACGTTGCCTAGGGAAGAAAGACAACATTTTAATTTTCTCCAACACATTACAAACACCGGGTCTCAGCTCTGTTAGTTTCCGTTTTTTCGACTATTTTGTGGAACCTTGGAGACATCATGCCTCGTCGGTGTGTTGTCGGAGGGTGTAACAACACTAACAGGGAGGGATTCAAGTTGCACCACTGGCCCGAAGATGCCAAAGTGGCAAGAAAATCTGCCGCCAGACCCCCATTGAATGTGCCGGAGTGTTTGCACATTTCACCGGCGATGACAGACATGGCACAGAGATGTATGGATAACCTGCAGATGCATTTGCAACGATAAAGTCAACGAAATCACAAAGGTGAGTTTTGTTGAGGTTGTTGACTTATGTGCTAATCAGACATATTTGGTCGCGGCGTGACTGCCAGCTAATCGATGCTAACATGCTATTTACACTAGCTGTATGTACATTTGAAACTAGATACCCACATTCAATGCGAAACAAACACTTACCAATCGACGGATTTAAGTTGCTCCAGTGTCACAAAATGCGAAAGTCCTGATCGTTTGGTCCGCACATTTTACCGGCGATGCTAATAAGGCAGCCATGCTATGGGCCACTTCATTAGGTACACCCACGCTATGGCCGAATAGCGTCAATAGCTATTCGCTCAATAGCTTCAATTTCTTCTTCAATTTCTATCCGACCATCTGTTTCAATACATGCGTAATCTGTTGAATTGCTTAAACTGCTGAAATCCGAGTCTGAATCCGAGCTAATGTCGCTATATCTTGCTGTGGTAACCGCCATGTTGTTTGTATTGGCAGCCCTGTATGACGTCACAGGGAAATGTACAGTCGCATCGCAAATAGCGAAAATCAAGAACTTTAAAGCTTCTTTTAGGGATATTCCGGGAGGTGTAAAATTTTTTAAAAAACTTTGAAAAATAAAACAAGCCACTGGGAACTGATTTTTATTGTTTTTAACCCTTTTGAAATTGTGGTAATGTTCCCCTTTAAGCATCTCAAAAAAGCCCAAGAGAACCTGGTAAAAAGAAGTCAATGTTAAAAAAAAACTTTCATTCAAGATGCGAGTAAAGTAATTGTTTTTTCTCGATTAGCTGAAATCCTGTCCTAATCGATGCTAACATGCTATTCAGGCTATAGCTGTATGTACATTTGAAACTATATTATGTTTCCTTCCACCCACATTTAAAGCGAAACAAACACTTACCAATCAACGGATTTAAGTTGCTCCAGTGTCACAAGATGCAAAAGTCCTGATCGTTTGGTCCGCACATTTTACCGGTGATGCAAACGCAGCTATTCGGCCATGCTATGGTATTCGCTCAATAGCTTCAGTTTCTTCTTCAATACTTTTATACTCCAACCATCCGTTTCAATACATGCGTAATCTGTTGAATCGCTTAAGTCGCTGAAATCCGAGTCTGAATCTGAGCTAATGTCGCTATATCTTGCTGTGGTATTCCCATTGTTTGTTTACATTGGATAGTGTCTTCGAAGACAGCGAAAATAAGGCACTTTAAAGCTTTTTTTTTAGGGATATTCCGGGACTAGTAAAAAAATTTTTAAAACTTCAAAAAATACAACAAGCCACTGGGAACTGATTTTTATTGTTTTTAACCCTTTTGAAATTGTGATAATGTTCCCCTTTAAAAAACATAATGCACTTTGTGACTTCAATAATAAATATGACAGTGTCATGTTGGCATTTTTTTTCCATAACTTGAGTTGATTTATTTTTGAAAACCTTGTTACATTGTTTAATGCATTCAGCGGTGCATCACAAGAAAATTAGGCATAATAATGTCTTAATTCCACTACCGTATGTATCGGTATCGGTTGATATCGGTATCGGTAATTAAGAATTGGACAATATCTGAATATCGGCAAAAAAGCCATTATCGGACATCTGTAGTACATATATTGTTTATGTCAACATGAAAAAAATCAAGTTACATTCAGTGAGCGAATATGAAGTACTTAATTGACACATATCATTTCCAGGTGTTTGCAGGCCAGATAAAATGATAACGCAGGTCAGATCTGGTCCCCTGGCATTGATTTTGGCAGCTGTGTTCTAGAGCAGTAGTTCTCAAATGGGGGTACTTGAAGGTATGCCAAGGGGTACTTGAGATTTTAAAAAAATATTCTAAAAATAGCAGTAATTCAAAAATCCTTTATAAATATATTTATTTAATACTACTTCAACAAAATATGAATGTAAGTTCATAAACTGTGAAAATAAATGCAACAATGCAATATTCAGTGTTGACAGCTAGATTTTATGTGGCTATGTTCCATAAATATTGATGTTAAATATTTCTTTTTTTGTGAAACATTTTTTAGAAGGAAGTTGATGAATCCAGATGGATCTCTATTACAATCCCCAAAGAGGGCACTTTAAGTTGATGATTACTTCTATGTGTAGAAATCTTTGTTTATTTTTCAAGTTTTTAGTTCTTTTTATATTTTGGGGACGGCGTGGCGCAGTGGGAGAGTGGCCGTGCGCAACCCGAGGGTCCCTGGTTCAAATCCCACCTAGTACCAACCTCGTCACGTCCGTTGTGTCCTGAGCTAGACACTTCACCCTTGCTCCTGATGGGTGCTGGTTGGCGCCTTGCATGGCAGCTCCCTCCATCAGTGTGTGAATGGGTAAATGTGGAAGTAGTGTCAAAGCGCTTTGAGTACCTTGAAGGTAGAAAAGCGCTATACAAGTACAACCCATTTATTTATTTATATCTTTTTTCCCAAATACCGTATTTCCTTGAATTTCCGCAGGGCATATAGTATGCGCCTGTCTTGAATTACTGCCGGGTCAAACTCGCTTCCCAAAATAATTAGTGCATGCTTTGTATTACCGCCTGGTCAAACTTGTGACGTCACGAGTGACACTTCCCCTGTCATCATTTTCAAAATAGAGGAGGCTGATTTCAATACTGGTGATTCGAAATTGCATAAAGGAAAGAAGATTAACAGCTATTCAGTAGGATTTAAGGTCCAAGATTACGTCACACTCAATTTTTTACTGCATGCCTTTGGTAAGTGCCGGAGTGAGAAGAGGTTTTAAAATAATTAGCGCATGCTTACTTTTACCGCATGCCTTTGGTAAGCGCAGCAGTGAGAAGAGGTTTTAAAATAATTAGCGCCCCGGCGGCAATTCAAGGAAATACGGTAGTTCAAGAAAAAACACTACAAATGAGCAATATTTTGCACTGTTATAAATAAATGATAAATGGGTTGTACTTGTATGGTGCTTTTCTACCTTCAAAGTACTCAAAGCGCTTTGACACTACTTCCACATTTACCCATTCACACACTGATGGAGGGAGCTGCCATGCAAGGCACTAACCAGCACCCATCAGGAGCAAGGGTGAAGTGTCTTGCTCAGGACACAACGGACGTGACGAGGTTGGTACTAGGTGGGATTTGAACCAGGGACGCTCAGGTTGCGCACGGCCACTCTCCCACTGCGCCACGCCGTCCCCAATATAGTTATACAATAAATAAATCAGAAACTGATGACATAGTGCTGTATTTTACTTCTTTATCTCTTTTTTTCAACCAAAAATGCTTTGCTCTGATTAGGGGGTACTTGAATTAAAAACAATTTCACAGGTGGTTCATCACTGAAAAAAGGTTGAGAACCACTGGTCTAGAGCATACGTCCTTGGTCAGTTAGTGCGACTCACCGGAGGGAAGGAGCGTAGCACCTTCACGCCGTACTGAGCAGTGAGAGGGTGAGGCGGGTACATGCTGCTGAAGTAGGACAGGCCGGTGGGCGGGTCTGCCGGGGCCCAACACAGGATGTGGCTCAGTTCTGGAGAGTCGGCATCGATGGTGTGCCAAGTCACCAGGAACTATAAAGTCAGACAACGGCACGTTTTTAAAACACACTTTTAGGTCAGGTGGTAGATATGGTCGGACCTTCACGGCTTCTGGAACGTCGCTAACAGCTCCGGGGTCCAAACGCACCAGCCTGGTCACCTCAGCGATGATGGCGTCGTTCTTGAACCTGAAAAAGAAACGAGAAGTAGGGGTTTTATAAAATCCATCCATCCATCCATCCATCATCTTCCGCTTATCCGAGGTCGGGTCGCGGGGGCAACAGCCTAAGCAGGGAAACCCAGACTTCCCTCTCCCCAGCCACTTCGTCTAGCTCTTCCCGGGGGATCCCGAGGCGTTCCCAGGCCAGCCGGGAGACATAGTCTTCCCAACGTGTCCTGGGTCTTCCCCGTGGCCTCCTACCGGTTGGACGTGCCCTAAACACCTCCCTCGGGAGGCGTTCGGGTGGCATCCTGACCAGATGCCCGAACCACCTCATCTGGCTCCTCTCGATGTGGAGGAGCAGCGGCTTTACTTTGAGTTCCTCCCGGATGGCAGAGCTTCTCACCCTATCTCTAAGGGAGAGCCCCACCACACGGCGGAGGAAACTCATTTAGTCCGCTTGTACCCGTGATCTTATCCTTTCGGTCATGACCCAAAGCTCATGACCATAGGTGAGGATGGGAACGTAGATCGACCGGTAAATTGAGAGCTTTGCCTTCCGGCTCAGCTCCTTCTTCACCACAACGGATCGGTACAACGTCCGCATGACTGAAGACGCCGCACCGATCCGCCTGTCGATCTCACGATCCACTCTTCCCTCACTCGTGAACAAGACTCCTAGGTACTTGAACTCCTCCACTTGGGGCAGGGTCTCCTCCCCAACCCGGAGATGGCACTCCACCCTTTTCCGGGCGAGAACCATGGACTCGGACTTGGAGGTGCTGATTCTCATTCCGGTCGCTTCACACTCGGCTGCGAACCGATCCAGCGAGAGCTGAAGATCCCGGTGAGATGAAGCCATCAGGACCACATCATCTGCAAAAAGCAGAGACCTAATCCTGCGGTCACCAAACCGGAACCCCTCAACGCCTTGGCTGCGCCTAGAAATTCTGTCCATAAAAGTTTTATAAAACTTTTTAAGTAAAAGTTTTATAAAAATGAAAAAAAAAAAAAGGTTGTTTCCATCAGGTTTGAAACAAACCTGCTTGGCATCTGCATGGCGAGGTAAGGCGCGATGTTCCAGGCCAGGTTGACATTGTCCTTCCACTGTTTCTCCGTCAGGCTGATGTACTTGGACCTCCAGTTGGCGATGCTGGTCTCCACAGACTGCTCCATGGCGATGGCCAGCTCCTGGGTGGACAGCGGGTTGTACCATGTGGTCAGGCGCTCGATCTCGCTCGCCTGAAGGAATAAAGCGAACATGTGAGGAAAGGTTTAGGGGTCCAGAAAAGGGTTGCACAATTCATCACATTTTTAATCACGATTTTGGCTGCCTTGATTAAATGAGGGTTATCGTCAGGGATATTAACATTTATATTTGTATTGTACCGTATGTCCCGGCAAGAAATCTGCGTTCAAAAGACTCCGGCTTATTAGTGATTCCTAGAGCTCAAAAAAAGTCTGCGGGCTATAGAGCGTTTTCCGTTCGGGCTCCAGTACTCTGGAATGCCCTCCCGGTAACAGATCGAGATGCTACCTCAGTAGAAGCATTTCAATCAATCAATCAATCAATGTTTATTTATATAGCCCCAAATCACAAATGTCTCAAAGGACTGCACAAATCATTACGACTACAACATCCTCGGAAGAACCCACAAAAGGGCAGGGAAAACTCACACCCAGTGGGCAGGGAGAATTCACATTCAGTGGGACGCCAGCGACAATGCTGACTATGAGAAACCTTGGAGAGGACCTCAGAAGGGGGCAACCCCCCCCCCCTCTAGGGGACCGAAAGCAATGGATGTCGAGCGGGTCTAACATGATACTGTGAAAGTTCAATCCATAGTGGCTCCAAGACAGCAGTGAGAGTCCCGTCCACAGGAAACCATCTCAAGCGGATCAGCAGCGTAGAGATGTCCCCAACCGATACAGGCGAGCGGTCCATCCTGGGTCCCGACGAGTCTCATCTTAAAACTCATCTGTATACTCTAGCCTTTAAATAGACCTCCTTTTTAGACCAGTTGATCTGCCGCTTCTTTTCTTTCTCCTATGTCCCCCCCTCCCTTGTGGAGGGGGTCCGGTCCGATGACCATGGATGAAGTACTGACTGTCCAGAGTCGAGACCCAGGATGGACCGCTCGTCGGGACCCAGGATGGACCGCTCGCCTGTATCGGTTGGGGACATCTCTACGCTGCTGATCCGCTTGAGATGGTTTCCTGTGGACGGGACTCTCACTGCTGTCTTGGAGCCACTATGGATTGAACTTTCACAGTATCATGTTAGACCCGCTCGACATCCATTGCTTTCGGTCCCCTAGAGGGGGGGGGTTGCCCACATCTGAGGTCCTCTCCAAGGTTTCTCATAGTCAGCATTGTCACTGGCGTCCCACTGGATGTGAATTCTCCCTGCCCACTGGGTGTGAGTTTTCCTTGCCCTTTTGTGGGTTCTTCCGAGGATGTTGTAGTCGTAATGATTTGTGCAGTCCTTTGAGACATTTGTGATTTGGGGCTATATAAATAAACATTGATTGATTGATTGATAAACCAAAACAAGCACTTTCACAACCGTGACGGCAGAGAACAGTCCTGTGAAGCGTGCACCCCCGTCCACGCCGCAGGCCTTTGTGTATGTAAAACACAATCATTACAATTATATATAATAAACATCTCTCATTTTGCTTATACTAAGTCAGTGGTTCTCAACCTTTTTTCTGTGGCGTACCACCTGTGAACATTTTTTAACTCAAGTACCCCCTAATCAGAGCGAAGCATTTTTGGTTGAAAAAAAGCAGAGGTGGGTAGAGTAGCCAGAAATTGTACTCAAGTAAGAGTACTGTTACTTTAGAGACGTATTACTCAAGTAAAAGTAAGGAGTAGTCACTCAAATACTTACTTGAGTAAAAGTAAAAAGTAAGTTGTGAAAAAACTATTCAAGTACTGAGTAACTGATGAGGAACCTGTTTGTTTAATGATTACGGCAACAAATAATGCACAAAAACATAAAAATAGCAATGAACAAATTCAGAGCCAGGAATATATCCATCCATCCATCCATTTTCTACTGCTTATTCCCTTTCGGGGTCGCGGGGGGCGCTGGCGCCTATCTCAGCTACAATCGGGCAGAAGGCAGGGTACACCCTGGACAAGTCGCCACCTCATCGCAGGGCCAACACAGATAGACAGACAACATTCACACTCACATTCACACACTAGGGACCATTTAGTGTTGCCAATCAACCTATCCCCAGGTGCATGTCTTTGGAGGTGGGAGGAAGCCGGAGTACCCGGAGGGAACCAAACACTAATAACATAATAAGCAGATAAGGGATTTTCCAGAATTATCCTAGTAAATTTGTCTAAAAACATCTGAATTTCTCCCACTGTATAGTCTTTTTTTTTTCTTTTTCTAGTCCTTCACTCTCACTTTCCTCATCCATGAATCTTTCATCCTCGCTCAAATTAATGGGGGAATCGTGGCTTTCTCGGTCTGAATCGCTCTAGCTGCTGGTGGCCATGATTTTAAACAATGTTCAGATGTGAGGAGCTCCACAACCCGTCGACTGGTGCTGAAGAAAGGTGCGGGGCCGACCTTCAGGTTGTACAGGTACGACCATATAATCTCACTATCCATCCATCCATCCATTTTCTACCGCTTATTCCCTTTCGGGGTCGCGGGGGGTGCTGGCGCCTATCTCAGCTACAATCGGGCAGAAGGCAGGGTACACCCTGGACAAGTCGCCACCTCATCACAGGGCCAACACAGATAGACAGACAACATTCACACTCACATTCACACACTAGGGACCATTTAGTGTTGCCAATCAACCTATCCCCAGGTGCATGTCTTTGGAAGTGGGAGGAAGCCGGAGTACCCGGAGGGAACCCACGCATTCACGGGGAGAACATGCAAACTCCACACAGAAAGATCCCGAGCCTGGATTTGAACCCAGGACTGCAGGAACTTCGTATTGTGAGGCAGACGCACTAACCCCTCTGCCACCGTGAAGCCCCTGCCAGGAATATATAAAAACTTGAATCTTACCTGCACGCGACTCCTGCTCGTCTTCTGCCTTGGAAGGAAAGCTACCAGCGCAGCAATGCGCCCCCAAGACGTAACATAACTTTTATCGAGCTTTTTTATTCAAATGACATGATGGCGTTGTGTAACTAAACAACCATCAACACTGTTTTAGCAAACAATGAATAATCATGAATATGAAAATGATTGTGATTACTATTCAAGCCATAATCGTGCAGCCCTCGTTACGGTGAACATGAAATTTGACGCTCACCAGCAGCGCCAACAAGAGAGTCCTGCGCTTCATGTAGTATTTGTGGAGCTGTGTCCCTCTGTTGCTCTTCTTGGACACGCCTAGAAGACAGGTCGTCACACCAACCACTCCTTTTTTTACTTGCTGCCGAAGCGGATTATTCATAATTGGAAAGAAATATGACGCTACCGGATTTCTTAGACGCGGTGGACATGCCACTGGACAGCGGGTAGGTGTTGATCCAACCCTGGCCGCTCTGCTGGGAGCGAGTGCTGGAGTCCACGTTGCTCCGCATGTCGGCGGCGTTCATCACGGACAGACTGTTCAAGGACGGGTCCTGGTTGTCTGCGGGCACACACACGCACACACACACAAGCTTTTAGACAACGCACAACAAATACTCTCTGAGTACTTCCAGCATGAACGTGCGTGATGATGGAGATGATGACGGCATACAAGCAGTCTGATGTGTGTGACAATGAGTTCTCACTTGGGGTGGTCGGGAATGATGAGAGGGTTTTGCTACCTTGCAAATTGATCAGATGAGGCAAAAAGGGCCTGACGGGTGGGCTGACATGATGAGGAATAGTGCATCTCGACGCTGGTGACAAATTTGTGCTTTCTTCCTGGTGGCTGCTGGACTTTGAAACAATGTTTACAGAATAAAGGGGAAGGAGAACCTAAGCGCTGTGTTGAATTGTGCTGTAAACCAGACCTGGGCAAATTAAGGCCCGGGGGCCACCTGCGGCCCGTTAAGCTTTTCAATCTGGCCCGTCGGACATTCCCAAAATATTTTTTTTTAGATCAGTACAGCGGCCTGTACTGGCTCACCTGCACTGGCTTCCTGTGCACTTAAGATGTGACTTTAAGGTTTTACTACTTACGTATAAAATACTACACGGTCTAGCTCCAGCCTATCTTGCCGATTGTATTGTACCGTATGTCCCGGCAAGAAATCTGCGTTCAAAAGACTCCGGCTTATTAGTGATTCCTAGAGCTCAAAAAAAGTCTGCGGGCTATAGAGCGTTTTCCGTTCGGGCTCCAGTACTCTGGAATGCCCTCCCGGTAACAGTTCGAGATGCTACCTCAGTAGAAGCATTTAAGTCTCATTTTAAAACTTATCTGTATACTCTAGCCTTTAAATAGACCTCCTTTTTAGACCAGTTGATCTGCCGCTTCTTTTCTTTCTCCTATGTCCCCCCCTCTCTTGTGGAGGGGGTCCGGTCCGATGACCATGGATGAAGTACTGACTGTCCAGAGTCGAGACCCAGGATGGACCGCTCGCCTGTATCGGTTGGGGACATCTCTACGCTGCTGATCCGCTTGAGATGGTTTCCTGTGGACGGGACTCTCACTGCTGTCTTGGAGCCACTATGGATTGAACTTTCACAGTATCATGTTAGACCCGCTCGACATCCATTGCTTTCGGTCCCCTAGAGGGGGGGGTTGCCCACATCTGAGGTCCTCTCCAAGGTTTCTCATAGTCAGCATTGTCACTGGCGTCCCACTGGATGTGAATTCTCCCTGCCCACTGGGTGTGAGTTTTCCTTAAACTTTTGTGGGTTCTTCCGAGGATGTTGTAGTCGTAATGATTTGTGCAGTCCTTTGAGACATTTGTGATTTGGGGCTATATAAATAAACATTGATTGATTGATTGATCTTTAAGATGGAAAGTGTGGCTGCCATTATGATGTGCAGTGATGTTTTTTAATTACCATAAGTCTTGAATGGTTGGAATCTGCGCTTTTGCATGATATTTTAGTGACTAGTGCTGTCCTGATGCCAATATTATTTTGATACTTTTCGGTACTTTGATACTATTCTAAATAAAGGGGACCAGAAAAAAATTGCATTATTGGCTCTATTTTAACAAAAAATCTTAGGGTGTGGCGGACCGGTACTTTTCAGAGGTGGTGTGGTACCTAATATCCATCCATCATCATCCATCCATCATCTTCCGCTTATCCGAGGTCGGGTCGCGGGGGCAGCAGCCTAAGCAGGGAAACCCAGACTTCCCTCTCCCCAGCCACTTCGTCTAGCTCTTCCCGGGGGATCCCGAGGCGTTCCCAGGCCAGCCGGGAGACATAGTCTTCCCAACGTGTCCTGGGTCTTCCCCGTGGCCTCCTACCGGTTGGACGTGCCCTAAACACCTCGGGTGGCATCCTGACCAGATGCCCGAACCACCTCATCTGGCTCCTCTCCATGTGGAGGAGCAGCGGCTTTACTTTGAGTTCCTCCCGGATGGCAGAGCTTCTCACCCTATCTCTAAGGGAGAGACCCAAACTCATTTGGGCCGCTTGTACCCGTGATCTTATCCTTTCGGTCATGACCCAAAGCTCATGACCATAGGTGAGGATGGGAACGTAGATCGACCGGTAAATTGAGAGCTTTGCCTTCCGGCTCAGCTCCTTCTTCACCACAACAGATCGGTACAACGTCCGCATTACTGAAGACGCCGCACCGATCCGCCTGTCGATCTTACGATCCACTCTTCCCTCACTCGTGAACAAGACTCCTAGGTACTTGAACTCCTCCACTTGGGGCAGGGTCTCCTCCCCAACCCGGAGATGGCACTCCACCCTTTTCCGGGCGAGAACCATGGACTCGGACTTGGAGGTGCTGATTCTCATTCCGGTCGCTTCACACTCGGCTGCGAACCGATCCAGCGAATATGTTTTATTAGTATTGCGGTACTATACTAATACCCGTATACCGTACAACCCTACTAGTTACTATGGTGATCTACGTCACAGCAGGTCAGACGAAGCACCAGGCAGGGTGGGTGGGGAGCGTTTCCACAGAGTGTTTCCAGAGCGGCCAGCCTGAAAGGTGGGTGTCAGGGACAGATGTGGAAGGTGATTTTTACAAGAAAGTTTTGAAGCTTAGTGATATATCACATACCGTATTTTTCGGAGTATAAGTCGCACCTGCCGAAAATGCATAATGAAGAAGGAAAACAACATATATAAGTCGCACTGGAGTATAAGTCGCATTTTTGGGGGAAATTTATTTGATAGAACCCAACACCAAGAATAGACATTTGATAGGCAATTTCAAATAAATAAAGAATAGTGAACAACAGGCTGAATAAGTGTAGGTTATATGAGGCATAAATAACCAACTGCTATGTTAACCTAACATATTATGGTAAGAGTCATTCAAATAACTATAACATATAGAACATGCTATACCTTTACCAAACAATCTGTCACTCCTAATTGCTAAATCCCATGAAATCTTATACGTCTGGTCTTACGTGAATGAGCTAAATTATATTATTTGATATTTTACAGTAATGTGTTAATAATTTCACACATAAGTCAATCCAGAGTATAAATCGCACTTTATAATTCGGACTTTATAATTCGGACTTTATCAATGAATTCTCAGAGTTCGTTGCTGATCTAGTGACACACGCCGATAATATAATCATAATGGGGGACTTTAATATCCATATGAATACCCCATCGGACCCACCGTGCGTAGCGCTCCAGACTGTAATTGATAGCTGTGGTCTCACACAAATAATAAATGAACCCACGCATCGCAACGGTAATACGATAGACCTAGTGCTTGTCAGGGGCATCACCGTTTCCAAAGTTACGATACTCCCGTATACTAAAGTATTGTCCGATCATTACCTTATAAAATTCGAGGTTCAGACGCATGTTCGTCAAACTAATAATAATAATAACTGCTATAGCAGCCGCAACATTAATGCTGCCACAACGACAACTCTTGCTGACCTACTGCCCTCGGTAATGGCACCATTCCCAAAGTATGTGGGCTCTATTGATAACCTCACTAACAACTTTAACGACGCCCTGCGCGAAACCATTGATAACATAGCACCGCTAAAGTTAAAAAAGGCTCCAAAAAAGCGCACCCCGTGGTTTACAGAAGAAACTAGAGCTCAGAAATTATTATGTAGAAAGCTGGAATGCAAATGGCGCACGACTAAACTTGAGGTGCACCATCAAGCATGGAGTGATGGTTTAATAACTTATAAACACATGCTTACCTTAGCTAAAGCTAAATATTACTCAAATCTCATCCACCGTAATAAAAACGATCCTAAATTTTTGTTTAGTACGGTAGCATCGCTAAATCCATTGTGGATTGAACTTTCACAGTATCATGCTAGACCCGCTCGACATCCATTGCTTTCCTCCTCTCTAAGGTTCTCATAGTCATCATTGTCACCGACGTCCCACTGGGTGTGAGTTTTCCTTGCCCTTATGTGGGCCTACCGAGGATGTCGTGGTGGTTTGTGCAGCCCTTTGAGACACTAGTGATTTAGGGCTATATAAGTAAACATTGATTGATTGATTATAGTCCGAAAAATACGGTATATCAGATTGTAGATGCTTTTTGTTTTTTTTACCTTTCACGTTCATAGTACGCTGTGTTTGTTGCATTTGGCTTGATTGTAAAATATGTGGCTAGAGAGTGGGTGTGACGTTGATATGTTCTCAATATTCTATCTATAATCTATATATATATATAACACCTACTCAGTGGCCTAGTGATTAGAGTGTCCGCCCTGTGACCGGTAGGTTGGGAGTTCAAACCCCGGCCGAGTCATAACAAAGACTATAAAAAAATGGGATCCATTGCCTCCCTGCTTGGCACTCAGCATCCCGGGTTGGAATTGGGGGTTAAATCACCATAAATGATTCCCGGGCGCGGCACTGCTGCTGCCCACTGCTCCCCTCACTTCCCAGGGGGTGAACAAGGGGGTGGGTCAAATGCAGAGGACACATTCAGCCTCCGCTTGGGATGGTTTCCTGCTGGCTCCGCTGTGAACGGGACTCTCGCTGCTGTTTTGGATCCTCTTTGGACTGGACTCTCGCGACTGTGTTGGATCCATTATGGATTGATCTTTCACAGTATCATGTTCTCTTATGTTCTCATAGTCATCAGTATCATCAGTATCACAGTATCATGTTCTCATAGTCATCATTGTCACCGACGTCCCACTGGGTCATTATCGTCACCGGTGTCCCACTGGGTGTGAGTTTTCCTTGCCCTTATGTGGGCCTACCGAGGATGTCGTAGTGGTTTGTGCAGCCCTTTGAGACACTAGTGATTTAGGGCTATATAAGTAAACATTGATTGATTGATTGATTGATTTCACCACACCTAGTGTGTGTGTGACAATCATTGGTAATTAAACTTTAATATTCAGTGTTTTATCGTTCATAGAAAGAATAATTCCATTCTGCTTTTAAGGCATAACATTTTTAGCATTCAATCAGACTTTGTGAGGTTTTGTTTGTTTTCCTAAAAATAGATATATCGGCCCCCAGAAAAGAAAAATTCTCTAAATTTGGCCCCCGGGTCAAGATAATTGCCCAGGCCTGCTGTAAACGGTATATAACAATGAACGGTGGCGGGGGAAAAAACATCCAAAAGGAAATCTGTGAGCAGCACGGTGAGGTTTGAATAAAGCCACAAATTTGCCACGCGTACAAGCCTGCTCCCGCCGCGTTAGGCTTACTTAAGATCGATATTGGAGAGGTGCTGGACACGATAAGCGATCCAAATATCCCCGCTGAGAGCGTGCTCGGAGTCGAGGTGGTACCAAGCTCACCGGGGGGGACCAGGTGGCACGCTGCCAAGTACTTCTTGTCCGACAGGATGCTGGCGTAGAAGCGGATCATGATGCTGATGTCCTCGCGCAGGCGCTTGTCACCTTGGGTGGGGAATTTTGGAGACACGCTGCAGACAGGAATGAATGGTGAGTTCTCTTTATTCTTGAGATATTTGTGTGGTTGCTGATTAACATGACCAACTGAAATTGTGTGTGTGTATGTGTGTGTGTGTGTACCTGAAGTAATCAAAGGCTGTGGAGTAGATCTTCTCTCTGAGCACGTTCCTTATAGTGGCGTTGATGATGACGTCAGAGTGGAGCAGAGCGAGGCCTAGTGTCAGCAGCCTGCATTTGTAAAAAAAAAAACAACAAAAAAAAACAAGCGTTCATCAAAAAACATCTGGTGGTTTTGGGTGTGCGATATGGACGAAAAAGTACATCTCGATATATTTTTACTTGAATTCGATATATATCTCCATATATTTTCTGGAGAAAATATCCATTTTTGTAAGCGGCACTTGTATTAAAACCCAGTTAGTCAAGATGGGTATTAACTAGAGATGTTTGATAGTGGCTTTTCTTTCTGATATCCGTTGTTCCGATATTGTCCAACTCTTAATTACCGATACCGATATATACAGTGGTGGAATGAACACATTATTATGCCTAATTTAGTTGTGATGCCGTGCTGGATGCATTAAACAATGTAACAAGGTTTTCCAAAATAAATCAACTTAAGTTACGTAAAAAAAAATGCCAACATGACACTGCCATATTTATTATTGAAGTCACAAAGTGCATTATTTTTTTTAACATGCCTCAAAACAGCAGCTCATGCTCTCCCTGAGAGAGCATGAGGAGGTTGAGGTGAGGGGGGTCAGGGGTAGCGGGGGTGTATATTGTAGCGTCCCGGGAGAGTTAGTGCTGCAAGGGGTTCTGGGTATTTGTTCTGTTGTGTTACGGTGCGGATGTTCTCCCGAAATGTGTTTGTCATTCTTGTTTGGTGTGGCTTCACAGTGTGGGGCATATTTGTAACTGCTTAACTCTCAGCTGTTCTTTTACTTTTATGAATTGAATGATTCTTTCACATATTTCTTATGGCTTAACTACATGGTCCCAGGCACACCAGTCATCAGTCAAGACCATTGAGTGTCTTTATTACACACCTTGAAAGTCCTAGACAAGAAGAGTATACGATATCATCATTGCCAAATTTTAACCAAATACAATATTTTAAGTTTTACCAAATGTATTTTGTTACATACAGTCAAACTGGTTTTTAAATGCTTGGATAACTCTGCTCCCCAATTGCTCTGCAAGGCAATTACAAGACTGCAAAGTGGTACCAGATCTACTACCAGAGCAATGTCAAAAGGCAAGTGTTGTGTTCCATACCTTAGAACATCTTTAGCCCGGACTGCCTTTTCAATAAAAGGACCACGACTATGGAACTCTTTACCTGACACTTTGAAAAGTATATCTGCACTTGTCACTTTCGAAAAACAAAACAAATTATGGCTAGTTGAGCAGCAAACGTGTTCCCATGTTTAGTTTTTTCTACATTTCACTAATTGTTTTTTATCTAGTCTGCACTTTGTGTTGTTATTATTATTATTGGCTTTTATCTAGTTTGCGCTTTGTCTGTATTATTTCTATTATCACTATTATCTACTCATTTTTGCCCTATTATTTTTATTTTCCTGTTTTAATGATGTTGGATTTGTGTTGTTGTTGTTGGGGACAAGTGTTGTAAATTAGCTTTGGCTACAAACACTATGATGCATACATTGGATAACTGTTTCAGATGTCTATGTTTTTTGTATCTGTCCCTATTTCAAATACACCTTAATAATAATAATAATAGTGTTAAAGTTGGCTTCACGGTGGCAGAGGGGTTAGTGCGTCTGCCTCACAATACAAAGTTCCTGCAGTCCTGGGTTCAAATCCAGGCTTGGGATCTTTCTGTGTGGAGTTTGCATATTCTCCCCGTGAATGCGTGGGTTCCCTCCGGGTACTCCGGCTTCCTCCCACCTCCAAAGACATGCACCTGGGGATAGGCCCCTCCCACCTCCAAAGACATGCACCTGGGGATAGGTTGATTGGCAACACAAAAAATTGGCCCTAGTGTGTGAATGTGAGTGTGAATGTTGTCTGTCTATCTATGTTGGCCCCGCGATGAGGTGGCGACTTGTCCAGGGTGTACCCCGCCTTCCGCCCGATTGTAGCTGAGATAGGCGCCAGCACCCCCCGCGACCCCGAAAGGGAATAAGCGGTAGAAAATGGATGGATGGATGGTGTTAAAGTTGTTTATACGCCCACCCTCAGTGTGGCTGTTGACCAAGTATGGCTTGCATTCACTTGTGTGTGCTAAAAGCCGTAGATATTATGTGACCGGGCCGGCACGCAAAGGCAGTGCCTTTAAGGTTTATTGGCGTTCTGTACTTCCCCCTACGTCCGTGTACACAGCGGCGTTTTAAAAAGTCATAAATTTTACTTTTTGAAACCGATACCGATAATTTACGATATTACATTTTGAAGCATTTATCGGCCGATAACACTGGCAGTCCGACATTATCGGACATCTCTAGTATTAATACCATAAAAAAGAAATTGTTTTAGAAGCACAGAATTACATAACATGAATAAAATAGAAAAACAAAGAATGTATACCTAAAAGTGAAAAATATTCTTTCTACATAAAATAAATGACACAGCTGTGCAAATAACACAACATGTATCAAACTCATGACCGAAAGGATAAGATCACGGGTACAAGCGGCCGAAATGAGTTTCCTCCGCCGTGTGGTGGGTCTCTCCCTTAGAGATAGGGTGAGAAGCTCTGCCATCCGGGAGGAACTCAAAGTAAAGCCGCTGCTCCTTCACATCGAGAGGAGCCAGATGAGGTGGTTCGAGCATCTGGTCAGGATGCCACCCGAACGCCTCCCTAGGGAGGTGTTTAGAGCACGTCCAACCGGTAGGAGGCCACGGGGAAGACCCAGGACACGTTGGGAAGACTATGTCTCCCGGCTGGCCTGGGAACGCCTCGGGATCCCCCGGGAAGAGCTAGACGAAGTGGCTGGGGAGAGGGAAGTCTGGGCTTCCCTGCTTAGGCTGCTGCCCCCGCGACCCGACCTCGGATAAGCGGAAGAAGATGGATGGATGGATGGATGGATGTATCAAACTCAGACAAAAAAATAAATTTGCAGGCAGGCCCTTTTTAATTCTGTCTTGTTGTAGAACAGCAATGAAAATGAAAGTTAGCTTTTAGACAGGCTATACTGTAGCAAACATGTCTGCCACAATCAGGTGTTCTTAAATGTGTATTCCACCTCTTCCATGTCGACAGCAGTTTTGATTTGGGCTTACATGGTAAACAAGTCAAATTAATGTTGTATCATACATTTATCCAAATGTGGCCAAGTGGACACATTGTGGGTTTCTTGGACGTGGTCTACATCGCTAAAAGAAACAAACATCTAAGGAATAGAATCCCTCTGCCATCTTCCACTAGTTTTTTTAAGTACATAAATCACCCGCTTCTTTACACTTATCCACTTCTTTCTTTCTCTTCTCCCTCTCTCTTCTTTTGTAGCATGTAGCTTAGCCAACCGCTACATGGGTCTAAAAATACTTAAGCTGCGGAAATTGCTAATTGTTAAAAAAGTAAATGTAGTTTAGCTACGTCGCGAATATTTGCTTGTGTGTTGTTGTTGTGCGTCAGTGCAGTGGGCGGGAGAGAGCAAGTGTGTCTTGGAAGGAGGAAGGGGCGGGGTCTGGTAGCCCATGGAGTGTTGAGAGGGAGTGGGAAGCAGGAGAGGACAAGGAATACAACAAGTAAGCGGCGTTTGGTAATTTTAACGTAAAATAAATTAAATCGATATTAAAATATTTTCTTAATTCATCCGTCCATTTGCTACCGCTTGTCACTTTTGGGGTGGCGGGGGGTGCTGGAGCCTATCTCAGCTGCATTCGGGCGGAAGGCGGTGTACACCCTGGACAAGTTGCCACCTCATTACAGGGCCAACACAGAGACAGACAACATTCACACTCACACACTCGGGATCATTTAGTGCTGCCAATCAACCTATCTCCAGGTGCATGTCTTTGGAGGTGGGAGGGGCCTATCCCCAGGTGCATGTCTGTGGAGGTGGGAGGGGCCTATGCCCAGGTGCATGTCTTTGGAGGTGGAAGGGGCCTATCCCCAGGTGCATGTCTTTGGAGGTGGAAGGGGCCTATCCCCAGGTGCATGTCTTTGGAGGTGGAAGGGGCCTATCCCCAGGTGCATGTCTTTGGAGGTGGGAGGGGCCTATCCCCAGGTGCATGTCTTTGGAGGTGGAAGGGGCCTATCCCCAGGTGCATGTCTTTGGAGGTGGGAGGGGCCTATCCCCAGGTGCATGACTTTGGAGGTGGGAGGGGCCTATCCCCAGGTGCATGTCTTTGGAGGTGGGAGGGGCCTATCCCCAGGTGCATGACTTTGGAGGTGGGAGGGGCCTATCCCCAGGTGCATGTCTTTGGAGGTGGGAGGGGCCTATCCCCAGGTGCATGTCTTTGGAGGCGGGAGGGGCCTATCCCCAGGTGCATGTCTTTGGAGGCGGGAGGGGCCTATCCCCAGGTGCATGTCATTGGAGGTGGGAGGGGCCTATCCCCAGGTGCATGTGTTTGGAGGTGGGAGGGGCCTATCCCCAGGTGCATGTCTTTGGAGG
The DNA here is from genome assembly GCF_033978795.1 of Nerophis ophidion. NCBI lineage: Eukaryota > Metazoa > Chordata > Actinopteri > Syngnathiformes > Syngnathidae > Nerophis > Nerophis ophidion. The sequence goes on along the minus strand of NC_084627.1, from coordinate 8,730,381 downwards.
CGGGAGGGGCCTATCCCCAGGTGCATGTCTTTGGAGGTGGGAGGGGCCTATACCCTGGTGCATGTCTTTGGAGGTGGGAGGGGCCTATCCCCAGGTGCATGTCTTTGGAGGCGGGAGGGGCCTATCCCCAGGTGCATGTCTTTGGAGGCGGGAGGGGCCTATCCCCAGGTGCATGTCTTTGGAGGTGGGAGGGGCCTATCCCCAGGTGCATGTCTTTGGAGGCGGGAGGGGCCTAACCATAGGTGCATGTCTTTGGAGGTGGGAGGGGCCTAAACCCAGGTGCATGTCTTTGGAGGCGGGAGGGGCCTATACCCTGGTGCATGTCTTTGGAGGTGGGAGGGGCCTATGCCCAAGTGTATGTCTGTGGAGGTGGGAGGGGCCTATACCCAGGTGCATGTCTTTGGAGGCGGGAGGAGCCTATCCCCAGGTGCATGTCTTTGGAGGCGGGAGGGGCCTATCCCCAGGTGCATGTCTTTGGAGGTGGGAGGGGCCTACCCCCAGGTGCATGTCTTTGGAGGTGGGAGGGGCCTATCCCCAGGTGCATGTATTTGGAGGTGGGAGGGGCCTAACCATAGGTGCATGTCTTTGGAGGTGGGAGGGGCCTATACCCAGGTGCATGTCTTTGGAGGCGGGAGGGGCCTAACCATAGGTGCATGTCTTTGGAGGTGGGAGGGGCCTATACCCAGGTGCATGTCTTTGGAGGCGGGAGGGGCCTATACCCAGGTGCATGTCTTTGGAGGCGGGAGGGGCCTATACCCTGGTGCATGTCTTTGGAGGTGGGAGGGGCCTATGCCCAAGTGTATGTCTGTGGAGGTGGGAGGGGCCTATACCCAGGTGCATGTCTTTGGAGGCGGGAGGAGCCTATCCCCAGGTGCATGTCTTTGGAGGTGGGAGGGGCCTATCCCCAGGTGCATGATTTTGGAGGTGGGAGGAAGCTGGAGTACCCGTAGGGAACCCACGCAGTCACGGGGAGAACATGCAAACTCCACACAGAAAGATCCCGAGCCCAGGATTGAAGTCAGGACTACTCAGGACCTTCGTATTGTGAGGCAGACGCACTAACCCCTGTTCAAACGTGCTGCCTCTCTTAAGTCATATCTTGTTTCAAACATATACCGACATATCTTACAAACTCGGCATATCGGCCAGCCCCAAGTGAACGTACCTGAAACGAGGTCCGATGGCGGCGACGTGGCGATTGAAGCCACTCTTGGCCCCGCCCACGTTAAGGGACAGCGAGCGCTGTAGCAAACTGCAAAAGATCTCTACCTGGTCTGCGCTGGAGTACTTGGCGATCTCAAACCTCTGCACCAGAAACTGGAGAGAAAGCGGCAGTCGTGTGAGGCAGGCTGGCGGTCAGGTCGGACTCTGAGAACTAAGAAACTCGGGACTGACCTCGATCCAGATGTGGTGAGGGGTGACGTCCGGAGGGCAGGGGATGGGCTGACTCTCTTCAGACGCCGCCAGGGGGTCCGCCTCTTGGTGGGTGTCAGAAAACAAGCCCATTTTGAGCTCCACTGTCATCTGCCACGCTCCCGCCATCTCCCGCATGAACTGAACAGACAGTGTGAAGTATCAGCTTCCTGTCCAGCTTCTCAGGCAAATCATATAGTTGATGCAGATGCCCATATCAGCTGTTCAGATTTACTTTACAAAAGAGAAGTGTGAGATACTTCTCTTGTTGTCTTATTTGAATGTGACTTTATTAAATGTATTTATATTATCATTTGGTGCAGCCGGGCCAGAGCAGGAGGGGATAGAAAGAGAAAAAAGGAAGACAGAGGGGGAAATTGTGGGGAAAAGAGGGGGATTAGACAGAGAGACAAAAACAACAACAGCAAATACAACAATAACAACAACAACAATAGAACAACATCAGCACATACATAATATGTACAAATATGATCGTAAGAGTGATAGCAAATAAGCAGTTAGTTAAATAAATAATATAGCAATGACAATGAGCATTTTTACACTAAAACTGGAGCAATATAAATACCAATAGAAAAAGCGCTATTGATCATGAACAAAACCAATAGATTACCTCTATTATCAACAATAAAGTTGTTGAAATACAATGAAACGTATACATAATGATAGCTAGAAAAATAATTTAAAAAAAAAAAAAAAAAAAAGAAGGAATACCGAAAGATGAAAGGGAAGAGAGAGAGACAACCTATATTAATCTTGTAGATTGTTATAGTAACAATGGTTTAAGCTCGGTCAATATGCCTTGTGTTACCCAGTTTACCCTAGGGCAACAGCATTGATATATGTTTGATGAAACATGATTATGTGCATGAGTGTATGTATGTATATGTACTTGTATATGAACACAATGTGTATATGAATGTTTGCACAGTGAATGTATATGTACAGTATATGTATGTTTGTTTGTACAGTGAATGTATATGTACAGTATATGTATGTTTGTTTGTACAGTGAATGTATATGTACAGTATATGTATGTTTGTTTGTTTGTACAGTAAATGTATATGTACAGTATATGTATGTTTGTTTGTACAGTGAATGTATATGTACAGTATATGTATGTTTGTTTGTACAGTAAATGTATATGTACAGTATATGTATGTTTGTACAGTGAATGTATATGTACAGTATATGTATGTTTGTTTGTACAGTGAATGTATATGTACAGTATATGTATGTTTGTTTGTACAGTGAATGTACATGTACAGTATATGTATGTTCGTATCGTGAATGTGCGCGTGGATGGACGGACTTGGAGTATGTAGGTATGTAAAGTAACGGATGATATTTTTACCGGCACTTCCATGCCGGCGCGTGCGGCCAGCAGCCACTCCCAGCAGGCTATGGCCGTCTCCATGCCGTGCTCCGTGAACATCTTGAGAGGCGACCAGCAGAGGTGGTGCAGCAGCTGGGGGTCGCACTCTGCGCACACAGTCGTCATTGGCGCGCACCGAGGCAAGAGAATCGTCGTCGCAGCGTGTGCGGTACCTTTAGTGCTGATAAGCAAGGCGGCCAGTTTGAACATGGCCTCAGTGAAGCCCTCGGCCTGGGCCGAGTCCAAAGCCTCTCCCATCTGCTTGATCATCAGCCGGACCAGGTCCGACTGCCCCCGCACCGCCTGGGCAAAGTGGATCATGCCCGACACCTACAGACAGGAATGTAAGGAACAAGCCTGCAGCGTTAGGTCCCTCTGAACATTGACTGTGACAAATGATGGCCGCTGACCTCTCCAGTATATCTGTTCCTCAAGTTGAGGGAGGCCATGAAGTTGGAGTAGTCCTTCTTCACGCAGGTGGGCCTCTCGGTCAACTGAGTGGACTGCAGGGAATCGCATTTTAAAACTGAAATAATAATATTTCCAGGCAAAGGTACAACTTGAAAGATAACTACTCTAAAGGCATGTGGGACCAGTATGGGCCGCTCAACCAGTTTGCCATGGATTTCACATTTTAGTTCATGTTCAAAGGACGCCAAACACAAAGAAAAGAGAAAATGGAGCCCTTTGAGGAACTCGGAGGGATATTAAATTGAACTGTACGAAGCTCTCCTCTGCAGCATTTATGCTTGAGTGTAAAATAGTAGGGATGCACCGATTAATCGGTAACCGAATATATTTGGCCGAATATGGCAAAAAAAAGCCACATTCGGCCTTCGGTGGAATGAGTTAAAAACAAGGCCGAATAGTGGCGTGTGAGGCAATTTTTTGACCCGGTGACACAATCAACCAACGTGCAGTGACGTTGGGATATGTTGTGTACCTGTATAAGTGTATGAGGTTACAAGCACACACTTATTGAGATTTACTTGAGCCTTTCTGTTTACATTATTAGCCTGTTGTGTAGGCTACCTGTATAAGTGTATGAGGTTACAAGCACACACTTTATTGAGATTTACTTGAGCCTTCTGTTTACATTATTAGCATATCTACTGTGGCTAAGCAGACTTTTGCCAAAAGGACAATAATTCATTTGTTGTGGGTTTATCCACTTTAATGCATTTTATTTTTTTTGGAATGCATGTTTTGTTTGAAGGCCTAATATAAATGAAAAACCTTGTGCTTTTTTTGAAAAGCAAAGGCTACTGGAATATTAAAACAATTTCAATATTCAATAAAAAATTACTTTATTTGAAAAACATGTCTAAATATTTATTCTAGGCTATTTATGCAATATAAAAAAAAATGGTGAAAAACTGCATTCATTATTCGGTATTCGGCCTTCGGCCAAGCGTTTAAATTTTATTCGGCTTCGGCTTCGGCCACAAATTTTCATTTCGGTGCATCCCTATAAAATAGTGTTGTAACAGTAAAAACTATAACCACGTTAAAACCTCTGATCGTTAGTAACACCATTTAAAATCCGAATGATCGAAAAACCCTGCTTTGACAACTATACTTTGACAAACTCAGACTGACTGCTGACAGCTCGCTAGCTTACTTGCGAACATGAAAACAAGAGACATTAACGTTGTGGACGGAAGTGCGTCAGCGCACCTGCAGGAGCAAAAGTCACCGCCTCTGGCGATGGTGTCGAGGACGGAGCACCATCAGGTAGGGGCATGTGCGAGACTGAGTGTGAGCTTTCCTTGCCCTTATGTGGGCCTACCGAGGATGTGGTTGTGGCTTGTGCAGCCCTTTGAGACACTAGTGATTTAGGGCTATATAAGTAAACATTGATTGATTGATTGATTGATTAGATTTCACGGGTGGTACGTGTTATTCTAATCGTCTGTTGTCTTTAACAGTGAGCCGCCAGCAGGTAGAGAGAGACTGGAGAAAAACTACACGCAAAGATTGTGTTACTCCGGAGCGACTTATACTCCGAAAAATGCGGTACTAAGCTATTGAATTGTGTATGTTGAACCTACAAGCTGTGCTTTTTTAGAACAGAGTTGTTATGTTTCTGTTGCTCGCCTTCATTCCCTATTATTTTGCCCCTCCTGTTGCTTCTCCTCCTCAGTGCTTTCCTTTCTCGGCAGGGGATGGACTGCATGGAAAAAAATAAAACTCTGGTAAACGGCACGTTTGGCTCTTGTGACGTGTTATCCGTGGAACAGGTAAAGATCGACATCCACAAACGTATTTCCCCATTAAGAAATGACACACCCCAATCTAAACTTATACAAACACATTACCGTATTTTCCGGACTATAAGTCGCAGTTTTTTTCATAGTTTGGCCTGGGGTGCGACTTATACTCGGGAGCGACTTATGTGTGAAATTATTAACACATGACCGTAAAATATCAAATAATATTATTTGGCTCATTCACGTAAGAGACTAGACGTATAATATTTCATGGGATTTAGCAATTAGGAGTGACAGATTGTTTGGTAAAGGTATAGCATGTTCTATATCTTATAGTTATTTGAATGACTCTTACCATAATATGTTAGGTTAACATAGCAGGCACCTTCTCAGTTGGTTATTTATGCCTCATATAACGTACACTTATTCAGCCTGTTGTTCACTATTCTTTATTTATTTTATTTATTTATTTATTTATTTCGGCAATCTTCCCATAAAACAAAGAACAACAACAACAAAAAAGAAAAAAAACAAAAAAAAAACTCATTTGAGCAATGATTGAGCCGAAAGGGTGTAGGTTTTGAAGCAACGCTTATATAAACCTACCCCATCACAACAAGAACAAGGTTCAAATTATATAAAATCTAAAACATGCTTCACTTATATCACTTTTTTTTTTTTAAACAATATATAAGCAACATATATGTAGCACAGTTTAACATTTAAATCAAACATATACATTTGTACACTTATATATATATATATATATATATATATATATAAATATATATATTATATATACACAATTTATTTAAATTCCATATAAAGTGGCAATATATACATTTTAATATAACCTATGTGTATAATTATATTTAGATTGTGTTTCAAATGTCTACTCTTGGTGCTGGATTTTATCAAATACATTTCCCACGAAAATGCGACTTATACTCCAATGCGACTTATATATATATATATTTTTTCCTTCTTGATTATGCATTTTCAGCTGGAGCAACTTATACTCCGGAGCGACTTATACTCCGAAAAATGCGGTACTAAGCTATTGAATTGTGTATGTTGAACCTACAAGCTGTGCTTTTTTAGAACAGAGTTGTTATGTTTCTGTTGCTCGCCTTCATTCCCTATTATTTGGTCCCTGCTGTTGCTTCTCCTCCTCAGTGCTTTCCTTTCTCGGCAGGGGATGGACTAATTTGACACTGGGTTATTTAAGCAGGTCAATGATAGTTTGTTCTCGCTGGTGTATTGCTTCCTATGCCGCCCACAACTCATATCTGGCTACTAACGCAGGTCAGTTTTGTTTTTGTTTTTACTCCAACCTCCATTTTATGTTCTCCTCTCTAGAGGTTAAGCGTTTTTCTTCTTTTGACTGAACATTCCCAGTGTGTCTGATCGCTGCAAGCCAAATTTTATGGTGAGCATTTTTGACCCATCAACATTTGTTTGGATTATTATCATTATTAAAGTACTAAACTTGTTGCTGCATCATTGGAGTATAAACAATAAAAGATTATTTTGACATTTAGGGCAGACAATAGCTGTACGATGTATGCAAATATGATGTAATGCAGGGCTGGCCACACTTTTTCTGCAGGCGAGCTACTTTTCAATTGACCAAGCGGAGGGGATCTACCTCAATCATATATATCATTTATATGGATTCATTTATGAAAGATATGTTTTAGTTAACAACTTAAAGGTGTTTAATGATAATACAAGCATGTTTAACACATAGATTCCTTTCATTCATGAAGACAAGAATATAAGTCGGTGTATGATCTGATTGTGATGACCTGCATTGATTGGAATCAGACAGTAGTGATGATAACGTCTGCATTTTCAAATAGAGGAGAAAAAAAGTCCTCTTTTCTGTCCAATACCCCATGAAAATTGTTGCTTTTTGCCATTTTTTTTGTCCAGCTTCCATACTCCTTTTTATACACTTTACAAGAAATACATTGGCGGCAAACTCCGTAGCTGGCTAGCTTTCTGAGACTCTTAATTTATTAGCACAGGCAGGATGAAGCAGCGCTTTTATTGTGAAGACAGGAACTGTGCAGTCGGCCTTCAGAGTTTTGACGGAAGGTACCGCACGAGAGTCTGTTGAAATAAAAAGTGTTTCTCGCCTTCCTGTCGGCCACTTTTTTCTTAATAATGATCTGGCCGCAGTCATCTCACATGACCCTCGGGTGCCGTGAATGTCAATCGAGTGACGAAAGTGACGTCTTGGTGAAGATTGATGATTGCTCGTTGTTAGGTCTATTTTTTTAATGCCTGGCTGGAGTCGACTGACACACCCTCCGCTATCGACCGGTAGCTCGCGATCAGCGTAACGTGCACTCCTGATGTAATGGATAAGAATGACTGGTGCTGGATGTCAATAAAAATTTTATTCAAAAAATAAACACATGTAAAATAGTGGCTTTTGTAAAAGTGTGTATCTTTGTGGATTAAAAAACAACAACTTAGTCAAAATATGGCCGTGTGGGTGTAAGTGTTACGGCACACGCGCAGTCTGCTTCTCCCTCCGCTGCGGGATCACCTAGAGGCTCCGCCACAGCCGGAGGCAATCTGCAATCGACACACCTGGTACTAATGAGAGGCGACAGGATAAAGAGCCTCGCCGCTGACTTCTACTCGTCGGAACGTAGCCCTGTTTACAGTAAGCTCTCATGTCTCTGGCTCCCCACCTGTGCGTTCTCTTTTGCTCGTTTTGTCTTCCTTGTGCCTGAACCTGATTTTGTCTTTGTCAACTCCTGTTCCCACAGCCCTCCGTGTCTCATCTGTTGCCTCGCGCTTCCACTGTAGATCTCCCCCCGGACTCTGATTGCCTTCCCAGATTCTCGACCCCCACCCCCAAATTTGGACCGCTGACGCCTCTCTCCTGCCCCACAGACCTCGCTCGGATCCAAACCCCTTTTGGATTTTTCCCCTCTGGACTTGGATGCTGCCACAACCAACACGCACCGTCAACAAGCCTCGGTAATTCACATCGTGTTAATCTCCACATATAGCATTACATCCACACACATAGTAGCATACACACTCCACGTATTCATCAAAAGCTCAATAAAACCCGTTGAGCTATACTTCCTGTTGCTGTGCCGTCTCCTTCCCCCTTGTCGATACATAACAATAAGTACTTTTTGAGGACATTCAATAATACCGTGATAATGATAACCTTGATCATTTTGGTCACAATAACCATGAAATAAAATGTTCATATCGTTACATCAGGAGTGTAGAATTGGGGAAAAAAAGCAAAGCACTTACCCCCAGCGTGGTGCTCTGGCGGTTGTAGCCAGCAAAGTGCAAAATGCTCTCTGTAGCCATGGCCAGGCCCGTGTGCTGCGAGAGACCCGACACCCAGTTCTGGTGTTTGTTCAGATACTCCTGAAAAAGACAATAAACAAGTGAAAGACAGAATAAAACATGAACATCGGATCGTGAGTCCATGTTCTTACCTGGAGGTGGGATTTGGTCACGGACGGAGCCCATTTCATTGCCTCCTTCAGGATTTCCCCACAGCGAGCGGCAAAGTCCTTCACTATGCTCTGCAATAACAAGTAAACATTAGACGGATGAGCGATGACTGAGCAAAAAGAAGACGAGGAGAAGCTCACCTCTCTGGCTTCGTAGGTATCAGGGACCGTTATCCTGTAAGGAGTGTCGGGAATGTCGTAGTAAGGTTGGTCTTTGTGGATGTCCTGCGGCATGGAAAGGAAAGTGAGTGCGATGCGTCCTTGCAATGTCCTCAGATCGCATCACTTACTGCGCTGAGGGAAAGCGACAGCGTCTGCAGGATGTCCAACATGGTCTTCAGCACGCGGCCGCTCCACAGCAAGTGAGGAAAGCTGACGACGTAGCGAGAAGGTTTGTTAGCACAGTTCGTGGCAAGTCCACGGAGAAGTCAGTGAGATGATATTCTCACGTTTCTGCCAAGCCAGACAAATATTTATCAGCCACTCTGCGGATCCTCTTGTGGATGTGATTAAAGTTGACCAACAGGAACTGAGCGTGGCGTTCCAGCTCCTCCTCGTGGGCTTTGGTTTTTGCCTTTAATGGTGACATTTTTAAACATCAGTGCAGAAGACATACTGCAATTTTTGGGAATTTTGTAAAACAAGAACATATATGTTTTTTCTTCTGCATTCTAAGATATGGCCAGCATGTGGTGGCTAACAATGCAGCTACTGGGAACACAATTCCACCCATAAATCCTTCTAAAAACACTTAAAACCTGCCAACAATATTCCATTTACATTTCATGACCTGAATATCAACCAGATATTACCAGTATTGTTATTATAAGTGCTAACGCAGACACACTATTTCTAGCGTCGCCGTGATCACAAAGAGCTGTATTGACATATTGTGCAAGTGAGCTGCTGCATTGCCTCTGAGCTGGTGAAAGTTAATTCTGCAATATAAATCATCCCTTTTACCTGGATAGTAGAAAGATGTGTACATAAACCAAGAAGTTGGTCTACTTTGACAGTCAACTTATACTCATACTTGCCAACCCTCCTGATTTTCCTGGGAGACTCCCGAATTTCAGTGCCCCTCCTGAAAATCTCCCAGGGCAACCATTCTCCCGAATTGATCTCGATTTCCACCCAGACAACAATATTGGAGGCGTGCCTTAAAGGCACTACCTTTAGCGTCCTCTGACTATTATATATGTCTCTGTTATCCATAGGTTTATCTATAACCCATAAAGTAGGCAGGCACGGAGCTATTTCTCAGCGTGTGTTTATTCCAGCCGGCACGTTAATATACTCACACACAACATCCGGATTCCCATCATGCATTCAACACCCCAGCCTGGCTAACTTGGAAGTAAGAGGATATATGGGCTTATTGTTCTTCCACCATAGAAGTGGGTCAAAATCTAGTTTTTAATGCAATACAGCAACCTCCTGCCACCCCGAACGGGACGAGCGGTGGGAAATGGATGGATGGATGGTCTTAAATCTGCGGCTATAAAAACATTTGTTATTGCTTCAGCCCTGCCTGACTCGCCGAGGAGAGGCTGCTTGAATGCGGTGGTGCCGCTTCAAAAGAGTTAGCATGTTTGACGTGTTGGCAGAAGCGTACCCTACTGCTGCTGAACAATGTCGGCAAACCTCCGTCCTCCATTGTTGTATCGCACCGCGCAGCCAAAGTGTTCCCAAACGTGAGATGTTAACGGGGCAGGAGGGTCTTCCAGCTCTGGCTTTTGCATGTTTTCCTAGCCCGGTCGCTGCTAGCCTGCCGTGTGTAGTGCCTCGCTCTGCATTGTTTACACAACCTGCGGTGCGCTACCAAATATGTCCGTGTGGAAACTCGTTCGGTACACCTCCGAACCGAACCGAAACCCCCGTACCGAAACGGTTCAATACAAATATACGTACCGTTACACCCCTAATGTATATATATATATATATATATATATATATATATATATATATATATATATATATATATATATTAGGGGTGGGCAAATTAATGCGTTAATTACGAGTTAACTCATCAATCTATTAACGCCGACAATTATTTTATCGCACATTTGCGTATGTTGTTTACATGCTTTTATTTTGTTAACGCCTTTTCTTAATAAGATGGCGTCGCCCGGCGTCGAGGGGCTCTTGGTAAAGATGGAACATTTGGCAAAAATACCGGACAATTCTGCAAATTTCATGGCTGGCTTACAGCGTGGTCACTCCGGGATCACTTATGACCGCCAGACAATTCTGGATGTGGATAGATCGGGCCGTTTTGGACTGAATGGCGCGTGCTTGCTAGACCGGCTAGCTAGCATGGGAATACTTTGCCGGCTACATCCAGCGGCCTGTGAAGCAGCGGAGTATATGTGTTGTCTGTCTATTTATGAATAATGCAGACCAGGAGTGTTGGCTGACTTCTTAACGTTTGCTTTCAGAGCGTGCATATCACAACATACAAGATGCCGTCATGGCGACACAACCTACATGCTCGTCACTCCTGTTGCATGCTGGGTAGGGTAGTTCTTTTATTTCCCTGGCTCATAACATCACAATATAGTACCATGTATATGCGTTCAGTTTATCAAAGCACCAAGCAAACAATGGGAAAATTCCCATCATATCAATTCCTAGATATGGTCATAATTATTTTAAGTGCACTACGCAGAATAAACGCAACATTATTAATATTGCTACTACGGATAATTTGATCAAAAATTCCCTAAAACAGCCCACTACCTATAATATAGGTTTTTTTAAACATAAGATCCCTGATAAAAAAAATGTTCCTGCTGTTACCTCAGAAATTGCCTGTTCAGATGTTATGATTGTGGCTCAGAGATTTGTATGTAGATTATATTTATTTTCCATAACAAACAGGATAACTTAAATACCCTGGCAGTGGCAATAAGCTTAAATGTTTGTATTTAAAATTTTTGAGTTGATTTTCATAAAATATGCTATTTAACTGCTACTGTTTAACAAGGACTGATTTAAATTGTGTTTGCACAACAAATGTTTTGGCGCTTTTGTTCATGTGGGAGAATATTCCAATAAAGGTGCACTACACACTACTGTTGAATTCATTATTGGTCAGTTAATCGCGATTAATCGGAGAAATAGTGCGATTAACTCCGATTAAAATGTTTAATCGTTGCCCAGCCCTAATATATATATACATACACCCACCGCTACCCCTCTCCTACCTCAAGTGCACCTTATAGTCGGAAAAATAGTGTAGGTTAAAATCATCATACGTGTCACTTATCAGCTTTGTGTGTGCTTACTTTCTCTATCATCATCTGCAGGAAGACCTCAAAGACCTTGTCGCTGACAGCTATCACACATTGCATCATGCCTACAAGCATAAGAAAAACACACCACTTAATATTCACAAATAAAACACTGCAGGAATGTTAGATGTACGTTTAACCTCACAAACCAGATTTGTCTTTCTGGATGGCTCGGTCTTCAAAGTAGCGAAACATGACCTGAAAGCGATCCGAGTCCAGGGCACGCAGCATCCTGATTGAAAACCGTTTAAAGTCCGTCAGAAAGACCTCTTTTAAATACATCTTTGTAGCATCGCGTTGACCCCACCTCATGTACTCTAGTCTGTAGACGGACAGCAAATACGTGGACATGGCGAAGTCCAGCTTGTTGATGAGCGCGGCGCCCTCTGGAAGCGGGTCCAGCAGGTTGATGATGGTGCTGCGGAGGTCGTTGAGCTCTGCCTAAGTAAGATGCAGCGAAGGAGCGTGAAGTTGGCGTCTAAAGGGTCTTGTGTCGGTGTGGTCATACCGGCGTGACGGTGTCGTTCTTCAGCGCCGAGTTGTACTGCAGCTCGGACCGCAGAGGCTCGCCGCTCGGGAACGTCAGCAGCGGAGATTTGGTGGCGATCTCGCAAACGCCCTCGTACCATTCCTCTGGCCACAGACCTGCGGGGTGGACAGCACCTGGTGTGACGTGTTCTTGGCGAGAGAAATAAGGACCACTACCTGAGCCTTCCACTGCGAAGCCCATCACCACCGAGTAGAGCCAGAAGTCCCTGAAGAGCTTCTGCAGGCGAGGTTTGGCCTCCTTGATGGGCGGCAACCTTTTAGTCAGCTGACCGCAAGGAAAGAATGCTTTAGGGTGTGAATTTATTTCGAAACGTGCATACGGTTACTATATGACGCGTCACAAGGAGAGCTCATTTAATTCTACCCATCCTCCATTTTAAATCAATTTCTGACACATTTGTTCACTCTTAATTTGTTTATATACGGTTCTTAATTTATACACAATTCAAATCCATATATAATATATATTAAAGTCTTACTAATTAGTTAAATAAATTGTAATTCAATTTATGGGGCGGCATAGCTCGGTTGGTAGAGTGGCCGTGCCAGCAACTTGAGAGTTTCAGGTTCGATTCCCGCTTGTGCCGTCCTATTTACTGCCGTTGTGTCCTTGGGCAAGACACTTTACCCACCTGCTCCCAGTGCCACCCACACTGGTTTAAATGTAACTTAGATATTGGGTGTCACTATGTAAAGCGCTTTGAGTCACTTGAGAAAAGCGCTATATAAATATAATTCACAAAAAAATTCAAATAATTAGATGAAAAAGATGATCAAATGCATAATAAAGTTTAAAATGTTTATCAGGGTTCTTCCTCTTTGTAAACACTGAGTTCGAACAGTTTCTTAAACTGAATCAAATTAGTATTTTTACCTAATCTATTATATCAGGGTTAAGGAACCTATGGCTCTCGAGCCAGATGTGGCTCTTTTGATGACTGCATCTGGCTCTCAGATAAATCTTAGTTGACATTGCTTAACACCATAAGTAATGAATAATTCCGCTTGTAGTCAGTGTTGAAAATAACAGTCAAAAAGTAGAACATTCTCATGTATTTTAATCCATCCATCCGTTTTCTAGAAGTCGAATTAATGGTAAGGAGTATTTTATTTATTATTGGTTAACTTCAGAATAACAAAGTTATCCAAAAGAACAAGAGACTTATATACTCTAAAAATGTTGGTCTTACCTAAAAATGCAGGCATTTAGTTGTATTTAATGTTAAAAAAATATTATATGGCTCTCACGGAAATACGTTTTTAAATATTTGGCTTTCATGGCTCTCTCAGCCAAAAAGGTTCCCGAACCCTGTATTCCATAATTGAATTCCACATAGTGGCATCCTAAAGGTTTTAAGGGTTGTGCGTGCAGACACGTTTTGTATTAGTTTTTTCCCTAGGTTTACATTTCTCCTCTTTTGTTGAGAAGAATTGCTGTACATTCTTAGATAGCAGGTTATAGTTTGCATTGTGCATGGTTTTAGCTGTTTGCAATTGCACCTAATCATTGAATGATATATATTTTTTATTCAATAAATAAAGGGTTTCAGAACCTCTATACCCAACATTATGTATTATTCTAAATGACCACAGTTAGTGAATAAATTGTACTTTTACAGTCATAGTTATAACTCAGATATGCGAGATCTGGCAAGCATTAGAGAAAATTTAAGTTTTTTTGGTCCACTCCATATTTAGTAGGGGTGTGGGGAAAAAATCGATTCGAATTTGAATCGCAATTCTCACGTTGTTCAATTCAGAATCAATTCTCATTTTTAAAAAATCAATTTTTTTTTTTTTAATCAATCCAACAAACTACTACACAGCAATACCATAACAATGCAATCCAAATCCAAAACCAAACCTGAGCCAGCAACACTCAGAACTGCAATAAACAGAGCAATTGAGAGGAGACACAAACACCACACAGAACAAACCAAAAGTAGTGAAACAAAAATGAATATTATCAACAACAGTATTATTATTAGTTATAATTTCAGCATAGCAGTGATTAAAAATCCCTCGTTGACATTATCATTAGATATTTATAAATAAATAACAATAGTGTCACAGTGGCTTACACTTGCATGGCATCTCATAAGCTTGACAACACACTGTGTCCAATGTTTTAACAAAAATAAAATAAGTCATATTTTTGGTTCATTTAATAGTTAAAACAAATTTACATTATTGCAATCAGTTGATAAAACATTGTCCTTTACAATTATAAAAGCTTTTTAAAAAATCTACTACTCTGCTTGCATGTCAGCAAACTGGAGTATATCCTGCTGAAATCTATGTATTGAATGAATACAGGATCCTTTTAAATCGGGAATGAAACAGTTTTTGAATCGAATCGTGACCCCAAGAATCGATACTGAATCGACTTGTGGGACACCCAAAGGTGCGCAGCCCTACTATTTAGCTTTATTCATACCCTAAGTTCTATATTTTATATGCGATTTCCAGTTCATTTTATCATCTATTTTTGCATCTAAAAATTTGATTTTTTTTTTACACTGTCAATCCTCTATTTGTGTGTGTTTGACTTTTTCTTCTGCTGTTACTGAATAGCTTTATAGTTTTACTGAGATTCATGGATAGTCAGTTTGTGTCAAACTATCTTTTTGATTTGTTCATTTCTTTGGTTATTATTTGTAGTAGCCTTTGTGTGTCCTCTTCTGTACAAAACACAATTGTTTAGAGACTGAAAAGTTTTGGTCCCAGATAGAGATATACAGGTGAAAGTAAAAAAATATATTGTGTAAAAGTCCATTTATTTCAGCGATTCAACTTCAAATGTGAAACTAAAATATGATCATTACTAGAGATGTCCGATAATATCGGACTGCTGATATTATCAGCCGATAAAAGCTTTAAAATGTAATATCGGAAATTATCGATGTGAAGTGAAGTGAAGTGAATTATATTTATATAGCGCTTTTCTCTAGTGACTCAAAGCGCTTTACATAGTGAAACCCAATATCTAAGTTACATTTAAAGCAGTGTGGGTGGCACTGGGAGCAGGTGGGTAAAGTGTCTTGCCCAAGGACACAACGGCAGTAACTAGGATGGCGGAAGCGGGAATCGAACCTGCAACCCTCAAGTTGATGGCACGGCCACTCTACCAACCGAGCTATGCCGGTTTCAAAAAGTTAAATTTATGACTTCTAAAACGCTGCTGTACAGAGTGGTAGACGGACAAGAAGTACAGAGCGCCAATAAACTTTAAAGGCACTGCCTTTGCATGCCGGCCCAATAACATAATATCTACGGCTTTTCACACACACAAGAATGGTCAACAGCCATACAGGTCACACTGAGGGTGGCCGTATAAACAACTTTAACACTGTTACAAATATGCGCCACACTGTGAACCCACACCAAACAAGAATGACGAACACATTTCGGGAGAACATCCGCACCGTAACACAACATAAACACAACAGAACAAATACCCAGAACCCCTTGCAGCACTTACTGTTCGGTGACGCTACAATATACACCTCAACCTCCTCATGCTCTCTCAGGGAGAGCATGTCCCAAATTCCAAACTGCTGTTTTGAGGCATGTTAAAAAAAATAATGCACTTTGTGACTTCAATAACAAATATGGCAGTGCCATGTTGGCACTTTTTTCCATAACTTCAGTTGATTTATTTGGGGAAACCTTGTTACATTGTTTAAGCATCCAGCGGGGCATCGCAACAAAATTAGGCATAAAAATGTGTTAATTCCACCACTGTATATATTGGTATCGGTTGATATCAGAATCTGTAATTAAGTTGGACAATATCGGAATATTGGCAAAAAAGCCATTATTGGACATCTCTAATCATTACGTACAAAGTGGGATTTGTAAAGCTTTTATTTTTTTATCATTTTGATTTCGCGTTTACACTTTTTAGAAACCCAAAATGTTTCTGAAATTTTAAATTAAGCTGTAAGCCATGATCATCCAAATCATATCAAAAAAGTCTTGAAATATCTTGAGTTGCATGTTATGAGCCTGTCATATATCAGTTTCACTTAGTGAATCTAATTGCTGGAATAAACAAACCTTTACATTTTTTGGACTTTCATCTATATTTAGCGGTGTAAATTTGTCCACATATTGCTTCCTGTTTGTTATGTAGCTTTTTACCCAGTTCTGATGCCATACCGTTTTAATTTGTTGAATAAAATATTAGAAACAATTATTTCAATAAACAATCAGCAACACCTAACGACTATGAACAATATTCTAATATCTCACCACTGCAATGACAGGAATGAGAACCCCGAGGTTGCCAGCACTGCTCGATGCCTACACACACACACACACACACACACACACACACAGGCACACAAAAACAATTCATATAGTCCATAACATTTCAACAAGAAATACAATAATTAACGCTGGTCCTTGGCCCTGCACTCTTCAGCATCTACATGCTGCCGCTAGGTGACATCATACGCAAATACGGTGTTAGCTTTCACTGTTATGCTGATGACACCCAACTCTACATGCCCCTAAAGCTGACCAACACGCCGGATTGTAGTCAGCTGGAGGCGTGTCTTAATGAAATTAAACAAGGGATGTCCGCTAACTTTTTGCAACTTAATGCCAAAAAAACGGAAATGCTTATTATCGGTCCTGCTAGACACCGACCTCTATTTAATAATACAACTTTAACATTTGACAACCAAACAATTAAACAAGGCGACACGGTAAAGAATCTGGGTATTATCTTCGACCCAACTCTCTCCTTTGAGGCACACATTAAAAGCGTTACTAAAACGGCCTTCTTTCATCTCCGTAATATCGCTAAAATTCGCTCCATTCTGTCCACTAAAGACGCCGAGATCATTATCCATGCGTTTGTTACGTCTCGCCTCGATTACTGTAACGTATTATTTTCGGGTCTCCCCATGTCTAGCATTAAAAGATTACAGTTGGTACAAAATGCGGCTGCTAGACTTTTGACAAGAACAAGAAAGTTTGATCACATTACGCCTGTACTGTATATACCTTTATATACATATATACATACATATATACCTGTACTGGCTCACCTGCACTGGCTTCCTGTGCACTTAAGATGTGACTTTAAGGTTTTACTACTTACGTATAAAATACTACACGGTCTAGCTCCATCCTATCTTGCCGATTGTATTGTACCATATGTCCCGGCAAAAAATCTGCGTTCAAAAGACTCCGGCTTATTAGTGATTCCTAGAGCCCAAAAAAAGTCTGCGGGCTATAGAGCGTTTTCCGTTCGGGCTCCAGTACTCTGGAATGCCCTCCCGGTAACAGTTCGAGATGCCACCTCAGTAGAAGCATTTAAGTCTCACCTTAAAACTCATCTGTATACTCTAGCCTTTAAATAGACTCCCTTTTTAGACCAGTTGATCTGCTGTTTCTTTTCTTTTTCTTCTATGTCCCACTCTCCCTTGTGGAGGGGTCCGGTCCGATCCGGTGGCCATGTACTGCTTGCCTATGTATCGGCTGGGGACATCTCTGCGCTGCTGATCTGGATGGTTTCCTGCTGGCTCCGCTGTGAACGGGACTCTCGCTGCTGTGTTGGACCCGCTTTGGACTGGACTCTTGCGACTGTGTTGGATCCATTGTGGATTGAACTTTCACAGTATCATGTTAGACCCGCTCGACATCCATTGCTTTCCTCCTCTCTAAGGTTCTCATAGTCATCATTGTCACCGATGTCCCACTGGGTGTGAGTTTTCCTTGCCCTTATGTGGGCCTACAGAGGATGTCGTGGTGGTTTGTGCAGCCCTTTGAGACACTAGTGATTTAGGGCTATATAAGTAAACATTGATTGATTGATTGAGTGTATATTTTACAGCACGTGTCAAACTTAAAGCCCGGGGGCAATATCTGGCCCGCCACCTCATTAAGTGGAATTACCATGCGTCTATTTGTTTCTAAATGTAGTCAACTGTATATTGTTTTTAATATTGTTGTGCAGCACTTTGGAAACATTTATGTTGTTTAAATATGCTATACAAATGAAGTGGATTGAACTTTCTATTTTGACAGCAAAAAACAAATATGCCTGGATTGATGTACCTATGCCGCTTCGGTGCTACAAGACCCAACATTCCAGAAAATTGGAATAATCCACTATTGGACCGGTCCAAAACATATTTTACTGGCAAGCATAACATTGATAATCACTTCATCAACACAATGTTGTGCTTGCCAGTAAAATATGTCCAATAGTGGATTATTCCAATTTTCTGGAGTGCAAATCAATACAAATAGGGCCAAGCTCCGCCTCCAGCTCCGCCTCCTGGCTCCTCCCTGGCTCTGCCCCGGCTCCGCCTATCCAACAGCAGCTACAAGAGGATTTCAAATAGTAATCTTTCTTCATTCTCAGCAAATATGCCTGGATCGATGTACCTATGCCGCTTCGGTGCTACAAGACCCAACATTCCAGAAAATTGGAATAATCCACTATTGGACCGGTCCAAGACATATTTTACTGGCAAGCATAACATTGATAATCACTTCATCAACACAAGAACATTGATAATCACTTCATCAACACAATGTTGTGCTTGCCAGTAAAATATGTCCAATAGTGGATTATTCCAATTTTCTGGAATGTTGGGTCTTGTAGCACCGAAGCGGCATAGGTACATCGATCCAGGCATATTAGCTGAGAATGAAAAAAGATTACAATTTGAAATCCTCTTGTAGCTGCTGCTGGATAGGCAGAGCCAGGGAGGAGCCGGGAGGCGGAGCTGGAGTGCAAATCAATACAAATAGGGCCAAGCTCCGCCTCCAACTCCGCCTCCCGGCTCCTCCCTGGCTCTGCCTATCCAGCAGCAGCTACAAGAGGATTTCAAATAGTAATCCTTCTTCATTCTCAGCTAATATGCCTGGATCGATGTACCTATGCCGCTTCGGTGCTACAAGACCCAACATTCCAGTAAATTGGAATAATCCACTATTGGACATATTTTACTGGCAAGCACATTGATGTTCACCCTGGACATAAACTTGTTGAACTGCTGCCCTCAGGCAGGAGATAAGGACAATAAAATGACGGACTAACAGATTTAAGAACACTTTTTACCTGAGAGGAATAGTGTCGCTGAACAAAAGACATGTGAGCTGTGTGCTTGGTGTTTTCATGTATTTTATGTATTTTTTTAATCTATGTATTTATGTGTTATTATGAATTTGCACAAAATTCGTTTTTGCTTAAAATTTCGTTGTACAATGTACAATGACAATAAAGATATATTTTATTCCATTCTATTCTAAAAAAATACATGTACTGTATACAATTTCATATTTTAAACTTAATCTAATATTGCAAAAAATATTTTATCATCAGACATTCCAAACATCTAAATAAGTACTTAAATATCTGCTTCACTCGTGATTTTGAAGCAACTTATCCCTCAAATTGTACAACGTGAAAATAATTTTTCGGTGAAAAACTGGTAGCTCACTTGCCAGAATTTTACTGTAAAAACACAAAACAATAAAATGTGTAATATTCTTCTTCCATTTACAGTAATACAACGACCGCAGATTTTACAGTAAAACAGTGGTACTGTTTTTCCATTTACATGTGCAGTATACATGGTACATTTTATGGTAAAATTTTTGCAGCTAAACTTTACTCTAAAATCAACATATATTTCTTACAGTGTACGTAAAAATACATAATAAATAATTGTGTAATGAAGCAGTTTATAATGAATATATTACCGTATTTCCTGGAATTGCCGCCGGGGCGCTAATTAATTTAAAACCTCTTCTCACTCCAGCACTTACCAAAGGCATGCGGTAAATTTAGGCCTGCGCTTAAAAATTTGAGTGTGATGTAAGAATACCATCATGAAAAGCACATTTAATAAAAAAAACATTATTATGGTCTTACCTTTACTTATAAATGAAGTGCATGCACAGCTCCTTCTGATCAAAAGCATCGATAACTCTTCCTTATCTATTTTCAGTTTTAAAAGTCTCTCTGTCTCGATGGAGATCTTCCTTTATTACTTCCTGCTTTGATTGAAAGTCAAGTTTAGAAAACGGTTTTATTTTAGATATGTAATCCTCCATGTTAAAAGTGCAAGCGAGAGGAAAATATAAACACACGCTGCTCACTCTTGCTGCTTCTTGTCACTTCTTCTGCAGCCGAGTAGTCGCAAGAAGGATCACTAGCGCCCTCTACCACCAGGAGGCGGGACTCATTTAATGACTCATATTTGACACACGCAGCTACGGTATATTAATAAAACCTAACTGCTTACTGTTCTTTTTAGCATATTCAATAGCTTGGACCTTAAATCCTACTGAATAGCTCTTAATCTTCTTCCCTTTATGCGATTTCAAATGATTGAAATCAGCCTTCTCCATTTTAAAAAACATGACAGGTGAAGTGTCACTCGTGACGGGACGAGTTTGACCTGGCGGAAATTCTAGGCATATGCTAATTATTTGGCGAAACGATTTTGACCCGGCGAAAATTCTAGACATGCGCTAATAAAAATAATATTTTGGGAAACAAATAATCCTGAGCCGGTGGTAATACTAAGCATGCGCTAATTATTTTGCGAAACGAGTTTGACCCGGCAGTAATTCTAGGCAGGCACATACCATATACCCTGCGGCAATTCAAGGAAATACAGCATTCACTGTTACAAGTGGCTCTCTGAGGGCAGTCATAACTGCCATGTGGCCCCCAATGAAAACGAGTTTGACGCCCCTGTTTTACAGCATAAGATAGTCTTCTAGTGTTGTGTTGGATTGCTCTTTGGGTTATGTGCCTTACATTAAGCAATTTTTTTAATAATACTTATTACATAGTCAATTGTACTGGACCTTCAGAGCCGGGCCTTTGTCTGCCGCCCGCTCGCTGGCCCTCTTCCCCTCCAGGCCCAGCTGGACAAAGAGCTCCAGCAGGTTGACCAGCAGCTCGTCCACCATCTGCTCGGACTGCATGTTGGCTGCTATGTTGCCCAGAGCGTTGATGACTGCCAGCGAGCAGTGTCTGTTGAAGTTAAAAGTTAAAGTACCAACGACTGTCACACACACACACACACGAGGTGTGGCGAAATGTACGCAGAGCAGAGAAGGTTAATAGCTAGTGAGTGTGTAAGGGCTGCGGAGAAGGACACCGACCTGTAGCCGTGGTCCTTGTAGTCCTTGGTGGAGTAGACCATGGAGCTGGCCTTCACGCTGATCTGCTGGAATAAATTCCACACTTCCTGGTAGATGTATTGCTGCGGGGACACCACCGTCAAATTAGCCGGTTATCTTTTTGGTTCGGGCCGGCGGGGAAGGCTTACGTTGCCAGTGATGACCATGCAGCCCAGCTGGTCCACGATGAGCACGTCTAGTTGAGAAGGAGGCTGGCAGAACTTCTGCTGCAGGATCTGCAGGATGGGCTCCATCACTCTCGGCGTGTCTCGCAGGGCCACGGCGATGTGACCCAGCGCCCGGATGGTGTGGTCCGGGATCAAGTGAGCATCCCTGAGCGACACGGAAGGACTAGTGAGATCAGGGCTGGATGATTATGGCAAAAGTTTTCATTGCGATTATTTTGATCGACATTGTAATTACAATTATTTACATGATTATTCATTCATTTGAAAAGATGAGTATTTATCATACATTTAAGTTTCATCTTAAAACTCATCTGTATACTCTAGCCTTTAAATAGACCTCCTTTTTAGACCAGTTGATCTGCCGCTTCTTTTTTTTCTCCTATGTCCCCCCCTCCCTTGTGGAGGGGGTCCGGTCCGATGACCATGGATGAAGTACTGACTGTCCAGAGTCGAGACCCAGGATGGACCGCTCGTCGGGACCCAGGATGGACCGCTCGCCTGTATCGGTTGGGGACATCTCTACGCTGCTGATCCGCTTGAGATGGTTTCCTGTGGACGGGACTCTCACTGCTGTCTTGGAGCCACTATGGATTGAACTTTCACAGTATCATGTTAGACCCGCTCGACATCCATTGCTTTCGGTCCTCTAGAGGGGGGGGGTTGCCCACATCTGAGGTCCTCTCCAAGGTTTCTCATAGTCAGCATTGTCACTGGCGTCCCACTGGATGTGAATTCTCCCTGCCCACTGGGTGTGAGTTTTCCTTGCCCTTTTGTGGGTTCTTCCGAGGATGTTGTAGTCGTAATGATTTGTGCAGTCCTTTGAGACATTTGTGATTTGGGGCTATATAAATAAACATTGATTGATTGATACCACCAAAACTCAACTTTAAATATATATACAGTACAGGCCCACAGTTTGGACACACTTTCTCATTTAATGTGTTTTCTTTATTTCCATGACTATTCACATTGTAGCTTGTCACATCAAAACTATGAATGTTAACAAAAAAATGTGAAAGAACTGAAAACATGTTTTATATTCTAGTTTCTTCAAAATAGCCACCCTTTGCACTGATTATTGCTTTGCACACTCTTGGCATTCTCTCCATGAGCTTCAAGGGGTAGTCGCCTGAAATGGTTTTCACTTCACAGGTGTGCTTGAAGCTCATCAAGAGAATGCCAAGAGTGTGCAAAGCAGTAATCAGAGCAGAGGTTGGCTATTTTGAAGCAACTAGAATACAAAACATGTTTTCGGTTATTTCCCCTTTTTTTGTTAAGTACATAACTCCACATGTGTTCATTCATAGTTTTGATGTGACAATCTACAACAGGGGTAAGGAACCTATGGCTCTCGAGCCAGATGTGGCTCTTTTGATGTCTGCATCTGGTGCTCAAGAAAAATTTAGCAGACATTGCTTAACACGATAAGTAATGAATAATTCATCCAACCCCCTTGACGCGAATCCCTGAGAGGTGATGGACGGCTGGGCGGTGGCTGAAGAGCTGCAGCCCGCCACTGTAGCCCCCACTCTCTCCCCTATGTTGCAAGTCTGGAGTTGTATGTTGTAATACGTATATATGCTTTGCTCTATAGTTTTTTCCCCATAGCTGTTCTGTGAACCTAACACTGTTTGTTTGTCAAATCAAATCAATCAGTCAATTAACAAAGTTTTGTTGTTCTTGGACAATAACAATACCTACCTACCAAATTACGTTGGTAATCACAGTGTCAAAATATCTGTTTTCTACCACACCTGTTCAAGAAGTTGCATTCATGGTAAGAAGTATTTTATTTATTATTGGTTAGCTTCAGAATAACAATGTTAATTAAAAATAACAAGAGACCTACAATAGTCTAAAAATGTTGGACTTACTAAAAAAATGCAGGCATTTAGTTATATTCAGTGTTACAAAAACTATTCTATAGCTCTCACGGAAATACATTTTAAAATATTTAGCTTTCATGGCTCTCTCAACCAAAAAGGTTCCCGAACCCTGATCTACAAAGTAAATAGTCATTAAAATAAAGAAAAACAAATTGAATGCAAAGGTGTGTCCAAAATTTTTGCTTGTACTGCGTATATTTTTTTATTAACAAATAAACCATAACAAGTGAAATACTTGTAATAATATTAAAAATAATGTAGATAAGAATAGCAGTATAAAAAAGCATACAATTCCGTTTTTCTGTTGGAATTGTTATAATCTGTTACACTTATTTTACTACAATAGAATGTGTGCCTTTTGTGTCAAATGCAATTTCATAAAAGGTTTGTTAATCAAATGCAAAAATCCTCACATTTATTGGTACAATACATCTTAGCTCAAAGCATAAAACTTTTGTAAGTGTTTTAATTACATTATGCATTTGCAACGTGCATGCAAATACAGGCCGTTCATAGTTTTTTTCAATTAATATATTATATTATATACAGTATAGGCCAAAAGTTTGGACACACCTTCTTCTCATTCAATGTGTTTTCTTTATTTTCATGACTATTTACATTGTAGATTGTCACATCAAAACTATGAATGAACACATGTGGAGTTATGTACTTAACAGAAAAAAGGTGAAATAACTGAAAACATATTTTGTATTATAGTTTTTTTTTTTAAATAGCCACCCTCTGCTCTAATTACTGCTTTGCACATTCTTGGCATTCTCTCCATGAGCTTCAAGAGGTAGTCACCTGACATGGTTTTCACTTCAAAGGTGTGCCTTATCAGGGTTAATTAGTGGAATTCCTTGCTTTATCAATGGGTTTGGGACCATCAGTTGTGTCCAAACTTTTGGCCTGTACTGTATATTTAGCACTTAAATTAACGTATTTTCCAGATTATAAGTCGCTCCGGAGTTTATGTCGCACCGGCCGAAAATGCACAATAAAGAAGGAAAAAAACATACATAAATCGCACTGGAGTATAAGTCGCATTTTTGGGGGAAATTGATTTGATAAAATCCAACACCAAGAATAGACATTTGAAGGGCAATTTCAAATAAATAAAGAATAGTGAACAACAGGCTGAATAAGTGTAGGTTATATGAGGCATAAATAACCAACTGCTATGTTAACCTAACATATTATGGTAAGAGTCATTCAAATAACTATAACATATAGAACATGCTATACCTTTACCAAACTATCCGTCACTCCTAATCGCTAAATCCCATGAAATCGTCTTCCTTGCTGTCGCTTCTAAACAACTCTACCAACTCCAAAGGTATGCGCCGCTTCCTCTTGTCCTTTTCTGCTGCATATTTCACTACGTCCAGTTTGTAATCTGCACTACATGATCTCCTTTTCGGTGCCATTTTTGTTCAGCCCTTTTCAGTTTTTATAAGTTACCGCCAAAGATGAAATTATCCATCTTAATAGCTACGGCAGTAGCATATAGCATATAGCAGTTAGCATTCCATGACCCACAATGCAATTCTGCCATGACCCTCCCGCGCCGAATTCTTATTGGTTGACATGTGTGTGACGATTGCTGACATTTTCTTTGTCTCTTCCGCGAATGAGAAAAATAATATTATTTGATATTTTACGGTAATGTGTTAATAATTTCACACATAGCACTGTTTTCACTGCTGGACTCTAGAAAGAGGTTCCGCAGCCTCCGAAGCAGAACCCCTAGGTTCTGTAGCAGCTTCTTCCCTTAGGCCGTAAGACTCTTGAACGCATCATAATTAAATAATCCCCTCAACTCCCCCAAAATGGATTAACTCGCTGGAATAAATAAGACAATATAACATACATCCATAAACGTGGACGCATGTGAAAAAGTGCAATATATTTATCTGTACAGTAATCCATTTATTTATTTTATATATATATATATATATATTATTTATATATATGTATTTAATTATATATGCACCTTATTGCTTTTTTTATCCTGCACTACCAAGAGCTTATGTAACGGAATTTCGTTCTATCCTGTGCTGTAAAGTTCAAATTTGAATGACAATAAAAAGGAAGTCTAAGTCTAAGTCATAAGCAGCTCTGGAGTATATGTCGCACCCCCCGGCCAAACTATGAAAAAAACTGTGACTTATAGTCCGAAAAATACGCTAAGTGAGACGATGTCAAAGAACTGCTTTAAATTCACCCACTTGTCATTTTCCTGTGAGATGTAGAGTCGATTGGACAGACTCGCCAGGAAAGCTTCCACGATGACGTTATCCATAGTCAGCCCCGCCTTTAGACACCTGAGAGATAGGAGTTGAGATGTTGCATAGATTATTGTGTGTGTGTTTGTGTGTGTGTGGCCCTCACCTGCAGATGTTATCTATGGAGATGTCCCTCAGCTGTTCATACATGGAGGGCTGGCTCTTCTTGTTGGGGTTGGTGTTGAGGGTGGACTGGGAGTGCTCGTTGGTCACGTGGATCTTTATCTCACCGCTCACTGGCGCGCAGTGGCTGTGGTATTTGTATAGCTTGACCAGGACTGGAGAGGGCACCACCAGGAAGTCTCTCAGCGACGTGGTTACGGAGTGGGCCACCACCGGGAAGCGCTCACACAGGCGACCTAAGCCCTGGACAGAAAATTGGGCTTGTGTGGATAGA
Organism: Nerophis ophidion; assembly: GCF_033978795.1. Taxonomy (NCBI): domain Eukaryota; kingdom Metazoa; phylum Chordata; class Actinopteri; order Syngnathiformes; family Syngnathidae; genus Nerophis; species Nerophis ophidion. The sequence goes on along the minus strand of NC_084627.1, from coordinate 8,704,111 downwards.
GTGGGAGGATTTTTGAAAAAGGGGGGAGAGGTTGGGTACCTGAAGGCAGCAGATGAGGAGGGGCATGTGAGCGATGATGACTTTACTGGAGGTTTTGGACTGCAGCTTCTCCGAGAGTTTGCTGCAAAGGTTCTCCGCTCCTGCAGAAGGAGAGCAAGGAGAAAAAAAAGATGTTTTGTTTCATGAAATAGTGGGTAAAGTATGACGTGAAGGCTCACCCTGCTCCTCGGTGACAGCCCACACCATGAGGTCCACGCAGGCGGCGTTGGCCTGGCAGCGAAGCTTGAGCGGGCTCAGCTCGCTCTGCAGGTACTCCACGTCATGCAGGATCCTCTGCAGCTCCGACTGGCTGCTGCTGAACTGCTCCAGCACAAAGTCGTGCACCTCCTTGACAAAGTCCGTCTGGAGGTCTGCATGAGAGAATGAGTGACAGGCCTTCACAGCAGGAGGTGGATCAGATGAAGAAGAACAGCGGTGGAGGTCGACCTATTGTACCTTTCAAGTTGTACAGGGTGTCTCTGAGCATTTTAAATATGGCCACGTACAGGGTGTCACTGAAGGTCTTGTAGTACAGATGAAGACCAGGACTTTGCTTCAAAACAAAATATATCCAAGTTCATTGCAACTTTCTAGCGACCACAATGTTAATGATATCAGTAGTGGTCTTACCTCTATCAGTTCTGCCAAGGTTTCATCCAGTGACTTTAAAAAGGATTCCGAGACAACTTGTTCGCCCTGTTGAAGAACAACCAGTGACTGTGACACACGTGACACACGGACATGGTGCGCGGTGCCACGAGGCGCATGCTGACCATTTGGAGAAGTTGTCTGAGCATGTCCAGGGGGACGTGGAACTCTCCAGAGCTGCTGCCGGTGAAGAGGGGCGACACGGAGAAGCTGGAGCTGATGGTGGAGAAGTAGTAGTTGGGGTCCACTGAGCTGCCGTCAGGAAGGTAGGAGCCTGAAGCACAAACACCAGGGTTTTTCCCGCGTTCAAAAATGTGTGGCGGCCGCCTACAGCTAATTTTGTGCCGCCTCCAGCCTGAGCGACTGATACTATATATACATTGATGTCCCTGTGCGGCAGCGACGTATTTTAACTGCAGTTGCAGCATTGCGCCACTGTAGAAGTGCTATATCAACAGCAGTGCACCGGAAAGACCTGAAGCAACGACCGAAGAAGAAACATAGGAATCGTGTTTTTTCCCGCTACTTGGTGCACAAAACTGACCGCCGTGACAAGTGGATTTCTGCCACACAGAGCATGATACGGAGGGATCACTGCACTCCCACAGAACACTCCAGACTGAGCTGTGAACACTTTGTCTCTGGTATGTGAACACAACTATCAATCAATCAATCAATCAATGTTTACTTATATAGCCCTAAATCACTAGTGTCTCAAAGGGCTGCACAAACCACTACGACATCCTCGGTAGGCCCACATAAGGGCAAGGAAAACTCACACCCAGTGGGACGTCGGTGACAATGATGACTATGAGAACCTTGGAGAGGAGGAAAGCAATGGATGTCGAGCGGGTCTAACATGATACTGTGAAAGTTCAATCCATAATGGATCCAACACAGTCGCGAGAGTCCAGTCCAAAGAGGATCCAACACAGCAGCGAGAGTCCCGTTCACAGCGGAGCCAGCAAGAAACCATCCCAAGCGGAGGCGGATCAGCAGCGCAGAGATGTCCCCAGCCGATACACAGGCGAGCAGTACATGGCCACCGGATCGGACCGGACTCCCTCCACAAAGGAGAGTGGGACATAGAAGAAAAGGAAAAGAAACGGCAGATCAACTGGTCTAAAAAGGAAGTCTATTTAAAGGCTAGAGTATACAAATGAGTTTTAAGGTGAGACTTAAATGCTTCTACTGAGGTGGCATCTCGAACTGTTACCGGGAGGGCATTCCAGAGTACTGGAGCCCGAAATGAAAAAGCTCTACAGCCCGCAGACTTTTTTTGGGCTTTGGGAATCACTAATAAGCCGGAGTCCTTTGAACGCAGATTTCTTGCCGGGACATATGGTACAATACAATCGGCAAGATAGGATGGAGCTAGACCGTGTAGTATTTTATACGTAAGTAGTAAAACCTTAAAGTCACATTTTAAGTGCACAGGAAGCCAGTGCAGGTGAGCCAGTACAGGCGTAATGTGATCAAACTTTCTTGTTCTTGTAACTAGTAGTGTTCCAACTTTTTCTGACTAATTATAATACATCGATGGATTGAAGAATTTATTAGAAGTTTGCATAGGATCAGGTAGAGTTTCATGATGGTACAGATTGACTGCTACAAGGTCAACCAAAAGGAGTTACCCCAAGAAAGCATTACAAGCATGTCGTGTTTAATTAAAAAAAAGTTTCCTCCGTGTCAGTGTTAGAATAATTATGTGTAAATTATCACACAACTCTTATGCTTAAAGGCTGTTGCTATAGTTATTATCAATTGTGCTGAAGATGTACTTTTCTATCCGTGCAAAGGGACAACTTGCAATCCGAGGTTGCGAGTCGTCTCGTATCAGTGTTTGTGTCCAGACCCGGCCTACTGACTGCCAAGGGCGAACCTCGAGTGCCTTGATGCAGACAAAGCAGAGACAGGGCGATATCACTAGTGTCAGGACATTTCCATTTCATGAATAATCATTTATTGTGTCTAACTGTGTGTCTAATTATCCCCCTTTCTTCAGAAGCAGCCTCAGTGATGTAACCAGGTACCTCCCAAATAAATAGAGGAGCACTTGGGACTGTACCTTAAAGCGTAGGTTGGAACTGTAACTAAGTGTACAGCCCAATATGTCTCTCCTCATTGAGCAAAATTTAACTCTGTCTCTGCATGATTCCTTGCTTCTTGTCATCAGTGTTTGAACCTGACAGTAAGAGAAAAGTTTATCTTTTTTATCGTTGCAGATATCAGCCACTACTTTAAAAAGCAATCTCACCAGGGGAAAAGTCAAGAGTCCAGGTGAAACAGAGCAGAGAAATTAACGTAACAGGCAGTTAAAATGTAATAATTCACAGTGGTGACAACATGTGGACGGTTTTGTCCACAGAGCGCTTGAAGGCTGCTTCAAAGTCATCTGTGAGTGTCTCAAGCAAAAGTGGCCCCACCACACAAGCGCTTAGGCCACGCATACCAAACTCAAGGCCCCGGGGCCAGATCTGGCCCGCAACATCATTTTATCTGGCCCGCAAGCGAACACATGGAAATAATGTGTCAATAAAGTACTTAATATTTTCTAACTAAATATAATGGATATTTTTCCTTTTGACAGAACTTTAATAGCATCCAATATTGCAACAAATAGTACATAATATTATCATACTTTCTAAAAAAAATGTGTCTGAATAAAAATAAATATTTGCTTGATTTATGATTTTACAGCAAATTACCCATCAAATTAATAAAAATGACAATACTGTGGAGGGAGAGTGTGATCAGCGCGCCCGCAGAAGCAAAGGTCACCGCCTCTGTCAATGGTGTTGAGGGCGGGGCACCATCGGATAGGGGCGGGGCATGTGCTGACGGCGAGACACAGCTGGCAGGTGATTCGATTTCACAGGTGGTACGTGGTAATCTAATCATCTGTTGTCTTTAACTGTGAGCGGCCGGGAGCAGAGAAGGAGGGATACGGACGCGTTTTCCGTTCGGGCTCCAGTACTCTGGAATGTCCTCCCGGTAACAGTTCGAGATTCCACCTCAGTAGAAGCATTTAAGTCTCACCTTAAAACTCATCTGTATACTCTAGCCTTTAAATAGAGCTCCTTTTTAGACCAGTTGATCTGCCGCTTCTTTTCTTTTTTCTCCTATGTCCCCCCCTCCCTTGCGGAGGGGGTCCGGTCCGATGACCATGGATGAAGTACTGGCTGTCCAGAGTCGAGACGCAGGATGGACCGCTCGTCGGGACCCAGGATGGACCGCTCGCCTGTGTATCGGTTGGGGACATCTCTACGCTGCTGATCCGCCTCCGCTTGAGATGGTCTCCTGTGGACGGGACTCTCGCTGCTGTCTTGGATCCGCTTTGAACTGGACTCTCGCGGCTGTGTTGGAGCCACTATGGATTGAACTTTCACAGTATCATGTTAGACTCGCTCGACATCCATTGCTTTCGGTCCCCTACAGGGGGAGGGGGGGTTGCCCACATCTGAGGTCCTCTCCAAGGTTTATCATAGTCAGCATTGTCCCTACCCACTGGGTGAGAGTTTTCCTTGCCCTTTTGTGGGTTCTTCCGAGGATGTCGTAGTCGTAATGATTTGTGCAGTCCTTTGAGACATTTGTGATTTGGGGCTATATAAATAAACATTGATCGATTGATTGATTGATTCCAACAATTGATTATTAAAACCTTGTTAAAACCTGCACGCTTGGCTTCAGTGAAGTGTCTGTCAGTGGGCCCGCTAGGTATCTACTCCCACAAATACATTTAATGGTGTTCTTTACAACGCATTACTGTAAATAAAAAAAAAAACTACTATTTTTTCGCGTTAAAATTCTGGCACATGGTCAGGATTGTACCACCTCTGCCTCAATTTGAACCAGTAACCACAAAGCACACGCTCCTTCATGGTGCACACCTCTTTCTTACCTTCAAAGTAAGGTGTTGAGGGATCAGCGGGGGAGCTCGGTGTTAGTCCCGTCCTCTCCGGACTGGCCTGACGACAAAGGCTGAATGTGAGGAGATCTGGACAACACGTCCGCCGAGCGAGGTCACATACCTGCTGAGACACGGATGACACGGAGGAGCTCTTACGCCTCAGCGTGTCCGCCTGGCACACGGTGAGGAAGGAGCTGGGCAGGATGGAGCGGAAGTCGTTGAAGGAGCGCCGGCGAGCCGCGTCGCCGTCGTCCACGCAGGCCAGAGGCGGGCCCACCGGCCGAGGGAAGAGCTTGGACAGCAGCGGCTCGTCTGTGTTGCTGTATCTGCCGAAAGCTCTGGCCACGCCCAGCAGGGTGGGAACCGTGTAGCGACACAAGTACTCTTAGGGTAAGGAAAATAGGAGCAACATAAAAGTGAATGACCACGATTGGCTGAAGAACAGGAAGTACGTCACGCACCTTTATCATGAGATTCAGAATCCTTGCAGACCTCCTGCAGGACCTGCATGACATCCATAATGGTCTCCAGAATCTGACAAAGTGCAAATACAGTAAATAATAGGAACTGGAAGGTAAACAACACACAAACTAAGACCTGTTCACGCATGGATTCATCGCGTTGGGCGACGTCCGACAGGAGCGTCACTAGACAGAAGGTGAAGTTTTCCGCAACAGGAAGTATTACTGCGGAGAGGGAAAGGTTGGGAAACATTCATAAGAGGAACGGTGGAAAAGTGCTTAGCATTGCTAGCAGGTTGTGGATACAAATCTGGACTAGTACGTATTTTCCGGACCATAAGGCACACCGGATTATAAGGCGCACTGCCGATGAACGGTCTATTTTCGATCTTTTTTCATATATAAGGCGCACCGGATTATAAGGCGCACTGCCGATGAACGGTCTATTTTCGATCTTTTTTCATATATAAGGCGCACCGGATTATAAGGCGCACTGCCGATGAACGGTCTATTTTCAATCTTTTTTCATATATAAGGCGCACCGGATTATAAGGCGCACTGCTGATGAACGGTCTATTTTCATATATAAGGCGCACTGGATTATAGGACGCATTAAAGAGTCATATTATTATTATTTTTTTCTAAACGTAAAAGTGGTTCTTTGGTCAAAATGTTGCATAGATGATGTTTTATACATCATCTCCAAGCCGCTTTCTGACAGTCGCTTCAGGATGCGCCGTTCAGTGGCCTAGTGGTTAGAGTGTCCGCCCTGAGATCGGTAGGTTGGGAGTTCAAACCCCGGCCGAGTTATACCAAAGACTATAAAAAAAATGGGACCCATTGCCTCCCTGCTTGGCACTCAGCATCAAGGGTTGGAATTGGGGTTAAATCACCATAAATGATTCCCGGGCGTGGCACCACTGCTTCCCACTGCTTCCCTCACCTCCCAGGGGGTGATCAAGGTGATGGGTCAAATGCAGAGGACAAATTTCACCACTACTAAAACATTTTAAAGGATTTTTGAGCGCAGTGTGTAATGTTCTATATTTTGGATGGAACATATAAAATATAAACTATGGGAGACCAGGCTTTCTGTTCCGCTGCTTCCAGTCTGTGGAACCCTCTCCCTGACTACCTGAGGGCACCTCAGACTGTGGATGCTTTTAAAAAAAGACTTAAAACCCTTCTTTGTAAAAAAGCCTTTTTATAAATATATGCATACTTGTTCTAGCTATTAGGCTGTTCTAATTTTTATATTTTATTTATTTTATTATCTTATTATTTAATTTTTTTTGTAATACACTGCAGCACTTTGATGTTCTTTGCTCAATGTTAAGTGCTTTTTAAAAATAAAATGTATTATTATTATTATTATAAAATGTTGGTGATGTTTACTTGAGTCATATTGCAGTCTACACGTATCTCTTATGTTTGACTGCCATCTACTGGTCACACTTATCATTTCACCATATACCAAATAAAATTGCCTGGAGGTCAGCAATCAAAACCAGCATTATTCCATACATTAGGCGCACCAGGTTATAAGGCGCACTTACAAATAAAATGTATTATTATTATTATAAAATGTTCGTGATGTTTACTTGAGTCATATTGCAGTCTACACGTATCTCTTATGTTTGACTGCCATCTACTGGTCACACTTGTCATTTCACCATGTACCAAATAAAACTGCTTGGAGGTCAGCAATCAAAACCAGCATTATTCCATACATCAGGCGCACCAGTTTATAAGGCGCAATGTCGAGTTTTGAGAAAATGAAAGGATTTTTATGTGCACCTTGTAGTCCGGAAAATATGGTACTTAATCTCAGTTAAACATAAAACTCTTGACAGTAGAAAAAAAAACGCTCGGGTCACTGTTACCTCGTCCTTTCCGCTCCGAGCTCTCCTCAATCCACTGAACTCGAGGAAGTCCCCTGAGAAGTCCGAGAAGGTACGGGACAATTGCATCCTTGTGCTGCAAGGCGAGTGTGCGGTGTTAGCGCTTTTGTGTCACAATGAAGGAAAAGAAGGCAGCGGACGTCACCTGCAGGTTGGACTCCACCAAGAAGATGCCCAGAGCGACCACAGCATCACGCCGCCTCTCATCCAGCTGAAACACTCCTCTCACATCCACGGGACACATGCATTGCAACTTCTGCACCTATGATTGCAAATTGTGACATTATGTTGAACATTGTAAGTCATTCCACCTTGACGGTGCCATTTGTGTTCGCAGGAAATAAAATGTATTACAAATGTACGATTAAATCAACTTAAATAACGATCTTTTTTATCTTGCAAAAGTGTCCCCCACATTGATCTGTTCACATATTTAATCATTGCAATTTAAAACTACCTTCAATACTGGAAAAATAACACATGTTGCCTGTTCCCTGCTTTCAAAAATGTGACTTTATTATGAAACCATCATTTAAAAGCCGTTATATGCTCATTCTAGTTCAAATTCAGACATCAGTGACATCCCTGGGTTTTCCCTCAGTCCTGTTACCCTTACTGACACACGATCCACTCTGAAAAATATGGAATAATCCACAAGTCACATACCGCATTTCCTTGAATGTTATCCGCATCCCTCGTTTTACCGCCGGGTCAAACACGTTTTGCAAAATAATTAGCGCATGCTTAGAATTAGCGCATGCTTAGAATTACTGTCGGGTCAAACTTGTTTAGCAAAATAATTAGCGCATGCCTCGGTTTACCGCCGGGTCAAACTCGTCACGTCACCAGTGTGTAACACGGGTGGGAAATAAGCCATATTTCCTGTCATGGCATCCCCTCATATTACCTGCGCCCTTTCCACGTTTAATCTCGCGAGTTTAACACAGGCGCTCACATGACCCGCTGCAGCCTATCGTGCTCTATATAATCCAGCGTTCCAAGATGGCTGCCAGGTGCGGTATGTTTTAAAGTTGTCGTTTGCCTGCATATCGTAAAAACTAGGGATGCACCGATTAATCGGTAACCGAATATATTCGGCCGAATATGGCAAAAAAAGCCACATTCGGCCTTCGGTGGAATGAGTTAAAAACAAGGCCGAATAGTGGCGTTTGACGCAATTTTTTGACGCGGTGACGCAATCAACCAACGTGCAGTGACGTTGGGATATGTTGTGTACCTGTCTAAGTGTATGAGGTTACAAGCACACACTTAATTGAGATTTACTTGAGCCTTCTGTTTACATTATTAGCCTGTTGTGTAGGCTACCTGTATAAGTGTATGAGGTTACAAGCACACACTTAATTGAGATTTACTTGAGCCTTCTGTTTACATTATTAGCATATCTACTGTGGCTAAGCAGACATTTGCCAAAAGGACAATAATTCATTTGTTGTGGGTTTATCCACTTTAATGCACTTTATTTTTTTTTGGAATGCATGTTTTGTTTGAAGGCCTAATATAAATGAAAAACTTTGTGCTTTCTTTGAAAAGCAAAGGCTACTGGAATATTTAAAAAATGTCAATATTCAATAAAAAAATACTTTATTTGAAACACATGTCTAAATATTTATTCTAGCCTATTTATGCAATATAAAAAAAATTGTGAAAAACTGCATTCATTATTCGGTATACGGCCTTCGGCCAAGCGTTTAAAATTTATTCGGCTTCAGCTTCGGCCACAAATTTTCATTTCGGTGCATCCCTAGTAAAAACAACCGTCCAAGATTTTACAAATAATTGTAAACTTATAGGTGCCGACCATCAGGGCCGAGTTGGCACGAGAGAGTGTGGCGATGTTAAGATATTAAGCCGAGTTGGTAAGTGAATTTGTTTGATAATAATAGCTACTAGCCGTACCCATGTATTTTCTATGGGAGGTTAGCATCGAGTTTTAATCCCGTTTCCTCCACTGTTTCTGATCCGATTGAATTTATATTTATGTCAAGTCTTTATTTTGGGTACTTACCTGTACATACGGTGACTGAGTGTTGTGGCGTTTTAAGGCCATCTGCATTTTTCATGCTACATATTAACTGTTCTGAACGTTTGCATATTTATGTAATTGTTCCTTTAGTTCTACAAATAGGAGATCGTTTCTGTTAAGGGTTTAATTATTATTATTTATTTCTATTTCGTATGTGTCGTTTGGAAAGGTAAAATGTGTTTCTTTAAGTTGTTTAACCGTTGCTATGGCTTCGGTTGCTATGGTTTCCGGTTGCTATGGTTACGGGCAGTTCCGTTTCCGCCGGCACGTTAAACAAAGTGTTAAAAGAGCTCCGGCATTAATAAGCAACGTAGCGTCAGTAATATTACACGGGATATAGTTCACCATGGTTGCAGTTCGAAGAAATAACCCCAGTAACCCCAACTCTACATGCCCCTAAAGCTGACCAACACGCCGGATTGTAGTCAGCTGGAGGCGTGTCTTAATGAAATTAAACAATGGATGACCGCTAACTTTTTGCAACTCAACGCCAAAAAAACGTAAATGCTGATTATCGGTCCTGCTAGACACCGAACTCTATTTAATAATACAACTCTAACATTTGACAACCAAACAATTAAACAAGGCGACACGGTAAAGAATCTGGGTATTATCTTCGACCCAACTCTCTCCTTTGAGGCACACATTAAAAGCGTTACTAAAACGGCCTTCTTTCATCTCCGTAATATCGCTAAAATTCGCTCCATTCTGTCCACTAAAGACGCTGAGATCATTATCCATGCGTTTGTTACGTCTCGCTTCGACTACTGTAACGTATTATTTTCGGGTCTCCCCATGTCTAGCATTAAAAGATTACAGTTGGTAAAAAATGCGGCTGCTAGACTTTTGACAAGAACAAGAAAGTTTGATCACATTACGCCTGTACTGTATATACCTTTATATACATACATATATACCTATACTGTATATACCTTTATATACATATATACATACATATATACCTATACTGTATATACCTTTATATACATATATACATACATATATACCTATACTGTATATACCTTTATATACATATATACATACATATATACCTATACTGGCTCACCTGCACTGGCTTCCTGTGCACTTAAGATGTGACTTTAGGGTTTTACTACTTACGTATAAAATACTACACGGTCTAGCTCCATCCTATCTTGCCGATTGTATTGTACCATATGTCCCGGCAAGAAATCTGCGTTCAAAGGACTCCGGCTTATTAGTGATTCCTAGAGCCCAAAAAAAGTCTGCGGGCTATAGAGCGTTTTCCGTTCGGGCTCCAGTACTCTGGAATGCCCTCCCGGTAACAGTTCGAGATGCCACCTCAGTAGTAGCATTAAAGTCTCACCTTAAAACTCATTTGTATACTCTAGCCTTTAAATAGACTCCCTTTTTAGACCAGTTGATCTGCCGTTTCTTTTCTTTTTCTTCTATGTCCCACTCTCCCTTGTGGAGGGGGTCCGGTCCGATCCGGTGGTACTGCTTGCCTGTGTATCGGCTGGGGACATCTCTGCGCTGCTGATCCGCCTCCGCTTGGGATGGTTTCCTGCTGGCTCCGCTGTGAACGGGACTCTCGCTGCTGTGTTGGATCCGCTTTGGACTGGACTCTCGCGACTGTTTTGGATCCATTGTGGATTGAACTTTCACAGTATCATGTTAGACCCGCTCGACATCCATTGCTTTCCTCCTCTCCAAGGTTCTCACAGTCATCATTGTCACCGACGTCCCACTGGGTGTGAGTTTTCCTTACCCTTATGTGGGCCTACCGAGGATGTCGTGGTGGTTTGTGCAGCCCTTTGAGACACTAGTGATTTAGGGCTATATAAGTAAACATTGATTGATTGATTGATATTTCAGTGTGTTGTAAGTGATAGTTTATAATTGCACTCGTTAAAGTTTAGGACGTTTGGGCACTCACGTTGCCAGTAGATTGGACAGGTGTGCTAACCGTAGCTCGCACGTGTGTTTGTTTGCTGCACAGTGACTTTACGAACGGCAGGTTTAGTCACGTATTAGTTAAGTTTGTTAAAGAGACCCTCTCCCCTGTGACTGTTTACTATTTGGAGAGCGAGTGTGGAACATTATAAAGAGTTTAGTTGTGTGCTATCGTGGCTACATTGCTGCGAGTTGAGGAGGTAGCGTGTGAGTGGGGACGAGTGTATGAGTGTGATTAATGTGTTTATTATTGTCTGGTTATTGTATGTTTATGTGGTGTATATAGTAAATCAATCAATGTTTATTTATATAGCCCCAAATCACAAATGTCTCAAAGGACTGCACAAACCATTACGACTACGACATCCTCGGAAGAACCCACAAAAGGGCAAGGAAAACTCACACCCAGTGGGCAGGGAGAATTCACATCCAGTGGGACGCCAGTGACAATGCTGACTATGAGAAACCTTGGAGAGGACCTCAGATGTGGGCAACCCCCCCCCCTCTAGGGGACCGAAAGCAATGGATGTGGAGCGGGTCTAACATGATACTGTGAAAGTTCAATCCATAGTGGCTCCAACACAGCCGCGAGAGTTCAGTTCAAGCGGATCCAAGACAGCAGCCAGAGTCCCGTCCACAGGAAACCATCTCAAGCGGAGGCGGATCAGCAGCGTAGAGATGTCCCCAACCGATACAGGCGAGCGGTCCATCCTGGGTCCCGACGAGCGGTCCATCCTGGGACTTGACTCTGGACAGCCAGTACTTCATCCATGGTCATCGGACCGGACCCCCTCCACAAGGGAGGGGGGGGACATAGGAGAAAGAAAAGAAGCGGCAGATCAACTGGTCTAAAAAGGAGGTCTATTTAAAGGCTAGAGTATACAGATGAGTTTTAAGGTGAGACTTAAATGCTTCTACTGAGGTAGCATCTCGAACTGTTACCGGGAGGGCATTCCAGAGTACTGGAGCCCGAACGGAAAACGCTCTATAGCCCGCAGACTTTTTTTGGGCTCTAGGAATCACTAATAAGCCGGAGTCTTTTGAACGCAGATTTCTTGCCGGGACATATGGTACAATACAATCGGCAAGATAGGATGGAGCTAGACCGTGTAGTATTTTATACGTAATTAGTAAAACCTTAAAGTCACATCTTAAGTGCACAGGAAGCCAGGACAGGTGAGCCAGTATAGGTATATATGTATGTATATATGTATATAAAGGTATATACAGTACAGGTATATATGTATGTATATATGTATATAAAGGTATATACAGTACAGGCGTAATGTGATCAAACTTTCTTGTTCTTGTTAAAAGTCTAGCAGCCGCATTTTGTACCAACTGTAATTTTTTAATGCTAGACATGGTGAGACCCGAAAATAATACGTTACAATAATCGAGACGAGACGTAACAAACGCATGGATAATGATCTCAGCGTCTTTAGTGGACAAAATGGAGCGAATTTTAGCGATATTACGGAGATGAAAGAAGGCCGTTTTAGTAACGCTTTTAATGTGTGACTCAAAGGAGAGAGTTGGGTCGAAGATAATACCCAGATTTTTTACAGAGTCACCTTGTTTTATTATTTGGTTGTCAAATGTTAAAGTTGTATTATTAAATAGAGGTCGGTGTCTAGCAGGACCGATAATCAGCATTTCCGTTTTTTTGGCATTAAGTTGCAAAAAGTTAGCGGACATCCATTGTTTGATTTCATTAAGACACGCTTCCAACTGACTACAGTCCGGCGTGTTGGTCAGCTTTAGGGGCATGTAGAGTTGGGTGTCATCAGCATAACAGTGAAAGCTAATACCGTATTTGCGTTTGTTCAACTATATAAGCCGTCTCCTCTCACTCTCTCTTATATTAGCTTTATTGGGTAAATAGTGAATAATTGGAGCATCCCCCCAAGGTAAAATACAGTCCTTTACAGGCTCCCGTACATTAACGTTTTTTTAATTAAATGTGCTTTCCATGATGGTATCTTTACATCACACTCAAATTTATAAGCGCAGGCCTAAATTCACCGCAGGCCTTTGGTAAGCGCCGAAGTGAGAAGAGGTTTTAGAATAATAAGCTCATGCTTACTTTTACCGCATGCCTTTGGTAAGCGCAGGAGTGAGAAGAGGTCTTAAATTAATTAGCGCCCCGGAGAAATTCAAGGAAATACGATAGTCCACAGGAAATTGCATTATTCACATCCTCTGCAAGCAATGGGAAGACCAAAAATAAATGGTAAATGGTAAGTTCACTCATTTGTATTTTTGCTGATATGTTAACTAGGGCTGAAGCTATCAATTATCATAGTCATCGAGTAATCTATCATTAGGTGGGTTTTTTCAATTAATCGCACAAACCCCGTTTCCAGGAGTTGGGAAATTGTGTTAGATGTTAATATACAATAGTGAAGTGAATTATATTTATATAGCGCTTTTTCTCTAGTGACTCAAAGTGCTTTACATAGTGAAACCCAATATCTAAGTTAGATTCAAACCAGTGTGGGTGGCACTGGGAGCAGGTGGGTAAAGTGTCTTGCCCAAGGACACAACGGCAGTGACTAGGATGGCAGAAGCGGGCATTGAACCTGCAACCCTCAAGTTGCTGGCACGGCCACTCTACCAACCGAGCTAAACCGCCTTCATGGTGGCAGCGGTGGGATAAAGAGATCACCCACGGAGCAGAACGGGAGGGGGAGTTGTCCGAGGGTAATTCTGTCGTCGCCCCGCACTTGAGGAGCCGAGCTAACTGATAGCAGCGGTCTGATAGCAGTTTTCTAAATTGGACTTTTAATCGAAGCAGGAGTTAATAAAGGAAGATCTCCATTGAGACTTTTACTGTTACCTCTCGTCTCGATTACTGTAACGTATTATTTTCGGGTCTCCCCATGTCTAGCATTAAAAGATTACAGTTGGTACAAAATGCGGCTGCTAGACTTTTGACAAGAACAAGAAAGTTTGATCACATTACGCCTGTACTGTATATACCTTTATATACATATATACATACATATATACCTATACTGTATATACCTTTATATACATATATACATACATATATACCTATACTGTATATACCTTTATATACATATATACATACATATATACCTATACTGTATATACCTTTATATACATATATACATACATATATACCTATACTGTATATACCTTTATATACATATATACATACATATATACCTATACTGGCTCACCTGCACTGGCTTCCTGTGCACTTAAGATGTGACTTTAAGGTTTTACTAATTACGTATAAAATACTACACGGTCTAGCTCCAGCCAATCTTGCCGATTGTATTGTACCATATGTCCCGGCAAGAAATCTGCCTTCAAAAGACTCCGGCTTATTAGTGATTCCTAGAGCCCAAGAAAAGTCTGCGGGCTATAGAGCGTTTTCCATTCGGGCTCCAGTACTCTGGAATGCCCTCCCGGTAACAGTTTGAGATGCTACCTCAGTAGAAGCATTTAAGTCTCACCTTAAAACTCATCTGTATACTCTAGCCTTTAAATAGACCTCCTTTTTAGACCAGTTGATCTGCCGCTTCTTTTCTTTTTTCTCCTATGTCCCGCCCTCCCTTGTGGAGGGGGTCCGGTCCGATGACCATGGATGAAGTATTGGCTGTCCAGAGTCGAGACCCAGGAGGGACCGCTCGCCTGTATCGGTTGGGGACATCTCTACGCTACTGATCCGCCTCCGCTTGAGATGGTTTCCTGTGGACGGAACTCTCGCTGCTGTCTTGGATCCGCTTGAACTGAACTCTCGCGGCTGTGTTGGAGCCACTATGGATTGAACTTTCACAGTATCATGTTAGACCCGCTCGACATCCATTGCTTTCGATCCCCTAGAGGGGGGGGGGGGGTTGCCCACATCTGAGGTCCTCTCCAAGGTTTCTCATAGTCAGCATTGTCACTGGCGTCCCACTGGATGTGAATTCTCCCTGCCCACTGGGTGTGAGTTTTCCTTGCCCTTTTGTGGGTTCTTCCGAGGATGTCGTAGTCGTAATGGTTTGTACAGTCCTTTGAGACATTTGGGATTTGGGGCTATATAAATAAACATTGATTGATTGATTGATTGATTTTAAAACTGAAGAAAGATAAGGAAGACTTCTATAAACAAGTTATCGATGCAGAAGGAGCTGGCATGGACTTCATTTATAAGTAAAGGTAAGACCATAATTAAATGTGCTTTTCATGTTGGTGTCCTTACATCAAACTCAGAATTTTTACTGCATGCCTTTGGTAAGCGCAGGAGTGAGAAGAGATTTTAAATTAATTAGCGCCCCGGCGGCAATTCAAGGAAACACGGTAATAATTATTTTCAACAATAATATCGTGACAACCGTGAACGTTTTGGTCGCAATAATCGTGATATCCATCCATTTTCTACCGCTTATTCCCTTTTTGGGGTCGAAGGCGCCTATCTCAGCTACAATCGGGCGGAAGGCGGTGTACACCCTGGACAAGTCGCCACCTCATCGCAGGGCCAACACAGACAGACAGACAACATTCACACGCACATTTCACATATGTAGTAGTCATTATTAAAATAGTCCATAATAGTTGTTGTAAAACTAAGAGTTGAAAAGATGGACCTACACCTGTGTGCATGTAGCTATGAAGGTGGGGGATTAGAGGTTAATTACAGCCAACATTAGCCTTCCTTAGTCCGTAGTAAACAATACGATGGGTGACTTATGGGATGAACAAAGTCACAAATTAGTACTTTTGTGGACATTTAGAAAGACAAAAAGAGAAGTGAAACCCTGAGCTAGCATTTGCTCCTCCTGACAGCTAGCCGTGCTAGCCGCAGAGCTACCTTGTCGAGCGGCGCTTGCCGATGAGCCGCCAGCGAGCGAGCCAGGGACAAGACGGTGTCGAAGTAGAAGCCCCGGCTGCCTTCTCCGCCGAGCGACATTTCGCCCACGTCCACGTTCAGAGCCGCGGCAGGAAGAAGAAGCCGACGGCGGGCATCTTGGAGTCTGGCCCGCAGCGCGCTGACATCTACGGCAAGCGAGGAGGTCCAGACGGCGCCAAGCAAGGTCACGAAGCGAAAAGCGCGCATGCGCACACGAATGAATGATTGACACTTATTTACATTCCGATTTTTATTTTCACATTAGAATTAGTCACTCTAGAGCAGGGGTGTCCAAACTTTTTCCACTGAGGGCCACAGACTGAAAAATCAAAGTATGCGGGGACCATTTTGATATTTTTCTTTTTTAAAAGCAAGTTTGGGGTCTCAGTCATAAAAATAATAGAAATAAGTCACAAATTATTATTCTTTTATTTAACGCTTGAATCTCGAGATCAACTTCAGGTCTGTCTGTAGTTATAAAAAAAAAATTAAATTTTGTTTTTTATGTTTATGGCCTTTATGTCAAAACCCTTATTTATATGGCAAACACACAAACTATGCAACATTTTCCCCCAAAACATTTCAAAGTGGAATATTCGACGTGAAGTAATTGGAACCCTAACCAGTTCAATAATTCATAACAATAAAAAATAATAAGTGTTGAAAATAAGCCAAATTATTTATATTTTTTTTACTTTTAACACTTAAGTCTGTAGATATCTTGATTATAAGGTTTTATAATTTCTTTCATACTTTGTTTGTTTGATACCCTTTTTGTTTCGCACAAAATATGCAATATTATCCCCCAAAAATATTTGAAAGTGAAATTATTCCAGTGAAGTAATTGAAGCCTTCAGCAGGTCAATAATCAATCAATCAATCAATGTTTACTTATATAGCCCTAAATCACTAGTGTCTCAAAGGGCTGCACAAACCACTACCACATCCTCGGTAGGCCCACATAAGGGCAAGGAAAACTCACACCCAGTGGGACGTCGGTGACAATGATGACCATGAGAACATGATACTGTGATACTGATGATACTGATGACTATGAGAACATATGAGAACGTGATACTGTGAAAGATCAATCCATAATGGATCCAACACAGTCGCGAGAGTCCAGTCCAAAGCGGATCCAACACAGCAGCGAGAGTCCCGTTCACAGCGGAGCCAGTAGGAAACCATCCCAAGCGGAGGCTGATCAGCAGCGCAGAGATGTCCCCAGCCGATACACAGGCGAGCAGTACATGGCCACCGGATCGGACCGGACTCCCTCCACAAAGGAGAGTGGGACATAGAAGAAAAAGAAGAGAAACGGCAGATCAACTGGTCTAAAAAGGGAGTCTATTTAAAGGCTAGAGTATACAAATGAGTTTTAAGGTGAGACTTAAATGCTTCTACTGAGGTGGCATCTCATATACAGTCCGCATGGCAGCTTTGTGGTATTAGTGTCAACATTGCAACTTTTTCTTGTTACATGTCATTGTTTACTCTTTTATTACACTCTTTTATGTTTTAAATTTTTATTATAGTATTTTTTAGAAAGGGCAGGGGGCCATTAATAAAAAAGATGGGGACCACAAATGGCCCTCGGGCCACACTTTGGACACACCTGCTCTAGAGGCCCAGGAGCTATTATTACCATTAATCATCTGATGTTTGATAGACACTTGCTGGTGTAAACATTCACAAGCTGCATGATGGCTACATTACAATACTCATATAATATAGTTGATCTCATATAAAATCTTCTGTGGAATGACATGGAAGGCACTGTTAACAGAATATTATATATAGTCATCCTTATAGGAAAAAAAAAATTACATCCCAAATAACCCAGTCATAACACATAATGGCACTTTTCATAGATTCTGCCTGGAGGCGGAATACATTTCTGAATTTGCACGTCAGCATAAAATGTGCACGATAAAAAAAAAAATTAAAAAAAATGCTAATTGGGTACGTTAGTGTACCGTGGCAGCAAAGTAAAAGTCCTAATTGCATAACTAGTAGTACTGTAAAATATTCAAGTATTTCTTGGTCAAGATCACCTTGGACTGAGTCAGTTATTTCCACCATGAATTAAGATCACATTAAGAAGAGTAAAACTGGTCCTCGCAGAATTCCACACCCTGGTCTGGCGTCACCGCGCCCGCTGGATGCCGCTTGGATAAAAACCACGACCAACCCCCGTGGAGAGACGAGAAGGAGCGAGGGGGGAGGGGGGAACGCCTCCCGTCTCAATCCGTCTTCCAGACTATGTTCAGGACCTTGACCACCTCCTCGTAGATGATGAAGACGATGGCCACGTCCATGCACACCCGCCCCAGACGGGGCACGGTGCCTTTGTAGAACCTGGACCGCACCAAGACCAGAAAAATGTGATTATTTTTTTCTATAGTCAGCATGACTAACAATCACACAATAAATAAAACATCAATATGAAATCGTAGAAAACAGGTGGTCCGAGGGCAGAACCCTGGGGTGTCCCGCAGTGCTCATGTTTGACAACGTTTTCACATTTTAAAGAGAAGATAGTTTGTCGCCAAGGAAATACTGTGGAACTTCGCTTTACGAACCCCTCTTTTTTTCAATTTACAAACTTTTAGATCGAGCAAATATGCTTCCGTGTGCGAACCACGTTCACTCAATTATTGTAACACTTGGCTTGGCATTGTCATGCTGAAATAAGCAGGGGCGGCCATGATAACGTTGCTTGGATGGCAACGTATGTTGCTCCAAAACCTGTATGTACCTTTCAGCATTGACGGTGCCGTCACAGATGTGTAAGTTACCCATGCCTTACCCACTCATACACGCCCATACCATCACACATGCTGGCTTTTCAACTTTGCGCCGAGAACAGTCCGGATGGTTGTTTTCCTCTTTGGTTCCGGAGGACACGACGTCTACAGTTTCCAAAAACAATTTGAAATGTGGACTCGGCAGACCACAGAACACTTTTCCACTTTGCATCAGTCCATCTTAGATTAGCTCGTGCCCAGTGAAGCTGGCGGCGTTTCTGGGTGTTGTTGATCATTTGTTCAAAGTCAGTAATATTATCTAAAGTAAATGGGTTACGCTTGTATAGCTCTTTTCTGCCCTTTTTTTAGGACCCAAAGCGCTTTGACACTATTTCCACATTCACACACTGATGGCGGGAGCTGCCATGCAAGGCGCTAGCTAACCAGGACCCATCAGGAGCAAGGGTGAATGTCTTGCTTAAGGACACAACGGATGTGACCAGGATGGTAGAAGGTGGGGATTGAACCAGGAACCCTCAGGTTGCTGTCACAGCCACTCTCTCAACTGCACCACGCCGGTTCAGCAAATCTGGAGAAATCCTTGCGCGTAAGCAGCAATGCCCGGGACCTTTGATCCCTCAGGCGGTACTACATCAACATGCTTGATTGATTGAAACTTTTATTAGTAGATAGCATAGTACAGTACATATTCCGTACAATTTACCACCCAAATAAATTATTCAACTTGTTAAAGTCGGGGTCCACGTTAATCAATTCATGTGACATCAGTGTGTAAAGGATATCACCACACGGGCTCAGGAACACTTAGAAAACTACTGTCAGTAACGACAGTTGGTCGCTACATCTGTAAGTGCAGGTTAAAACTCTACTATGCAAAGTGAAAGCCATTTATCAACAACACCCAGAAACGTCAGTGAGCTTATCCAAGTAAAGCATAGTGGAAAAGTGTTTTGAGGTCTGACGAGTCCACATTTCAAATTGTTTTTGGAAACTGTGGACGTCGTGTCCTCCGGAACAAAGAGGAAAAGAACCACCCGGAAAGTGTAAAAGCCAGCATGTGTGACGGTATGGGGGTGTATGAGTGGCCAAGGCATGGGTAACTTTGGTGAGGGCACCATTAATGCTGAAAGGTACATACAGGTTCAGGAGCAATCCAAGCAACGTTATCATGGAGGCCCCTGCTTATTTCAGCAAGACAATGCCAAGCCAGGTATGAGGCGGGAGACTGTTGAACAACTTAAGCTGTACATCAAGCAAGATTGGGAAAGAATTCCACTTCAAAAATGTGTGTCCTCAGTTCCCAAACCTTTATTGAGTGCTGTTAAAAGGAAAGGCCATGTAACACACTGGTAAAAATGCCTTTTTTGCAATGTGTTGCTGCCATTAAATTCTAAGTTCATGATTATTTGCCAGAAAAATGAAAAGTTTTTCAGTGTGAACATGAAATATCTTGTCCCTGCAGTCTATTCAATTGAATATAAGTTGAAAAGGATTTGCAAATCATTGTATTCTCTTTTTATTTACCATTTACACAAAGTATGTATTGTTGAGCCCAAAGTGTACAAACCTAAAATAAATTAGTTTCACTACAGTCACTTTTCGATTTATGAACCTATCAAGAAGAAGTTACAGGCCTACTGAAAACCACGACTAGCGACCACGCAGTCTGATATTTCATCATTGATATATAAACTATTAACATTGCAACACATGCCAATACGGCCGCTTTAGTTTACTAAATTGCAATTTGAAATTTCCCGCAGAAGTATCATGCTAAAACGTTGCGGTATGATGACGCGTGCGTGTGACGTCACGCATTGTAGAGGACATTTTGTTCCAGGACTGTTCCCAGCTACAAGTCGTCTGTTTTTTATCGCATAATTCCACAGTATTCTGGACACCAGTGTTGCTGAATCTTTTGCAATTTGTTCAATGAATAATGGAGACGTCAAAGAAGAAAGCTGTAGGTGGGAAGCGATGTATCGGGCCGCATTTAGCAACACAAACACAGCTAGTGTTTCCTTGTTTACATTCCCGAAAGATGACGGTGAAGCTTTACTATGGAACAGAGATGACAAGCGAACACGGTTGGATTGGACCACACACACAAAGTACAGTGTGTTATGCAGCGATCATTTTGAAAGATTGTGTTTCGAAGAGGGTCCCTTGCAAAGGGCAGAGATGGGCTCGTCGACTGGTGCTGACGAAAGGTGCGGGGCCGACCTTCAGGTTGTACAGGTACGACCATATAATCTCACTAAAACACTAGTAACACAATAAGCAGATAAGGGATTTCCCAGAATTATCCTAGTAAATGTGTCTAATAACATCTGAATCGCTGTCACTGTAAAGTCTTTTTTTAATTTTCTCTAGTCCTTCACTCTCACGTTCCTCATCCATGAATCTTTCATCCTCGCTCAAATTAATGGGGGAATCGTGGCTTTCTCGGTCTGAATCGCTCTAGCTGCTGGTGGCCATGATTGTAAACAATGTTCAGATGTGAGGAGCTCCACAACCCGTCGACTGGTGCTGAAGAAAGGTGCGGGGCCGACCTTCAGGTTGTACAGGTACGACCATATAATCTCACTATCCATCCATCCATTTCTACCGCTTATTCCCTTTCGGGATCGCGGGGGGCGCTGGCGCCTATCTCAGCTACAATCGGGCGGAAGGCGGGGTACACCCTGGACAAGTCGCCACCTCATCGCAGGGCCAACACAGATAGACAGACAACATTCACACTCACATTCACACACTAGGGCCAATTTAGTGTTGCCAATCAACCTATCCCCAGGTGCATGTCTTTGGAAGTGGGAGGAAGCCGGAGTACCCGGAGGGAACCAAACACTAATAACATAATAAGCAGATAAGGGATTTCCCAGAATTATCCTAGTAAATGTGTCTAAAAACATCTGAATCGCTGTCACTGTAAAGTCTTTTTTTAATTTTCTCTAGTCCTTCACTCTCACGTTCCTCATCCACGAATCTTTCATCCTCGCTCAAATTAATGGGGGAATCGTGGCTTTCTCGGTCTGAATCGCTCTAGCTGCTGGTGGCCATGATTTTAAACAATGTTCAGATGTGAGGAGCTCCACAACCCGTCGACTGGTGCTGAAGAAAGGTGCGGGGCCGACCTTCAGGTTGTACAGGTACGACCATATAATCTCACTATCCATCCATCCATTTCTACCGATTATTCCCTTTCGGGATCGCGGGGGGCGGTGGCGCCTATCTCAACTACAATCGGGCGGAAGGCGGGGTACACCCTGGACAAGTCGCCACCTCATCACAGGGCCAACACAGATAGACAGACAACATTCACACACTAGGGACAATTTAGTGTTGCCAATCAACCTATCCCCAGGTGCATGTCTTTGGAAGTGGGAGGAAGCCGGAGTACCCGGAGGGAACCAAACACTAATAACATAATAAGCAGATAAGGGATTTCCCAGAATTATCCTAGTAAATGTGTCTAATAACATCTGAATCGCTGTCACTGTAAAGTCTTTTTTTAATTTTCTCTAGTCCTTCACTCTCACGTTCCTCATCCATGAATCTTTCATCCTCGCTCAAATTAATGGGGGAATCGTGGCTTTCTCGGTCTGAATCGCTCTCGCTGCTGGTGGCCATGATTGTAAACAATGTTCAGATGTGAGGAGCTCCACAACCCGTGACGTCACGCGCACATCGTCTGCTACTTCCGGTACAGGCAAGGCTTTTTTATTAGCGACCAAAAGTTGCGAATTTTATCGTGGATGTTCTCTACTAAATCCTTTCAGCAAAAATATGGCAATATCGCGAAATGATGAAGTATGACACATAGAATGGATCTGCTATCCCTGTTTAAATAAGAAAATCTCATTTCAG
Source organism: Nerophis ophidion (assembly GCF_033978795.1). Classification (NCBI taxonomy): domain Eukaryota; kingdom Metazoa; phylum Chordata; class Actinopteri; order Syngnathiformes; family Syngnathidae; genus Nerophis; species Nerophis ophidion. The sequence goes on along the minus strand of NC_084627.1, from coordinate 8,681,677 downwards.
TAGGCCTTTAAGTTTGTAAATAGAGGTTCCACCGTATATTTACTAGTAAACTGAGTAGACTATTAAACTCTGAGTAGACTAGTAAACTGAGTGCACTCACGCCAAGGGACCCTCGTGCTTCATGATCTTGACGGCGCAGTCCAAGGTGCTTTTGTACTTGTGTGCATCCAGACCCTGCAGCGCCACACAAAAAAAGTGTTTGGGATATATTCACACCTTGGATCTTTCAAAATAAAAGCTGTGGTGACTGGCCTGCATCCTGGTTTTGATGACATCCACAGGAGTGTTCCCGAACACACTGGTGGCTCCCGCCAGGGCTCCGAACGCTCCCGTTATCAAGGGGTTGATGACTTTGTTGGGGTCCTCACCTTGGGGCGCAAAGGTCCCGTTACATTAGGCACACCTCAGGTGCGCACAGTGTTGTGCACGTAGCTTACCTTTGTACCAGTTCCTGAGAGAGGTCATCACGTAGAAGCGGATGGCCTGATTGGATCCTTGTTTGAGCACAGTGGCCGTCAGACCCTGATAGGTCCCTCTGAGTCCTGCACACAATGTCCGGCTTCATCAGCGTTTTACAGCAACACACCTTTGTTGACTTTTACTGGTGTTCCCTCCACACTTTCATTATCCTAAAACTTTGCGTCTGTACTCTGACTTGATGATTCCATTCATAAAGTATTCTTAATTCAACACCAGCTCACTTTGGTTTTTAGCCAATTTTGCCGCGCCGTACACCTCAAGAGTCATAGAACTTGGTACTTGACATGTGCTAACTGTTAGGATGCTAACGCTATCATGAAAACAATAGCATGTTAAAGGGGAACATTATCACAATTTCAAAAGGGTTAAAAACAATACAAATCAGTTCCCAGTGGCTTGTTGTATTTTTTGAAGTTTTTTTCAAAATTTTACCGGTCTCGGAATATCCCTAAATAAAGCTTTAAAGTGCCTTATTTTCGCTATCTTTGAAACCACTGGCCATTTCCCTGTGACGTCACACAGTGCTGCCAATGTAAACAAACAATGGGAATACCACAGCAAGATATAGCGACATTAGCTCGGATTCAAACTCGGATTTCAGCGATTCAACAGATTACGCATGTATTGAAACAGATGGTTGGAGTATGAAAATATTGAAGAAGAAACTGAAGCTATTGAGCGAATAGCTATTGACGCTATTCATAGCCATAGCATGGCCGAATAGCTGCGTTAGCATCGCCGGTAAAATGTGCGGACCAAACGATCAGGACTTTCGCATCTTTTGACACTGGAGCAACTTAAATCCGTCGATTGGTAAGTGTTTGTTTCGCATTAAATGTGGGTGGAAGGAAACGTAATATAGTTACAAATGCATCTGCAGGTTATCCATACATCTCTGTGCCATGTCTGCTTTAGCACCGCCGGTAAATAGCATGTTAGCATCGATTAGTGTAGCATGTTAGCATCAACAAAACTCACCTTTGTGATTTCGTTGACTATCGTTGCAAATGCATCTGCAGGTTATCCATACATCTCTGTGCCATGTCTGCTTTAGCACCGCCGGTAAATAGCATGTTAGCATCGATTAGCGTAGCATGTTAGCATCAATTAGCTGGCAGTCCACATCAACAAAACTCACCTTTGTGATTTCGTTGACTATCGTTGCAAATGCATCTGCAGGTTATCCATACATCTCTGTGCCATGTCTGCCTTAGCATCGCCGGTCAAATGTGGAGACACTCTGGCACATTCAATGGGGGTCTGGCGGCAGACACTTTGGCATCTTGGGGCCAGTGGTGCAACTTGAATCCCTCCCTGTTAGTGTTGTTACACCCTCCGACAACACACCCACGAGGCATGATGTCTCCAAGGTTCCAAAAAATAGTCAAAAAACCGGAAAATAACAGAGCTGAGACCCGGTGTTTGTAATGTGTTGAAAATGAAAATGGTGGGTGTGTTACCTCGTTTCCAGCGCGATAAACAGAAAGGCATTTAATTCGGCCAAATTCACCCATTTAGAGTTCGGAAATCGGTTAAAAAAATAGATGGTCTTTTTTCTGCACCATCAAGGTATATATTGACGCTTACATAGGTCTGCTGATAATGTTCCCCTTTAACTTTTTTAGACAATTTTGCCATTGTACACATCAAAGTCATATTACGTGGTACTTGACATATGTTAAATATTAGGATACTTAACCATAATAACAATAGAATTTTAACGTTTTTAGTAGGGGTGGGCAAATTAATGCGTTAATTACGAGTTAACTCATCAATCTATTAACGCCGACAATTATTTTATCGCACATTTGCGTATGTTGTTTACATGCTTTTATTTTGTTAACGCCTTTTCTTAACAAGATGGCGTCGAGGGGCTCTTGGTAAAGATGGAACATTTGGCAAAAATACCGGACAATTCTGCAAATTTCATGGCTGGCTTACAGCGTGGTCACTCCGGGATCACTTACGACCGCCAGACAATTTCTGAATGTGGATAGATCGGGCCGTTTTGGACTTGCTAGACCGGCTAGCTAGCATGGGAATACTTTGCCGGCTACATCCAGCGGCCTGTGAAGCAGCGGAGTATATGTGTTGTCTGTCTATTTATGAATAATGCAGACCAGGAGTGTTGGCTGAGTTCTTAACGTTTGCTTTCAGAGCGTGCATATCACAACATACAAGATGTCGGGCTACCGCGCATGCTCGTCACTCCTGTTGCATGCTGGGTAGGGTAGTTCTTTTATTCCCTGGCTCATAACATCACAATATAGTACCATGTATATGATGCCTTCAGTTTATCAAAGCACCAAGCAAACAATCGGAAAATTCCCATCATATCAATTCCTAGATATGGTCATAATTATTTTAAGTGCACTACGCAGAATAAACACAACATTATTAATATTGCTACTACGGATAATTTGATCCAAAATTCCCTAAAACAGCCCACTACCTATAATATAGGTTTTTTAAACATAAGATCCCTGATAAAAAAAAAATGTTTCTGCTGTTACCTCAGAAATTGTCTGTTCAGATCTTATGATTGTGGCTCAGAGATTTGTATGTAGATTATATTTATTTTCCATAACAAACAGGATAACTTAAATACCCTGGCAGTGGCAATAAGCTTAAATGTTTGTATTTACATTTTTGGAGTTGATTTTCATCAAATATGCTATTTAACTGCTACTGTTTAACAAGGACTGATTTAAATTGTGTTTGCACAACAAATGTTTTGGCGCTTTTGTTCATGTGGGAGAATATTCCAATAAAGGTGCACTACACACTACTTTTGAATTCATTATTGGGCTTTGTGTATACAATGCAGTTAATCGCGATTAATCTGAGAAATGGTGCGATTAACTTCGATTAAATTTTTTAATCGTTTCCCAGCCCTAATTTTTTCGTCATGTCACCCGCCCAACCCGCGTTTTATCAGCGTACTCCGCGGATGAGACCGCAAACCGTGCATCTCTACTTCACGCCTTGCCCGCTCCAACTTTCCTTTGCATTCCAGAAAAACTAAAACCCCAAAGTCCACCTATTGACAATTTGTTACAGTTTTGTTGTGTTTTGCTTGATTGTACAAGATGTCTATGGAGGAGCTGGTCTGAGAAGTAAAATATGTTCGTATGTTGTTAATATTCAGTGTTTTATTGTTCATAGTTAATATTATTATTACAGAGTTCTATAACTAGGTACTTGACATATGCTAAGTATTAGGATGCTAACTTTGACATGGGACCAGTAAAGTGTTAAGATTTTAATCAATTTTACTTCAGTACACCTCAGTCATATTACTTGGTACGTGACACATGGTAACGGCTATGATGCTAACTTTAACATGTTAGCATGATAACATTAGCATGCTAACCTTTTCAGCTTAAGTGTACTTAATGTTTTGTGCCTTGAACCAGAAGTATAATAGCAGCGTGTTGGCTCATTCATCACTCCAAGCAACGTTGGTAAATTTGACAATATGTCTAAAACAATTCATACTTATGAAACCGTCGCGTGTTTGATGTCTGTAGGAGTCTTTCCATGCATCTTTTCTACGTGCTATCGTAATGTAATCATGTTAGCGCTGTTAGCATTAGCAATTATGCTAATATGTTTATCTGTGTTATTATTATTATCTTACAATTATTGCTTCAATACAGCACATCACTACTTCCTGTAATACCTTCAGTTCTGATGATCTCCCGCACGCCGTGGAAGAATCCTCTGTACTTGGGGTTTGCCGATGTCTGATCGTGGATGAATTTGACCTAAAAAGACAAGCAAAGAAAAAAGTAAAAATAAAAATAAAGATGTTGATGAAAGGTGGCCAATGGCGCTGCCGACCTTGACCGTCTCCATGGGACACACGACCACCACGGCCTCGGCCACGCCGGCGCCCAGGCCGCACAGGAACCCACGCTTGCTGTCCAGCTTCCCGCTCTCGTCGCGCATCTTGTTGCTCAGGAACTCAAATACTCCGAATCTTTTTATCAAGAGAAAAAAATAAAAAATAGAAAATAAAATGTCATATTTGTAGTTACAGCTGATGCAAACCAAACATGGACAATCACATTTTATTAGCATTCAGGATGCAAAAACACCCTGAAATTGGCCCCCGTATTGCAAATAATAAAATAACACTACAATTTGTTTGTGTTGTTGTTTTTTGTCCAACTAAGGGTTTATGTTATTAATGTTTAATAGGTTTTATGGTATGTCAAAGTCTCCCTATTTGTTTGTGCTACATATATGTTGTAACCTGGCATGGGATTTTGACTTAATGAAAAAGACTGAAAATAAGGCCAGAAGTCCCCAGGCAGGCCCACTGGTATTTCAGCAAAAATTAGCCAAAATAAAGCACAATTTAAAGATTTTTTTAGTGTTTAAAGAATTGAAAAATCATCACTATGTGCGTTTCAGTTACTATGTTATTGACTCACTACAGTAAATGTGTTCACATCCACAGGAACCACATGGGTTAGCCTACTCTATACAGTATTTACAACCTTACTAGTGTTCACTTCACAGATGGTCCATCTAGTTATTGACATTATTTACACATTACTTTGTTTGTTTCAGTCACTATGTTATTGAGTCACTACAGTAAATGTGTTCACATCCACAGGAACCACATGGGTTAGCCTACTCTATACAGTATTTACAACCTTACTAGTGTTCACTTCACAGATGGTTTCTCTAGTTATTGACATTATTTACACATTGTCTGTTTCAGTCACTATGTTATTGAGTCACTACAGTAATGATGTTCACATCCACAGGAACCACATGGGTTAACCTACTCTATACAGTATTTACAACCTTACTAGTCTTCACTTCACAGCCACATATGGTTCATCTAGTCATTGACATTATTTACACATTACTTTGCTTCATTCACACGTGACTTTGGCATTTTTGCTTTGATGACTCTGACATGAACCTTCCTGGCAAAAATGAGCAAAAAAAAGGACAATTTAAAGATGTTCTAGTGTTTAAAGAATTGAAAAATGATCAACAGTGTTGACATAAATACATTCCTCATTCATCCAAATGAATTTATGTTTTAGTCACTGTTATTGAGTCACTACAGTAATTGTGTTCACATCCACAGGAACCACATGGGTTAGCCTACTCTATACAGTATTTACAACCTTACTAGTGTTCACTTCACAGCCACAGATGGTTCCTCTATTTATTGACATTATTTACACATTACTTTGTTTGTTTCAGTCACTGTTATGGAGTCACTACAGTAATGATGTTCACATCCACAGGAACCACATGGGTTAGCCTACTCTATACAGTATTTACAACCTTACTAGTGTTCATTTCACAGCCACAGATGGTTTCTCTAGTTATTGACATTATTTACACATTACTTTGCTTAATTCACACGTGACTTTGCCATTTTTGCTATGATGGCTCTGACATGAACCTTCCTGGCAAACATTAGCACAAAAAAGAACCATTTAAAGATGTTTTAGTGTTTAAAGAATTGAAAAATGATCAACAGAGTTGACATAAATACATTCCTCATTCATCCAAATGAATTTATGTTTTATTCACTGTTATTGAGTCACTACAGTAATTGTGTTCACATCCACAGGAACCACATGGGTTAGCCTACTCTATACAGTATTTCCAACCTTACTAGTGTTCACTTCACAGCCACAGATGGTTCCTCTAGGTACTGACATTATTTACACATTACTTTGTTTCATTCACACGTGACTTTGGCATTTTTCCTATGATGGCTCTGACATGAACATTCCTGGCAAAAATGAGCAAAAAAAAAGAGCACCATTTAAAGATGTTTTAGTGTTTAAAGAATTGAAAAATGATCAACAGAGTTGACATAAATACATTCCTCATTCATCCAAATGAACTTATGTTTTAGTCACTGTTATTGAGTCACTACAGTAATTGTGTTCACATCCACAGGAACCACATGGGTTAGCCTACTCTATACAGTATTGACAACCTTACTAGTGTTCACTTCACAGTCACAGATGGGTCATTTAGTTATTGACATTATTTACACATTACTTTGCTTCATTCACACATGACTTTGGCATTTTTGCTTTGATGGCTCTGACATGAACCTTCCTGGCAAAAATGAGCAAAAAAAAGAACCGTTTAAAGATGTTTTAGTGTTTAAAGAATTGAAAAATGATCAACAGAGTTGACATAAATACATTCCTCATTCATCCAAAAGAAGTTATGTTTTAGTCACTATGTTATTTAGTCACTACAGTAATTACAACTTGTGTTCTCATCCACAGGAACCACATGGGTTAGTCTACTCTAAACAGTATTTCCAACCTTACTAGTGTTCACTTCACAGCCACAGATGGTTCATCTAGTTATTGACATTATTTACACATTACTTTGCTTCATTCACACGTGACTTTGGCATTTTTGCTTTGATGGCTCCGACATGAGCCTTCCTGGCAAAAATTTGCAAAAAAAAAGAACCATTTAAAGATGTTTTAGTGTTTAAAAAATTGACAAATGATCAAAAGAGTTTACATAAATACATTCCTCATTCATCCAAATGAAGTTATGTTTTAGTCACTATGTTATTTAGTCACTACAGTAATTACAACTTGTGTTCTCATCCACAGGAACCACATGGGTTAGCCTACTCTAAACAGTATTTCCAACCTTACTAGTGTTCACTTCACAGCCACAGATGGTGCATCTAGTTATTGACATTATTTACACATTACTTTGTTTGTTTCAATCACTATGTTATTGAGTCACCACAGTAATGATGTTCACATCCACAGGAACCACATGGGTTAGCCTACTCTATACAGTATTTACAACCTTACTAGTGTTCACTTCACAGCCACAGATGGCTCATCTAGTTATTGACATTACTTACACATTACTTTGCTTCAGTCAAACATAACTTTGGCTTTTTTGCTTTGATGGCTCTGACATGAACCTTCCTGGCAAAAATGAGGGAAAAAAAAAGCACCATATAAAGATGTTTTAGTGTTTAAAGAATTGAAAAATGATCAAGAGAGTTGACATAAATACATTCCTCATTCATCCAAATGAATTTATGTTTTAGTCACTGTTATTGAGTCACTACAGTAATTGTGTTCACATCCACAGGAACCACATGGGTTAGCCTACTCTATACAGTATTTACAACCTTATAGTGTTCACTTCACAGCCAGAGATGGTTCCTCTAGGTATTGACATTATTTACACATTACTTTGCTTAATTCACACATGACTTTGGCCTTTTTGCTATGATGGCTCTGACATGAACCTTCCTGGCAAAAATTAGCACAAAAAAGAACCATTTAAAGATGTTTTAGTGTTTAAAGAATTGAAAAATGATCAACAGAGCTGACATAAATACATTCCTCATTCATCCAAAATAATTTATGTTTTAGTCACAGTTATTGAGTCACTACAGTAATTGTGTTCACATCCACAGGAACCACATGGGTTAGCCTACTCTAGACAGTATTTACAACCTTACTAGTGTTCACTTCACAGCCACAGATGGCTCATCTAGTTATTGACATTATTTACACATTACTTTGCTTCAGTCAAACATGACTTTGGCTTTTTTTGCTTTGATGGCTCTGACATGAACCTTCCTGGCAAAAATGAGCAAAAAAAAAAGCACCATTTAAAGATGTTTTAGTGTTTAAAGAATTGAAAAATGATCAACAGAGTTGACATAAATACATTCCTCATTCATCCAAATTAATTTATGTTTTAGTCACTGTTATTGAGTCACTACAGTAATTGTGTTCACATCCACAGGAACCACATAGGTTAGCCTACTCTATACAGTATTTACAACCTTACTAGTGTTCACTTCACAGCCACAGATGGTTCCTCTAGTTATTGACATTATTTACACATTACTTTGTTTGTTTCAGTCACTGTTATGGAGTCACTACAGTAATGATGTTCACAACCACAGGAACCACATGGGTTAGCCTACTCTATACAGTATTTACAACCTTACTAGTGTTCACTTCACAGCCACAGATGGTTCCTCTAGTTATTGACATTATTTACACATTACTTTGTTTGTTTCAGTCACTGTTATGGAGTCACTACAGTAATGATGTTCACATACACAGGAACCACATGGGTTAGCCTACTCTATACAGTATTTCCAACCTTACTAGTGTTCACTTCACAGCCACAGATGGTTCCTCTAGGTACTGACATTATTTACACATTACTTTGTTTCATTCACACGTGACTTTGGCATTTTTCCTATGATGGCTCTGACATGAACCTTCCTGGCAAAAATTTGCACAAAAAAGAACCATTTAAAGATGTTTTAGTGTTTAAAGAATTGAAAAATGATCAACAGAGTTGACATAAATACATTCCTCATTCATCCAAATTAATTTATGTTTTAGTCACAGTTATTGAGTCACTACAGTAATTGTGTTCACATCCACAGGAACCACATGGGTTAGCCCACTCTATACAGTACTTCCAACCTTACTAGTGTTCACTTCACAGCCACAGATGGTTCCTCTAGTTATTGACATTATTTACACATTACTTTGTTTGTTTCAGTCACTATGTTATTGAGTCACTACAGTAATTGTGTTCACATCCACAGGAACCACATGGGTTAGCCCACTCTATACAGTATTTACAACCTTACTAGTGTTGGTAACCACTAATACTATGGTGTTCATGATTATGTTGTTCATAACCACCAATTTTCCTGGGGTTGGTGGTTATGAATAATAACACTTCCAGAACATAAAAAAATAAAATGTTTAATAAGATAAATAGCATAATAGACAACAAAAATTGCGGGACAAACGTAGCACAAATGTATGGGACACATTCAGGGCAGGGGTGTCCAAAGTGTGGCCCGGGGGCCATTAGCGGCCCGCAGCTAATTGTTTATCGGCCCGCCACACATTCTGGAAATGCTATTGCAAAAATTTTTTAAAAACATTTCAGAAAGTAGAATGAGGTGAAATCTAACGAGGAAAAAGTTGCAATGTTGACACAAAGCTGCCATGCAGGCTCTTTTGTCTTTCCTTTGCTTTAATTTCCATTGCTCCCCAAAAAAATTATTGTGGAAACTATTGCATATATTGCGTGGTTGCCATGTAAAAATATTTTTTTAACAAAAGAGTTTAAAACAAACAAAATAATAGTTCAAACGTAAAATCGACCAATATATCTGAAATTGATCTCGTAACTTAAGTTTTGAAAGTAAAACAAATAATAAAAATGTATCAATTTATGAGTGGCGGACCTTTTGGACCCCAAAGATATTTAGTGGGATTTTATTTATCTTTTCACTGTGATTACTCAGAAATAATAATACATTTAAATCAATGGTATCTTGCATTATTGATCTTTTTAAGGCTCCAATTACTTCAGATCAGACATTGTTTTCTGAATGTTTTGGGAAATGGGGGAAATACTGCATATTTCAGTTTTATTACAAAAAAAAAAACTAAGTTGTTTTTGACTGAAAAGGCATAAAACCTTTTTTTTGTTTGTTTTTGTTTATATCAACCTGAAGTTGATAGAGATTTATCATAAGCGTTACCTAAAAAATAAAAATAACATATTGACTTATTTTTAACATGGTAATGACGGAGACCCTTTATGGTCCCCGGGAGCCCTAAGGGTAAAAAAATTAAAAAATCCAAATATATTGTTATGATTTGAAAATGAAAAATATCAAAACGGCCCCCACCTGTTTACATTTTTCCGTGTGCGCCCCTCAGTGGAAAAAGTTTGGACACCCCTGATTTAGGGGGTTTTGACATGGTTGAGGGACTGTTACGAATGATAATAATAATAAATAAATGGGTTGTACTTGTATAGCGCTTTTCTACCTTCAAGGTACTCAAAGCGCTTTGACACTACTTCCACATTTACTCATTCACACACACATTCACACACTGATGGAGGGAGCTGCCATGCAAGGCGCCAACCAGCACCCATCAGGAGCAAGGGTGAAGTGTCTTGCTCAGGACACAACGGACGTGACGAGGTTGGTACTAGGTGGGATTTGAACCAGGGACCCTCGGGTTGCGCACGGCCACTCTCCCATTGCGCCACGCGTGCTAGTTCTAGCAATTAGGCTGTTTTGGTTTTTATTTCATTTGTTTTAATGCACTGTAGCACTTTGAGGTTGTATGCTTAAAGTAAAGTGCTTTTATACATAAAATCTATTATTATTATTATTATTATTATCATTACATTTAAGTATCGATCCGATACCAAGTAGTTACAGGATCATACATTGGTCATAGTCAAAGTCCTCATGTGTCCAGGGACACATTTATTGACTTTATAAACATGTTATGATGGGGTTTTTTTTAAAGGAAAAAAGATTTTGTGGCAATAAAATATATAGATGTAATCATAATGGTATCGACAAGATACACTATTGCACTTGGTATCATTACAGTGGATTTTAGTTGTAGATCCACCCATGGCGTTTGTTTACATTGTGACGGCGGTGAGCTATTGTATCCTCCTACCGTGTGTAGTAAAGCATGTTTAGCTATTCCTGATCCTCCAGTGATAATATTACTTGTAAGAAATTCACTTTATTTGTCACCATGGAGGCGAGGATTGGTGATTTTGAATTAGCTAAAACCCTGTGGATGGACATTAGACGCTAGCTTGCTAGCCATGTCTTAAAGCAGCTCTTCCTGAGGGTGTTTCAGTGTTATAACTTCACCTTTATCTTGACTTTTTACACCAAAATGCATCCGTTCTCCCTGTTCTGTCTACACACGGTGTCTGCTTGTAAGTACTCGGTGTGCGTGCGCTGCCGAACATGCTCCTCTGCTGGTAAAACTAGCAATTTTTAAAATAGGGAACCCATTCTTCCATTTTCTACCTCTCGTCCCTTTCGGGGTGTCGGCAAGGAGAGCTGGGGCCTATCTCAGCTGCATTGGGGCAGAAGGCGGCGTACACCCTATTCCTCTCCCGAATGATAACATTTTAACAACATAAACACTATAATAGTTGAACAAAAAGAAGGTTTAGAGCACAAATAAATGGCAAAGTTATTTCAACAAGGAGCCAACTTCAAACAAGCAGGCAAAAACTGCAATGAAATTTGATATTTTCCCCCCCGGACACGATTCGCCGACTGGGCTTCATCGGCGAGTACCTGACGGCGGCTTTGGGAATGGAGCCGTAGAGCAGCGAGCTGAGGCCTCGATAAAGACCCCTCACGCCATGACCGTGGACCGTCTGCTTCACGCAGTCGGCTGCAAAGAGCAGAGGAGGACCCGTGTACAGGCGGGAATGGGAAAGAGGCTTCTGGTACAAAACAAGCAAAACATCATCTGACCGATGCCTTTGAACTTGGGGGGGTTGGCCTTCTCGTCCAGCTGCAGTTGTGTCTTCACGTACTCGGTGGGGAAGGTGATGCAGATCTCGATGCCGCCCGCGATCCCGCCTGTAACACAACAGACCCTCGATGAAACTACACCTGTGTTTGTCAGTTGGAGGCGTGTCTTAATGAAATTAAACAATGGATGTCCGCTAATTTTTTGCAACTTAACGCCAAAAAAACGGAAATGCTGATTATCGGTCCTGCTAGACACCGACCTCTATTTAATAATACAACTTTAACATTTGACAACCAAATAATAAAACAAGGTGACTCGGTAAAAAATCTGGGTATTATCTTTCACCCAACTCTCTCCTTTGAGGCACACATTAAAAGTGTTACTAAAACGGCCTTCTTTCATCTCCGTAATATCGCTAAAATTCGCTCCATTTTGTCCACAAAAGACGCCGAGATCATTATCCATGCGTTTGTTACGTCTCGATTACTGTAACGTATTATTTTCGGGTCTCCCCATGTCTAGCATTAAAAGATTACAGTTGGTACAAAATGCGGCTGCTAGACTTTTGACAAGAACAAGAAAGTTTGATCACATTACACCTGTACTGTATATACCTTTATATACATATATACATACATATATACCTATACTGTATATACCTTTATATACATATATACATACATATATACCTATACTGTATATACCTTTATATACATATATACATACATATATACCTATACTGTATATACCTTTATATACATATATACATACATATATACCTATACTGGCTCACCTGCACTGGCTTCCTGTGCACTTAAGATGTGACCAAAATTCACCCATTTAGAGTTCGGTAATCGGTTAAAAAAAATAGATGGTCTTTTTTCTGCACCATCAAGGTATATATTGACGCTTACATAGGTCTGCTGATAATGTTCCCCTTTAATGCTGAAAAGGTACATACAGCTATTGGAGCAATCCAAGCAACGTTATCATGGACGCCCCTGCTTATTACTGCAAGACAATGCCAAGCCATGTGTTACAAAAGCGTGGCTTCATAGTAAAAGAGTGCAGGTATTAGTCAGGCCTGCCTGTAGTCCAGACATTGAAAATGTGTGAAGGCTAAAATATGAGTTGAACAACTTAAGCTTCCACTTCAAAAATGTGTCTCTTCAGTTCCCAAACCTTTACTGAGTGTTGTTAAAAGGAAAGGCCATGTAACACACTGGTAAAAATGCCATTAAATTCTAAGTTATTGATTATTTCCCCCAAAAAAACAAGTTTCTCAGTTTGAACATGAAAATATCTTGTCTTTGCAGTCTATTACATTGAATATAAGTTCAAAAGGATTTGCAAATCATTGTATTCTCTTTTTATTTACCATTTACACAAGTTGACAACTTCACTGCTCTTGGGGTTTGTAATTGTGCACAAGTTGACCCCCAATACCACCTTAAATCCCTCCCCTGCTCTTCAGCTGAGAACAAGCATCCTTGCAGCTGATTGGTCCAGCTGATGGCAGCATGGTGGCCTGAAGACACGCCCCCTGGCCCCATTAGAGGGTGGGGCCTCTCCGAGGGAACATGTTGTTAAAAAGTTCAGCTTCAAAGGCCAACAATGTGTGCATGGCGTGCATTCATGGTGTGTCCATGCTGAGGCGCTCAACACTTGCTCAGTGACGGTCGCTCATGCAAAAAAAAAAAAAAGCTCAAGATGCAGGAGAGAGGACACACCTGAGGCTCGGTGACAAGTCACCTGCATCCTGGTCCACACCTCACACGGCTGAGGAGACACACACACAAGCACTTTACCACGCCCGGGAACACACTTCTCTTTGTTATTCAACAAAAGTTGCAACAACACTGGCTCCACTGACACTCGTGTGTGTGTGTGTGTGTGTGTGTGTGTGTGTGTGTGTGTGTGTGTGTGTTCTTGTAGTTCTACCCTTCTTGAGACATGAAGAAGGAAAAGTATCTTCCATATGAGGAGGTGTGAACAAGTGATGACATAAATCATGCTCCCAATAACATTGCATCTATTGACTGTGTGACAGGTTTTAAAAGTGCTCCCCCTCTGGCCAACATATGAAATAACAAGTGTGTGTAAAAATTGAAGTGTGCCCTCTTTGGCCAAAATGAACACACAAAAATAAATACATATATAGAGACATACTGTAATAACTTGAAGTAACTAACAAAGATTAAAAAACTATTACAAACAAAAAAATAAAAAAATGTAATGAATTAAAAGCATTTTTTTATATATATTTGCATAGTATGTTTGCATTATTAATAATTTAAATACAAAATGTTATATATCCGGAAAAGGTGGTCCTAATGAGGTAGGCATTTTTTGGAGGTATCGAGAAGGTCAAAAATAAAAGAATGTGTGTTCTTGTATTTCTACCCTTCTCGAGACACCAAGAAGGAAAAGTATCTTCCATATGAGGAGGTGTGAACAAGTGATGACATAAATCATGCTCCCAATAACATTGCATCTAATAGACAATGTCTCATTTGCACCCCTGCTGGTGACATGAGGGTGGTCCTAAAAAGGAGGGATTTGTCAAATTGACTGTGTCGCTTTTAAAAGTGCTCCCCCTCTGGTCAACATATGAAATAACAAGTGTGTGTAAAAAATTGAAATGCGCCCCCTTTGGCCAAAATTAACACACAAAAAAATAAATACATATATAGAGACATACTGTAATAACTTGAAGTAACTAATGAAGATTAAAAAACTATTACAAACAAAAAAAAATAAAAAAATGTAATGAATTAAAAGCATTTTTTTATATATATTTGCATAGTATGTTTGCATTATTAATAATTTAAATACAACATTTTATATATCTGGAAAGGGTGGTCCTAATGAGGTAGGCATTTTTTGGAGGTATCGAGAAGGTCAAAAATAAAAGAATGTGTGTTCTTGTATTTCTACCCTTCTTGAGACGTGAAGAAGGAAAAGTATCTTCCATAAGAGGAGGTGTGAACAAGTGATGACATAAATCATGCTCCCAATAAGATTGCATCTAATAGACAATGTCTCATTTGCACCCCTGCTGGTGACATGAGGGTGGTCCTAAAAAGGAGGGATTTGTCAAATTGACTGTCGGGTTTTAAAAGTGCTCCTCCTCTGGTCAACATATGAAATAACAAGTGTGTGTAAAAAATTTAAATGTGCCCCCTTTGGCCAAAATGAACACCAAAAAAAATAAATACATATATAGAGACATACTGTAATAACTTGAAGTAACTAATGAAGATTAAAAAACTATTACAAACAAAAAAAAATAAAAAAATTTAATGAATTAAAAGCATTTTTTTATGTATATTTGCATAGTATGTTTGCATTATTAATAATTTAAATACAACATTTTATATATCTGGAAAGGGTGGTCCTAATGAGGTAGGCATTTTTTGGAGGTATCGAGAAAGTCAAAAATACAAGAATGTGTGTGTGTGTTCTTGTATTTCTACCCTTCTTGAGACGTGAAGAAGGAAAAGTATCTTCCATATGAGGAGGTGTGAACAAGTGATGACATAAATCATGCTCCCAATAACATTGCATCTAATAGACAATGTCTCATTTGCACCCCTGCTGGTGACATGAGGGTGGTCCCAAAAAGGAGGGATTTATCAAATTGACTGTCGGGTTTTAAAAGTGCTCCCCCTCTGGTCAACATATGAAATAACAAGTGTGTGTAAAAAATTGAAATGCGCCCCCTTTGGCCAAAATTAACACACAAAAAAATAAATACATATATAGAGACATACTGTAATAACTTGAAGTAACGAATGAAGATTAAAAAACTATTACAAACAAAAAAATAAATATATATTTGCATAGTATGTATACATTATTAATAATCTAAATACAAAACGTTATATATCTGGAAAGGGTGGTCCTAATGAGGTAGGCATTTTTTGGAGGTATCGAGAAGGTCAAAAATAAAAGAATGTGTGTTCTTGTATTTCTACCCTTCTCGAGACACCAAGAAGGAAAAGTATCTTCCATATGAGGAGGTGTGAACAAGTGATGACATAAATCATGCTCCCAATAACATTGCATCTAATAGACAATGTCTCATTTGCACCCCTGCTGGTGACATGAGGGTGGTCCTAAAAAGGAGGGATTTGTCAAATTGACTGTCAGGTTTTAAAAGTGCTCCCCCTCTGGTCAACATATGAAATAACAAGTGTGTGTAAAAAATTGAAATGCGCCCTCTTTGGCCAAAATTAACACACAAAAAATAAATACATATATAGAGACATACTGTAATAACTTGAAGTAACGAATGAAGATTAAAAAACTATTACAAACAAAAAAATAATTAACTAATAGCAGTTTTTTATATATTTGCATAGTATGTATACATTATTAATAATTTAAATACAAAACGTTATATATCTGGAAAGGGTGGTCCTAATGAGGTAGGCATTTTTTGGAGGTATCGAGAAGGTCAAAAATAAAAGAATGTGTGTTCTTGTATTTCTACCCTTCTTGAGACACCAAGAAGGAAAAGTATCTTCCATATGAGGAGGTGTGAACAAGTGATGACATAAATCATGCTCCCAATAACATTGCATCTAATAGACAATGTCTCATTTGCACCCCTGCTGGTGACATGAGGGTGGTCCCAAAAAGGACGGATTTGTCAAATTAACTGTGTCGCTTTTAAAAGTGCTCCCCCTCTGGTCAACATATGAAATAACAAGTGTGTGTAAAAAATTTGAAGTGTGCGCCCTATGGCCAAAATTAACACAAAAAAATAAATAAATATGTATATTGAGTAGGGGTGTAATGGTAAACAAAAATGTTGGTTCAGTACGTACCTCGGTTCAGAGGTCACGGTTCGGTTCATTTTCGGTACAGTAAGAAAACAACAAAATATACATTTTTGGGTTATTTATTTACCAAATTTGCAAAATCTTCCACCAAAAATATTTTTCTTGGTGGAATATTTGATGTGAAGTAATTGGAAACGTGGATAGGTCAATAATTCATAATAACATTGATTTTGATTCAATATTATGTTTTGAGCAATGACAGTTTGAAAGAATTAACTTTTAACTTTAAAAATAAACAGCTGTTTTATTAGTCAACACTGCAACTTTTTCTAAATTACATTTAGCCTTTAAGCTTTTTTATTTCACTTTTGTTTATGTTTTTGTTTATTTTAATAGTATTTTTAGAATGTGCCGTGGGCCTTCAAAACATTAGCTGTGGGCCGGAAATGGCTTCATGGGCACACTTTTGACACCCCTGCTATAGATAATAAAAAATAAAATCTGATAAATCTATGGGTAAAAAGCAGAGCCTGGCGTTTATCATCACTCTCTCGCTCTCTCTGTCTCTTCCCCTTTCTCACAAATGTTGCTGCACACACAAATTGTTTGGTTTTTAACCCCTTCTTAACCCTGAGCGTACATTGAAAACACACGAAACCCTAACTTAAAAGGCCAGACATTTGAGGCATTTAAGAAACTCCACCCGGACAGCCCCACAAAAGAGGAAATATCCGGTGAAAAGAGGAGGCCTGGTCAGTCTATCATAGCCCGGTCGCTGCTAGCATGCCGTGTGTTGTTTTTTTTTATCGATTTAAACTTTTATTAGTAGATTGCACAATACAGTACATATTCTGTACAATTGACCACTAAATGGTAACACATGAATACGTTTGTTCAACTTGTTTAAGTCGGGGTCCACGTAAATCAATTCATAGTGCCTCGGTGTGCATTATTTACACAACATGCGGTGCGTTACTTAATGTCCGTGTCGTTCTGTACATCTCCGAACCGAACCCCCGTACCGAAACGGTTCAATACAAATACACGTACCTTTACACCCCTGACATAGAGACATACTGTAATAACTTGAAGTAAATAATGAACATTAAAAAACAATTACAAACAAAATATAAATATGAACTAAAAGCAGTCTTTTTTTAATATTTGCATGGTATGTATATATTATTAATGCTGTAAATAAAAATCTTTACATATATCTAGAAAGGGTGGTCCTAACGAGGTAGGCCTTTTCCCAGGTCTCAAGAGGGGACAAATACAAGAATGTGTGTGTCGGGGCCTCTCTGCAGACAGTGCAAATGTGTGTGTCGGGGCCTCTCTGCAGACAGTGCAAATGTGTGTGTCGGGGCCTCTCTGCAGACAGTGCAAATGTGTGTGTCGGGGCCTCCATGCAGACAGTGCAAATGTGTGTGTCGGGCCTCTCTGCAGACAGTGCAAATGTGTGTGTCGGGGCCTCCATGCAGACAGTGCAAATGTGTGTGTCGGGGCCTCTCTGCAGACAGTGCAAATGTGTGTGTCGGGGCCTCTCTGCAGACAGTGCAAATGTGTGTGTCGGGGCCTCTATGCAGACAGTGCAAATGTGTGTGTCGGGGCCTCTCTGCAGACAGTGCAAATGTGTGTGTCGGGGCCTCTATGCAGACAGTGCAAATGTGTGTGTCGGGGCCTCTATGCAGACAGTGCAAATGTGTGTGTCGGGGCCTCTATGCAGACAGTGCAAATGTGTGTGTCGGGGCCTCTCTGCAGACAGTGCAAATGTGTGTGTCGGGGCCTCTCTGCAGACAGTGCAAATGTGTGTGTCGGGGCCTCTATGCAGACAGTGCAAATGTGTGTGTCGGGGCCTCTCTGCAGACAGTGCAAATGTGTGTGTCGGGGCCTCTATGCAGACAGTGCAAATGTGTGTGTCGGGGCCTCTATGCAGACAGTGCAAATGTGTGTGTCGGGGCCTCTATGCAGACAGTGCAAATGTGTGTGTCGGGGCCTCTCTGCAGACAGTGCAAATGTGTGTGTCGGGGCCTCTCTGCAGACAGTGCAAATGTGTGTGTCGGGGCCTCTATGCAGACAGTGCAAATGTGTGTGTCGGGGCCTCTCTGCAGACAGTGCAAATGTGTGTGTCGGGGCCTCTATGCAGACAGTGCAAATGTGTGTGTCGGGGCCTCTCTGCAGACAGTGCAAATGTGTGTGTCGGGGCCTCTATGCAGACAGTGCAAATGTGTGTGTCGGGGCCTCTATGCAGACAGTGCAAATGTGTGTGTCGGGGCCTCTATGCAGACAGTGCAAATGTGTGTGTCGGGGCCTCTCTGCAGACAGTGCAAATGTGTGTGTCGGGGCCTCTCTGCAGACAGTGCAAATGTGTGTGTCGGGGCCTCTATGCAGACAGTGCAAATGTGTGTGTCGGGGCCTCTCTGCAGACAGTGCAAATGTGTGTGTCGGGGCCTCTCTGCAGACAGTGCAAATGTGTGTGTCGGGGCCACTCTGCAGACAGTGCAAATGTGTGTGTCGGGGCCTCTCTGCAGACAGTGCAAATGTGTGTGTCGGGGCCTCTATGCAGACAGTGCAAATGTGTGTGTCGGGGCCTCTCTGCAGACAGTGCAAATGTGTGTGTCGGGGCCTCTCTGCAGACAGTGCAAATGTGTGTGTCGGGGCCTCTCTGCAGACAGTGCAAATGTGTGTGTCGGGGCCACTCTGCAGACAGTGCAAATGTGTGTGTCGGGGCCTCTCTGCAGACAGTGCAAATGTGTGTGTCGGGGCCTCTCTGCAGACAGTGCAAATGTGTGTGTCGGGGCCTCTATGCAGACAGTGCAAATGTGTGTGTCGGGGCCTCTCTGCAGACAGTGCAAATGTGTGTGTCGGGGCCTCTCTGCAGACAGTGCAAATGTGTGTGTCGGGGCCACTCTGCAGACAGTGCAAATGTGTGTGTCGGGGCCTCTCTGCAGACAGTGCAAATGTGTGTGTCGGGGCCTCTATGCAGACAGTGCAAATGTGTGTGTCGGGGCCTCTCTGCAGACAGTGCAAATGTGTGTGTCGGGGCCTCTCTGCAGACAGTGCAAATGTGTGTGTCGGGGCCTCTCTGCAGACAGTGCAAATGTGTGTGTCGGGGCCACTCTGCAGACAGTGCAAATGTGTGTGTCGGGGCCTCTCTGCAGACAGTTCAAATGTGTGTGTCGGGGCCTCTCTGCAGACAGTGCAAATGTGTGTGTCGGGGCCTCTATGCAGACAGTGCAAATGTGTGTGTCGGGGCCTCTCTGCAGACAGTGCAAATGTGTGTGTCGGGGCCTCTCTGCAGACAGTGCAAATGTGTGTGTCGGGGCCTCTATGCAGACAGTGCAAATGTGTGTGTCGGGGCCTCTATGCAGACAGTGCAAATGTGTGTGTCGGGGCCTCTCTGCAGACAGTTCAAATGTGTGTGTCGGGGCCTCTCTGCAGACAGTGCAAATGTGTGTGTCGGGGCCTCTCTGCAGACAGTTCAAATGTGTGTGTCGGGGCCTCTCTGCAGACAGTGCAAATGTGTGTGTCGGGGCCTCTATGCAGACAGTGCAAATGTGTGTGTCGGGGCCTCTCTGCAGACAGTGCAAATGTGTGTGTCGGGGCCTCTCTGCAGACAGTGCAAATGTGTGTGTCGGGGCCTCTATGCAGACAGTGCAAATGTGTGTGTCGGGGCCTCTCTGCAGACAGTGCAAATGTGTGTGTCGGGGCCTCTCTGCAGACAGTGCAAATGTGTGTGTCGGGGCCTCTATGCAGACAGTGCAAATGTGTGTGTCGGGGCCTCTATGCAGACAGTGCAAATGTGTGTGTCTGGGCCTCTCTGCAGACAGTTCAAATGTGTGTGTCGGGGCCTCTCTGCAGACAGTGCAAATGTGTGTGTCGGGGCCTCTCTGCAGACAGTGCAAATGTGTGTGTCGGGGCCTCTCTGCAGACAGTTCAAATGTGTGTGTCGGGGCCTCTCTGCAGACAGTGCAAATGTGTGTGTCGGGGCCTCTCTGCAGACAGTGCAAATGTGTGTGTCGGGGCCTCTATGCAGACAGTGCAAATGTGTGTGTCGGGGCCTCTATGCAGACAGTGCAAATGTGTGTGTCGGGGCCTCTCTGCAGACAGTGCAAATGTGTGTGTCGGGGCCTCTCTGCAGACAGTGCAAATGTGTGTGTCGGGGCCTCTATGCAGACAGTGCAAATGTGTGTGTCGGGGCCTCTATGCAGACAGTGCAAATGTGTGTGTCGGGGCCTCTCTGCAGACAGTGCAAATGTGTGTGTCGGGGCC
The DNA here is from genome assembly GCF_033978795.1 of Nerophis ophidion. Classification (NCBI taxonomy): domain Eukaryota; kingdom Metazoa; phylum Chordata; class Actinopteri; order Syngnathiformes; family Syngnathidae; genus Nerophis; species Nerophis ophidion. The sequence goes on along the minus strand of NC_084627.1, from coordinate 8,660,805 downwards.
TCTATGCAGACAGTGCAAATGTGTGTGTCGGGGCCTCTCTGCAGACAGTGCAAATGTGTGTGTCGGGGCCTCTCTGCAGTCAGTGCAAATGTGTGTGTCGGGGCCTCTATGCAGACAGTGCAAATGTGTGTGTCGGGGCCTCTCTGCAGACAGTGCAAATGTGTGTGTCGGGGCCTCTCTGCAGACAGTGCAAATGTGTGTGTCGGGGCCTCTATGCAGACAGTGCAAATGTGTGTGTAGGGCCTCTCTGCAGACAGTTCAAATGTGTGTGTCGGGGCCTCTCTGCAGACAGTGCAAATGTGTGTGTCGGGGCCTCTCTGCAGACAGTGCAAATGTGTGTGTCGGGGCCTCTCTGCAGACAGTGCAAATGTGTGTGTCGGGGCCTCTCTGCAGACAGTGCAAATGTGTGTGTCGGGGCCTCTCTGCAGACAGTGCAAATGTGTGTGTCGGGGCCTCTATGCAGACAGTGCAAATGTGTGTGTCGGGGCCTCTATGCAGACAGTGCAAATGTGTGTGTCGGGGCCTCTCTGCAGACAGTGCAAATGTGTGTGTCGGGGCCTCTATGCAGACAGTGCAAATGTGTGTGTCGGGGCCTCTCTGCAGACAGTGCAAATGTGTGTGTCGGGGCCTCTATGCAGACAGTGCAAATGTGTGTGTCGGGGCCTCTCTGCAGACAGTGCAAATGTGTGTGTCGGGGCCTCTCTGCAGACAGTGCAAATGTGTGTGTCGGGGCCTCTCTGCAGACAGTGCAAATGTGTGTGTCGGGGCCTCTCTGCAGACAGTGCAAATGTGTGTGTCGGGGCCTCTCTGCAGACAGTGCAAATGTGTGTGTCGGGGCCTCTCTGCAGACAGTGCAAATGTGTGTGTCGGGGCCTCTCTGCAGACAGTGCAAATGTGTGTGTCGGGGCCTCTATGCAGACAGTGCAAATGTGTGTGTCGGGGCCTCTCTGCAGTCAGTGCAAATGTGTGTGTCGGGGCCTCTCTGCAGACAGTGCAAATGTGTGTGTCGGGGCCTCTCTGCAGACAGTGCAAATGTGTGTGTCGGGGCCTCTCTGCAGTCAGTGCAAATGTGTGTGTCGGGGCCTCTCTGCAGACAGTGCAAATGTGTGTGTCGGGGCCTCTCTGCAGACAGTGCAAATGTGTGTGTCGGGGCCTCTCTGCAGACAGTGCAAATGTGTGTGTCGGGGCCACTCTGCAGACAGTGCAAATGTGTGTGTCGGGGCCTCTCTGCAGACAGTGCAAATGTGTGTGTCGGGGCCTCTATGCAGACAGTGCAAATGTGTGTGTCGGGGCCTCTCTGCAGACAGTGCAAATGTGTGTGTCGGGGCCTCTATGCAGACAGTGCAAATGTGTGTGTCGGGGCCTCTATGCAGACAGTGCAAATGTGTGTGTCGGGGCCTCTCTGCAGACAGTGCAAATGTGTGTGTCGGGGCCTCTCTGCAGACAGTGCAAATGTGTGTGTCGGGGCCTCTCTGCAGACAGTGCAAATGTGTGTGTCGGGGCCTCTCTGCAGACAGTGCAAATGTGTGTGTCGGGGCCTCTCTGCAGACAGTGCAAATGTGTGTGTCGGGGCCTCTCTGCAGACAGTGCAAATGTGTGTGTCGGGGCCTCTCTGCAGACAGTGCAAATGTGTGTGTCGGGGCCTCTATGCAGACAGTGCAAATGTGTGTGTCGGGGCCTCTCTGCAGACAGTGCAAATGTGTGTGTCGGGGCCTCTCTGCAGACAGTGCAAATGTGTGTGTCGGGCCTCTCTGCAGACAGTGCAAATGTGTGTGTCGGGCCTCTCTGCAGACAGTGCAAATGTGTGTGTCGGGGCCTCTCTGCAGACAGTGCAAATGTGTGTGTCGGGGCCTCTCTGCAGACAGTGCAAATGTGTGTGTCGGGGCCTCTCTGCAGACAGTGCAAATGTGTGTGTCGGGGCCTCTATGCAGACAGTGCAAATGTGTGTGTCGGGGCCTCTCTGCAGACAGTGCAAATGTGTGTGTCGGGGCCTCTCTGCAGACAGTGCAAATGTGTGTGTCGGGGCCTCTCTGCAGACAGTGCAAATGTGTGTGTCGGGGCCTCTCTGCAGACAGTGCAAATGTGTGTGTCGGGGCGTCTCTGCAGACAGTTCAAATGTGTGTGTCGGGGCCTCTCTGCAGACAGTGCAAATGTGTGTGTCGGGGCCTCTCTGCAGACAGTGCAAATGTGTGTGTCGGGGCCTCTCTGCAGACAGTGCAAATGTGTGTGTCGGGGCCTCTCTGCAGACAGTGCAAATGTGTGTGTCGGGGCCTCTATGCAGACAGTGCAAATGTGTGTGTCGGGGCCTCTCTGCAGACAGTGCAAATGTGTGTGTCGGGGCCTCTATGCAGACAGTGCAAATGTGTGTGTCGGGGCCTCTCTGCAGACAGTGCAAATGTGTGTGTCGGGGCCTCTCTGCAGACAGTGCAAATGTGTGTGTCGGGGCCTCTATGCAGACAGTGCAAATGTGTGTGTCGGGGCCTCTCTGCAGACAGTGCAAATGTGTGTGTCGGGGCCTCTCTGCAGACAGTGCAAATGTGTGTGTCGGGGCCTCTCTGCAGACAGTGCAAATGTGTGTGTCGGGGCCTCTCTGCAGACAGTGCAAATGTGTGTGTCGGGGCCTCTATGCAGACAGTGCAAATGTGTGTGTCGGGGCCTCTCTGCAGACAGTGCAAATGTGTGTGTCGGGGCCTCTATGCAGACAGTGCAAATGTGTGTGTCGGGGCCTCCATGCAGACAGTGCAAATGTGTGTGTCGGGGCCACTCTGCAGACAGTGCAAATGTGTGTGTCGGGGCCTCTCTGCAGACAGTGCAAATGTGTGTGTCGGGGCCTCTCTGCAGACAGTGCAAATGTGTGTGTCGGGGGCCTCTCTGCAGACAGTGCAAATGTGTGTGTCGGGGCCTCTCTGCAGACAGTGCAAATGTGTGTGTCGGGGCCTCTCTGCAGACAGTGCAAATGTGTGTGTCGGGGCCTCTCTGCAGACAGTGCAAATGTGTGTGTCGGGGCCTCTCTGCAGACAGTGCAAATGTGTGTGTCGGGGCCTCTCTGCAGACAGTGCAAATGTGTGTGTCGGGGCCTCTCTGCAGACAGTGCAAATGTGTGTGTCGGGGCCTCTATGCAGACAGTGCAAATGTGTGTGTCGGGGCCTCCATGCAGACAGTGCAAATGTGTGTGTCGGGGCCTCTCTGCAGACAGTGCAAATGTGTGTGTCGGGGCCTCCATGCAGACAGTGCAAATGTGTGTGTCGGGGCCTCTCTGCAGACAGTGCAAATGTGTGTGTCGGGGCCTCTATGCAGACAGTGCAAATGTGTGTGTCGGGGCCTCCATGCAGACAGTGCAAATGTGTGTGTCGGGGCCTCTCTGCAGACAGTGCAAATGTGTGTGTCGGGGCCTCTATGCAGACAGTGCAAATGTGTGTGTCGGGGCCTCTCTGCAGACAGTGCAAATGTGTGTGTCGGGGCCTCTCTGCAGACAGTGCAAATGTGTGTGTCGGGGCCTCCATGCAGACAGTGCAAATGTG
>NC_084627.1:8526579-8657264 GCF_033978795.1 Nerophis ophidion | reverse complement strand
GACAGTGCAAATGTGTGTGTCGGGGCCCTCTCTGCAGACAGTGCAAATGTGTGTGTCTGGGCCTCTATGCAGACAGTGCAAATGTGTGTGTCGGGGCTCTATGCAGACAGTGCAAATGTGTGTGTCGGGGCCCTCTGCAGACAGTGCAAATGTGTGTGTCGGGGCCTCTATGCAGACAGTGCAAATGTGTGTGTCGGGGCCTCTATGCAGACAGTGCAAATGTGTGTGTCGGGGCACTCTGCAGACAGTGCAAATGTGTGTGTCGGGGCCTCTCTGCAGACAGTGGGCAAATGTGTGTGTCGGGGCCTCTCTGCAGACAGTGCAAATGTGTGTGTCGGGGCCTCTCTGCAGACAGTGCAAATGTGTGTGTCGGGGCCTCTCTGCAGACAGTGCAAATGTGTGTGTCGGGGCTCTCTGCAGACAGTGCAAATGTGTGTGTCGGGGCCTCTCTGCAGACAGTGCAAATGTGTGTGTCGGGGCCTCTCTGCAGACAGTGCAAATGTGTGTGTCGGGGCCTCTCTGCAGACAGTGCAAATGTGTGTGTCGGGGGCCTCTCTGCAGACAGTGCAAATGTGTGTGTCGGGGGCCTCTCTGCAGACAGTGCAAATGTGTGTGTCGGGGCCTCTCTGCAGACAGTGCAAATGTGTGTGTCGGGGCCTCTCTGCAGACAGTGCAAATGTGTGTGTCGGGGCCTCTCTGCAGACAGTGCAAATGTGTGTGTCGGGGCCTCTCTGCAGACAGTGCAAATGTGTGTGTCGGGGCCTCTCTGCAGACAGTGCAAATGTGTGTGTCGGGGCCTCTATGCAGACAGTGCAAATGTGTGTGTCGGGGCCTCTCTGCAGACAGTGCAAATGTGTGTGTCGGGGCCTCTCTGCAGACAGTGCAAATGTGTGTGTCGGGGCCTCTCTGCAGACAGTGCAAATGTGTGTGTCGGGGGCCTCTCTGCAGACAGTGCAAATGTGTGTGTCGGGGCCTCTCTGCAGACAGTGCAAATGTGTGTGTCGGGGCCTCTCTGCAGACAGTGCAAATGTGTGTGTCGGGGCCTCTCTGCAGACAGTGCAAATGTGTGTGTCGGGGCCTCTCTGCAGACAGTGCAAATGTGTGTGTCGGGGCCTCTCTGCAGACAGTGCAAATGTGTGTGTCGGGGCCTCTCTGCAGACAGTGCAAATGTGTGTGTCGGGGCCTCTATGCAGACAGTGCAAATGTGTGTGTCGGGGCCTCTCTGCAGACAGTGCAAATGTGTGTGTCGGGGCCTCTCTGCAGACAGTGCAAATGTGTGTGTCGGGGCCTCTCTGCAGACAGTGCAAATGTGTGTGTCGGGGCCTCTCTGCAGACAGTGCAAATGTGTGTGTCGGGGCCTCTCTGCAGACAGTGCAAATGTGTGTGTCGGGGCCTCTATGCAGACAGTGCAAATGTGTGTGTCGGGGCCTCTCTGCAGACAGTGCAAATGTGTGTGTCGGGGCCTCTCTGCAGACAGTGCAAATGTGTGTGTCGGGGCCTCTATGCAGACAGTGCAAATGTGTGTGTCGGGGCCTCTCTGCAGACAGTGCAAATGTGTGTGTCGGGGCCTCTCTGCAGACAGTGCAAATGTGTGTGTCGGGGCCTCTATGCAGACAGTGCAAATGTGTGTGTCGGGGCCTCTATGCAGACAGTGCAAATGTGTGTGTCGGGGCCTCTCTGCAGACAGTGCAAATGTGTGTGTCGGGGCCTCTCTGCAGACAGTGCAAATGTGTGTGTCGGGGCCTCTATGCAGACAGTGCAAATGTGTGTGTCGGGGCCTCTATGCAGACAGTGCAAATGTGTGTGTCGGGGCCTCTCTGCAGACAGTGCAAATGTGTGTGTCGGGGCCTCTCTGCAGACAGTGCAAATGTGTGTGTCGGGGCCTCTCTGCAGACAGTGCAAATGTGTGTGTCGGGGCCTCTATGCAGACAGTGCAAATGTGTGTGTCGGGGCCTCTCTGCAGACAGTGCAAATGTGTGTGTCGGGGCCTCTCTGCAGACAGTGCAAATGTGTGTGTCGGGGCCTCTATGCAGACAGTGCAAATGTGTGTGTCGGGGCCCTCTGCAGACAGTGCAAATGTGTGTGTCGGGGCCTCTCTGCAGACAGTGCAAATGTGTGTGTCGGGGCCTCTATGCAGACAGTGCAAATGTGTGTGTCGGGGCCTCTCTGCAGACAGTGCAAATGTGTGTGTCGGGGCCTCTCTGCAGACAGTGCAAATGTGTGTGTCGGGGGCCTCTCTGCAGACAGTGCAAATGTGTGTGTCGGGGCCTCTATGCAGACAGTGCAAATGTGTGTGTCGGGGCCTCTATGCAGACAGTGCAAATGTGTGTGTCGGGGCCTCTATGCAGACAGTGCAAATGTGTGTGTCGGGGCCCTGCACTTGCTCTGCAGACAGTGCAAATGTGTGTGTCGGGGCCTCTCTGCAGACAGTGCAAATGTGTGTGTCGGGGCCACTCTGCAGACAGTGCAAATGTGTGTGTCGGGGCCTCTCTGCAGACAGTGCAAATGTGTGTGTCGGGGCCTCTCTGCAGACAGTGCAAATGTGTGTGTCGGGGCCTCTCTGCAGACAGTGCAAATGTGTGTGTCGGGGCCTCTCTGCAGACAGTGCAAATGTGTGTGTCGGGGCCTCTCTGCAGACAGTGCAAATGTGTGTGTCGGGGCCTCTATGCAGACAGTGCAAATGTGTGTGTCGGGGCCTCTATGCAGACAGTGCAAATGTGTGTGTCGGGGCCTCTCTGCAGACAGTGCAAATGTGTGTGTCGGGGCCCTCTGCAGACAGTGCAAATGTGTGTGTCGGGGCCTCTATGCAGACAGTGCAAATGTGTGTGTCGGGGCCTCTATGCAGACAGTGCAAATGTGTGTGTCGGGGCCTCTATGCAGACAGTGCAAATGTGTGTGTCGGGGCCTCTCTGCAGACAGTGCAAATGTGTGTGTCGGGGCCTCTCTGCAGACAGTGCAAATGTGTGTGTCGGGGCCTCTCTGCAGACAGTGCAAATGTGTGTGTCGGGGCCTCTATGCAGACAGTGCAAATGTGTGTGTCGGGGCCTCTATGCAGACAGTGCAAATGTGTGTGTCGGGGCCTCTCTGCAGACAGTGCAAATGTGTGTGTCGGGGCCTCTCTGCAGACAGTGCAAATGTGTGTGTCGGGGCCTCTATGCAGACAGTGCAAATGTGTGTGTCGGGGCCTCTATGCAGACAGTGCAAATGTGTGTGTCGGGGCCTCTCATGCAGACAGTGCAAATGTGTGTGTCGGGGCCTCTATGCAGACAGTGCAAATGTGTGTGTCGGGGCCTCTATGCAGACAGTGCAAATGTGTGTGTCGGGGCCTCTCTGCAGACAGTGCAAATGTGTGTGTCGGGGCCTCTATGCAGACAGTGCAAATGTGTGTGTCGGGGCCTCTATGCAGACAGTGCAAATGTGTGTGTCGGGGCCTCTCTGCAGACAGTGCAAATGTGTGTGTCGGGGCCTCTCTGCAGACAGTGCAAATGTGTGTGTCGGGGCCTCTCTGCAGACAGTGCAAATGTGTGTGTCGGGGCCTCTATGCAGACAGTGCAAATGTGTGTGTCGGGGCCTCTATGCAGACAGTGCAAATGTGTGTGTCGGGGCCTCTATGCAGACAGTGCAAATGTGTGTGTCGGGGCCTCTATGCAGACAGTGCAAATGTGTGTGTCGGGGCCTCTCTGCAGACAGTGCAAATGTGTGTGTCGGGGCCTCTCTGCAGACAGTGCAAATGTGTGTGTCGGGGCCTCTATGCAGACAGTGCAAATGTGTGTGTCGGGGCCTCTCTGCAGACAGTGCAAATGTGTGTGTCGGGGCTCTCTGCAGACAGTGCAAATGTGTGTGTCGGGGCCTCTATGCAGACAGTGCAAATGTGTGTGTCGGGGCCTCTATGCAGACAGTGCAAATGTGTGTGTCGGGGCCTCTATGCAGACAGTGCAAATGTGTGTGTCGGGGCCTCTATGCAGACAGTGCAAATGTGTGTGTCGGGGCCTCTCTGCAGACAGTGCAAATGTGTGTGTCGGGGCCTCTCTGCAGACAGTGCAAATGTGTGTGTCGGGGCCTCTCTGCAGACAGTGCAAATGTGTGTGTCGGGGCCTCTCTGCAGACAGTGCAAATGTGTGTGTCGGGGCCTCTCTGCAGACAGTGCAAATGTGTGTGTCGGGGCCTCTCTGCAGACAGTGCAAATGTGTGTGTCGGGGCCTCTCTGCAGACAGTGCAAATGTGTGTGTCGGGGCCTCATGCAGACAGTGCAAATGTGTGTGTCGGGGCCTCTATGCAGACAGTGCAAATGTGTGTGTCGGGGCCTCTATGCAGACAGTGCAAATGTGTGTGTCGGGGCCTCTCTGCAGACAGTGCAAATGTGTGTGTCGGGGCCTCTCTGCAGACAGTGCAAATGTGTGTGTCGGGGCCTCTCTGCAGACAGTGCAAATGTGTGTGTCGGGGCCTCTCTGCAGACAGTGCAAATGTGTGTGTCGGGGCCTCTCTGCAGACAGTGCAAATGTGTGTGTCGGGGCCTCTCTGCAGACAGTGCAAATGTGTGTGTCGGGGCCTCTCTGCAGACAGTGCAAATGTGTGTGTCGGGGCCTCTATGCAGACAGTGCAAATGTGTGTGTCGGGGCCTCTCTGCAGACAGTGCAAATGTGTGTGTCGGGGCCTCTCTGCAGACAGTGCAAATGTGTGTGTCGGGGCCTCTCTGCAGACAGTGCAAATGTGTGTGTCGGGGCCTCTCTGCAGACAGTGCAAATGTGTGTGTCGGGGCCTCTATGCAGACAGTGCAAATGTGTGTGTCGGGGCCTCTATGCAGACAGTGCAAATGTGTGTGTCGGGGCCTCTCTGCAGACAGTGCAAATGTGTGTGTCGGGGCCTCTATGCAGACAGTGCAAATGTGTGTGTCGGGGCCTCTCTGCAGACAGTGCAAATGTGTGTGTCGGGGCCTCTCTGCAGACAGTGCAAATGTGTGTGTCGGGGCCTCTCTGCAGACAGTGCAAATGTGTGTGTCGGGGCCTCTCTGCAGACAGTGCAAATGTGTGTGTCGGGGCCTCTCTGCAGACAGTGCAAATGTGTGTGTCGGGGCCTCTATGCAGACAGTGCAAATGTGTGTGTCGGGGCCTCTCTGCAGACAGTGCAAATGTGTGTGTCGGGGCCTCTATGCAGACAGTGCAAATGTGTGTGTCGGGGCCTCATGCAGACAGTGCAAATGTGTGTGTCGGGGCCTCTCTGCAGACAGTGCAAATGTGTGTGTCGGGGCCTCTCTGCAGACAGTGCAAATGTGTGTGTCGGGGCCTCTCATGCAGACAGTGCAAATGTGTGTGTCGGGGCCTCTCTGCAGACAGTGCAAATGTGTGTGTCGGGGCCTCTCATGCAGACAGTGCAAATGTGTGTGTCGGGGCCTCTATGCAGACAGTGCAAATGTGTGTGTCGGGGCCTCTATGCAGACAGTGCAAATGTGTGTGTCGGGGCCTCTATGCAGACAGTGCAAATGTGTGTGTCGGGGCCTCTCTGCAGACAGTGCAAATGTGTGTGTCGGGGCCTCTATGCAGACAGTGCAAATGTGTGTGTCGGGGCCTCTATGCAGACAGTGCAAATGTGTGTGTCGGGGCCTCTATGCAGACAGTGCAAATGTGTGTGTCGGGGCCTCTATGCAGACAGTGCAAATGTGTGTGTCGGGGCCTCTATGCAGACAGTGCAAATGTGTGTGTCGGGGCCTCTCTGCAGACAGTGCAAATGTGTGTGTCGGGGCCTCTCTGCAGACAGTGCAAATGTGTGTGTCGGGGCCTCTCTGCAGACAGTGCAAATGTGTGTGTCGGGGCCTCTATGCAGACAGTGCAAATGTGTGTGTCGGGGCCTCTCTGCAGACAGTGCAAATGTGTGTGTCGGGGCCTCTCTGCAGACAGTGCAAATGTGTGTGTCGGGGCCTCTCTGCAGACAGTGCAAATGTGTGTGTCGGGGCCTCTCTGCAGACAGTGCAAATGTGTGTGTCGGGGCCTCTCTGCAGACAGTGCAAATGTGTGTGTCGGGGCCTCTATGCAGACAGTGCAAATGTGTGTGTCGGGGCCTCTCATGCAGACAGTGCAAATGTGTGTGTCGGGGCCTCTCTGCAGACAGTGCAAATGTGTGTGTCGGGGCCTCTATGCAGACAGTGCAAATGTGTGTGTCGGGGCCTCTCATGCAGACAGTGCAAATGTGTGTGTCGGGGCCTCTCTGCAGACAGTGCAAATGTGTGTGTCGGGGCCTCTCTGCAGACAGTGCAAATGTGTGTGTCGGGGCCTCTCTGCAGACAGTGCAAATGTGTGTGTCGGGGCCTCTCTGCAGACAGTGCAAATGTGTGTGTCGGGGCCTCTCTGCAGACAGTGCAAATGTGTGTGTCGGGGCCTCTCTGCAGACAGTGCAAATGTGTGTGTCGGGGCCTCTATGCAGACAGTGCAAATGTGTGTGTCGGGGCCTCTATGCAGACAGTGCAAATGTGTGTGTCGGGGCCTCTATGCAGACAGTGCAAATGTGTGTGTCGGGGCCTCTCTGGCAGACAGTGCAAATGTGTGTGTCGGGGCCTCTATGCAGACAGTGCAAATGTGTGTGTCGGGGCCACTCTGCAGACAGTGCAAATGTGTGTGTCGGGGCCTCCATGCAGACAGTGCAAATGTGTGTGTCGGGGCCTCTATGCAGACAGTGCAAATGTGTGTGTCGGGGCCTCTCTGCAGACAGTGCAAATGTGTGTGTCGGGGCCTCTCTGCAGACAGTGCAAATGTGTGTGTCGGGGCCACTCTGCAGACAGTGCAAATGTGTGTGTCGGGGCCTCTATGCAGACAGTGCAAATGTGTGTGTCGGGGCCTCTCTGCAGACAGTGCAAATGTGTGTGTCGGGGCCTCTCTGCAGACAGTGCAAATGTGTGTGTCGGGGCCTCCATGCAGACAGTGCAAATGTGTGTGTCGGGGCCACTCTGCAGACAGTGCAAATGTGTGTGTCGGGGCCTCTCTGCAGACAGTGCAAATGTGTGTGTCGGGGCCTCTCATGCAGACAGTGCAAATGTGTGTGTCGGGGCCACTCTGCAGACAGTGCAAATGTGTGTGTCGGGGCCTCCATGCAGACAGTGCAAATGTGTGTGTCGGGGCCACTCTGCAGACAGTGCAAATGTGTGTGTCGGGGCCACTCTGCAGACAGTGCAAATGTGTGTGTCGGGGCCACTCTGCAGACAGTGCAAATGTGTGTGTCGGGGCCTCCATGCAGACAGTGCAAATGTGTGTGTCGGGGCCTCTCTGCAGACAGTGCAAATGTGTGTGTCGGGGCCTCTCTGCAGACAGTGCAAATGTGTGTGTCGGGGCCTCTCTGCAGACAGTGCAAATGTGTGTGTCGGGGCCTCTCTGCAGACAGTGCAAATGTGTGTGTCGGGGCCTCTCTGCAGACAGTGCAAATGTGTGTGTCGGGGCCTCTCTGCAGACAGTGCAAATGTGTGTGTCGGGGCCTCTCTGCAGACAGTGCAAATGTGTGTGTCGGGGCCTCTCTGCAGACAGTGCAAATGTGTGTGTCGGGGCCTCTATGCAGACAGTGCAAATGTGTGTGTCGGGGCCACTCTGCAGACAGTGCAAATGTGTGTGTCGGGGCCTCTCATGCAGACAGTGCAAATGTGTGTGTCGGGGCCTCTATGCAGACAGTGCAAATGTGTGTGTCGGGGCCTCTCTGCAGACAGTGCAAATGTGTGTGTCGGGGCCTCTATGCAGACAGTGCAAATGTGTGTGTCGGGGCCTCTCTGCAGACAGTGCAAATGTGTGTGTCGGGGCCTCTATGCAGACAGTGCAAATGTGTGTGTCGGGGCCTCTCTGCAGACAGTGCAAATGTGTGTGTCGGGGCCTCTCTGCAGACAGTGCAAATGTGTGTGTCGGGGCCCTCATGCAGACAGTGCAAATGTGTGTGTCGGGGCCTCTCTGCAGACAGTGCAAATGTGTGTGTCGGGGCCTCTATGCAGACAGTGCAAATGTGTGTGTCGGGGCCTCTATGCAGACAGTGCAAATGTGTGTGTCGGGGCCTCTCTGCAGACAGTGCAAATGTGTGTGTCGGGGCCTCTATGCAGACAGTGCAAATGTGTGTGTCGGGGCCTCTCTGCAGACAGTGCAAATGTGTGTGTCGGGGCCTCTCATGCAGACAGTGCAAATGTGTGTGTCGGGGCCTCTCTGCAGACAGTGCAAATGTGTGTGTCGGGGCCTCTCTGCAGACAGTGCAAATGTGTGTGTCGGGGCCTCTCTGCAGACAGTGCAAATGTGTGTGTCGGGGCCTCTATGCAGACAGTGCAAATGTGTGTGTCGGGGCCTCCTATGCAGACAGTGCAAATGTGTGTGTCGGGGCCTCTATGCAGACAGTGCAAATGTGTGTGTCGGGGCCTCTATGCAGACAGTGCAAATGTGTGTGTCGGGGCCTCTCTGCAGACAGTGCAAATGTGTGTGTCGGGGCCTCTCTGCAGACAGTGCAAATGTGTGTGTCGGGGCCTCTCTGCAGACAGTGCAAATGTGTGTGTCGGGGCCTCTCTGCAGACAGTGCAAATGTGTGTGTCGGGGCCTCTCTGCAGACAGTGCAAATGTGTGTGTCGGGGCCTCTCTGCAGACAGTGCAAATGTGTGTGTCGGGGCCTCTATGCAGACAGTGCAAATGTGTGTGTCGGGGCCTCTATGCAGACAGTGCAAATGTGTGTGTCGGGGCCTCTCTGCAGACAGTGCAAATGTGTGTGTCGGGGCCTCTCTGCAGACAGTGCAAATGTGTGTGTCGGGGCCTCTCTGCAGACAGTGCAAATGTGTGTGTCGGGGCCTCTCTGCAGACAGTGCAAATGTGTGTGTCGGGGCCTCTCTGCAGACAGTGCAAATGTGTGTGTCGGGGCCTCTCTGCAGACAGTGCAAATGTGTGTGTCGGGGCCTCTCTGCAGACAGTGCAAATGTGTGTGTCGGGGCCTCTCTGCAGACAGTGCAAATGTGTGTGTCGGGGCCTCTCTGCAGACAGTGCAAATGTGTGTGTCGGGGCCTCTCTGCAGACAGTGCAAATGTGTGTGTCGGGGCCTCTCTGCAGACAGTGCAAATGTGTGTGTCGGGGCCTCTCTGCAGACAGTGCAAATGTGTGTGTCGGGGCCTCTCTGCAGACAGTGCAAATGTGTGTGTCGGGGCCTCTCTGCAGACAGTGCAAATGTGTGTGTCGGGGCCTCATGCAGACAGTGCAAATGTGTGTGTCGGGGCCTCTCTGCAGACAGTGCAAATGTGTGTGTCGGGGCCTCTCTGCAGACAGTGCAAATGTGTGTGTCGGGGCCTCTATGCAGACAGTGCAAATGTGTGTTGTCGGGGCCTCTATGCAGACAGTGCAAATGTGTGTGTCGGGGCCTCTATGCAGACAGTGCAAATGTGTGTGTCGGGGCCTCTCTGCAGACAGTGCAAATGTGTGTGTCGGGGCCTCTCTGCAGACAGTGCAAATGTGTGTGTCGGGGCCTCTCTGCAGACAGTGCAAATGTGTGTGTCGGGGCCTCTCTGCAGACAGTGCAAATGTGTGTGTCGGGGCCTCTCTGCAGACAGTGCAAATGTGTGTGTCGGGGCCTCTCTGCAGACAGTGCAAATGTGTGTGTCGGGCCTCTCTGCAGACAGTGCAAATGTGTGTGTCGGGGCCTCTATGCAGACAGTGCAAATGTGTGTGTCGGGGCCTCATGCAGACAGTGCAAATGTGTGTGTCGGGGCCTCTATGCAGACAGTGCAAATGTGTGTGTCGGGGCCTCTCTGCAGACAGTGCAAATGTGTGTGTCGGGGCCTCTATGCAGACAGTGCAAATGTGTGTGTCGGGGCCTCTATGCAGACAGTGCAAATGTGTGTGTCGGGGCCTCTATGCAGACAGTGCAAATGTGTGTGTCGGGGCCTCTCTGCAGACAGTGCAAATGTGTGTGTCGGGGCCTCATGCAGACAGTGCAAATGTGTGTGTCGGGGCCTCTATGCAGACAGTGCAAATGTGTGTGTCGGGGCCTCATGCAGACAGTGCAAATGTGTGTGTCGGGGCCACTCTGCAGACTGCAAATGTGTGTGTCGGGGCCACTCTGCAGACAGTGCAAATGTGTGTGTCGGGGCCTCTCTGCAGACAGTGCAAATGTGTGTGTCGGGGCCTCTATGCAGACAGTGCAAATGTGTGTGTCGGGGCCTCTCTGCAGACAGTGCAAATGTGTGTGTCGGGGCCTCTATGCAGACAGTGCAAATGTGTGTGTCGGGGCCTCTCTGCAGACAGTGCAAATGTGTGTGTCGGGGCCTCTATGCAGACAGTGCAAATGTGTGTGTCGGGGCCTCTCTGCAGACAGTGCAAATGTGTGTGTCGGGGCCTCTATGCAGACAGTGCAAATGTGTGTGTCGGGGCCACTCTGCAGACAGTGCAAATGTGTGTGTCGGGGCCACTCTGCAGACAGTGCAAATGTGTGTGTCGGGGCCTCTCTGCAGACAGTGCAAATGTGTGTGTCGGGGCCTCTATGCAGACAGTGCAAATGTGTGTGTCGGGGCCTCTCTGCAGACAGTGCAAATGTGTGTGTCGGGGCCTCTATGCAGACAGTGCAAATGTGTGTGTCGGGGCCTCTATGCAGACAGTGCAAATGTGTGTGTCGGGGCCTCTCTGCAGACAGTGCAAATGTGTGTGTCGGGGCCTCTATGCAGACAGTGCAAATGTGTGTGTCGGGGCCTCTATGCAGACAGTGCAAATGTGTGTGTCGGGGCCTCTATGCAGACAGTGCAAATGTGTGTGTCGGGGGCCTCTCTGCAGACAGTGCAAATGTGTGTGTCGGGGCCTCTATGCAGACAGTGCAAATGTGTGTGTCGGGGCCTCTCTGCAGACAGTGCAAATGTGTGTGTCGGGGCCTCTATGCAGACAGTGCAAATGTGTGTGTCGGGGCCACTCTGCAGACAGTGCAAATGTGTGTGTCGGGGCCTCTATGCAGACAGTGCAAATGTGTGTGTCGGGGCCTCTCTGCAGACAGTGCAAATGTGTGTGTCGGGGCCTCTATGCAGACAGTGCAAATGTGTGTGTCGGGGCCTCTCTGCAGACAGTGCAAATGTGTGTGTCGGGGCCTCTCTGCAGACAGTGCAAATGTGTGTGTCGGGGCCTCTATGCAGACAGTGCAAATGTGTGTGTCGGGGCCTCTCTGCAGACAGTGCAAATGTGTGTGTCGGGGCCTCTATGCAGACAGTGCAAATGTGTGTGTCGGGGCCTCTCTGCAGACAGTGCAAATGTGTGTGTCGGGGCCTCTATGCAGACAGTGCAAATGTGTGTGTCGGGGCCTCTCTGCAGACAGTGCAAATGTGTGTGTCGGGGCCTCTCTGCAGACAGTGCAAATGTGTGTGTCGGGGCCTCTCTGCAGACAGTGCAAATGTGTGTGTCGGGGCCTCTCTGCAGACAGTGCAAATGTGTGTGTCGGGGCCTCTCTGCAGACAGTGCAAATGTGTGTGTCGGGGCCTCTCTGCAGACAGTGCAAATGTGTGTGTCGGGGCCTCTCTGCAGACAGTGCAAATGTGTGTGTCGGGGCCTCTCTGCAGACAGTGCAAATGTGTGTGTCGGGGCCTCTCTGCAGACAGTGCAAATGTGTGTGTCGGGGCCTCTCTGCAGACAGTGCAAATGTGTGTGTCGGGGCCTCTCTGCAGACAGTGCAAATGTGTGTGTCGGGGCCTCTATGCAGACAGTGCAAATGTGTGTGTCGGGGCCTCTCTGCAGACAGTGCAAATGTGTGTGTCGGGGCCACTCTGCAGACAGTGCAAATGTGTGTGTCGGGGCCACTCTGCAGACAGTGCAAATGTGTGTGTCGGGGCCTCTCTGCAGACAGTGCAAATGTGTGTGTCGGGGCCTCTCTGCAGACAGTGCAAATGTGTGTGTCGGGGCCTCTCTGCAGACAGTGCAAATGTGTGTGTCGGGGCCTCTCTGCAGACAGTGCAAATGTGTGCAAATGTGTGTGTCGGGGCCTCTCTGCAGACAGTGCAAATGTGTGTGTCGGGGCCTCTCTGCAGACAGTGCAAATGTGTGTGTCGGGGCCTCTCTGCAGACAGTGCAAATGTGTGTGTCGGGGCCTCTCTGCAGACAGTGCAAATGTGTGTGTCGGGGCCTCTCTGCAGACAGTGCAAATGTGTGTGTCGGGGCCTCTCTGCAGACAGTGCAAATGTGTGTGTCGGGGCCTCTATGCAGACAGTGCAAATGTGTGTGTCGGGGCCTCTCTGCAGACAGTGCAAATGTGTGTGTCGGGGCTCTCTGCAGACAGTGCAAATGTGTGTGTCGGGGCCTCTATGCAGACAGTGCAAATGTGTGTGTCGGGGCCTCTCTGCAGACAGTGCAAATGTGTGTGTCGGGGCCTCTCTGCAGACAGTGCAAATGTGTGTGTCGGGGCCTCTCTGCAGACAGTGCAAATGTGTGTGTCGGGGCCTCTATGCAGACAGTGCAAATGTGTGTGTCGGGGCCTCTCTGCAGACAGTGCAAATGTGTGTGTCGGGGCCTCTATGCAGACAGTGCAAATGTGTGTGTCGGGGCCTCCATGCAGACAGTGCAAATGTGTGTGTCGGGGCCTCTCTGCAGACAGTGCAAATGTGTGTGTCGGGGCCTCTATGCAGACAGTGCAAATGTGTGTGTCGGGGCCTCTATGCAGACAGTGCAAATGTGTGTGTCGGGGCCTCTATGCAGACAGTGCAAATGTGTGTGTCGGGGCCTCTCTGCAGACAGTGCAAATGTGTGTGTCGGGGCCTCTATGCAGACAGTGCAAATGTGTGTGTCGGGGCCTCTATGCAGACAGTGCAAATGTGTGTGTCGGGGCCTCTATGCAGACAGTGCAAATGTGTGTGTCGGGGCCTCTCTGCAGACAGTGCAAATGTGTGTGTCGGGGCCTCTATGCAGACAGTGCAAATGTGTGTGTCGGGGCCTCTATGCAGACAGTGCAAATGTGTGTGTCGGGGCCTCTCTGCAGACAGTGCAAATGTGTGTGTCGGGGCCTCTCTGCAGACAGTGCAAATGTGTGTGTCGGGGCCTCTATGCAGACAGTGCAAATGTGTGTGTCGGGGCCTCTATGCAGACAGTGCAAATGTGTGTGTCGGGGCCTCTCTGCAGACAGTGCAAATGTGTGTGTCGGGGCTCTCTGCAGACAGTGCAAATGTGTGTGTCGGGGCCTCTATGCAGACAGTGCAAATGTGTGTGTCGGGGCCTCCATGCAGACAGTGCAAATGTGTGTGTCGGGGCCACTCTGCAGACAGTGCAAATGTGTGTGTCGGGGCCTCTCTGCAGACAGTGCAAATGTGTGTGTCGGGGCCTCTCTGCAGACAGTGCAAATGTGTGTGTCGGGGCCTCTATGCAGACAGTGCAAATGTGTGTGTCGGGGCCTCTATGCAGACAGTGCAAATGTGTGTGTCGGGGCCTCTATGCAGACAGTGCAAATGTGTGTGTCGGGGCCTCCATGCAGACAGTGCAAATGTGTGTGTCGGGGCCACTCTGCAGACAGTGCAAATGTGTGTGTCGGGGCCTCTCTGCAGACAGTGCAAATGTGTGTGTCGGGGCCTCTCTGCAGACAGTGCAAATGTGTGTGTCGGGGCCACTCTGCAGACAGTGCAAATGTGTGTGTCGGGGCCTCTCTGCAGACAGTGCAAATGTGTGTGTCGGGGCCTCTCTGCAGACAGTGCAAATGTGTGTGTCGGGGCCTCTCTGCAGACAGTGCAAATGTGTGTGTCGGGGCCTCTCTGCAGACAGTGCAAATGTGTGTGTCGGGGCCTCTATGCAGACAGTGCAAATGTGTGTGTCGGGGCCTCTATGCAGACAGTGCAAATGTGTGTGTCGGGGCCTCCATGCAGACAGTGCAAATGTGTGTGTCGGGGCCTCTCTGCAGACAGTGCAAATGTGTGTGTCGGGGCCACTCTGCAGACAGTGCAAATGTGTGTGTCGGGGCCTCTATGCAGACAGTGCAAATGTGTGTGTCGGGGCCTCTATGCAGACAGTGCAAATGTGTGTGTCGGGGCCTCTATGCAGACAGTGCAAATGTGTGTGTCGGGGCCACTCTGCAGACAGTGCAAATGTGTGTGTCGGGGCCTCTCTGCAGACAGTGCAAATGTGTGTGTCGGGGCCACTCTGCAGACAGTGCAAATGTGTGTGTCGGGGCCTCTATGCAGACAGTGCAAATGTGTGTGTCGGGGCCTCTATGCAGACAGTGCAAATGTGTGTGTCGGGGCCACTCTGCAGACAGTGCAAATGTGTGTGTCGGGGCCTCTATGCAGACAGTGCAAATGTGTGTGTCGGGGCCTCTATGCAGACAGTGCAAATGTGTGTGTCGGGGCCTCTCTGCAGACAGTGCAAATGTGTGTGTCGGGGCCTCTCTGCAGACAGTGCAAATGTGTGTGTCGGGGCCTCTATGCAGACAGTGCAAATGTGTGTGTCGGGGCCTCTATGCAGACAGTGCAAATGTGTGTGTCGGGGCCTCTCTGCAGACAGTGCAAATGTGTGTGTCGGGGCCTCTCTGCAGACAGTGCAAATGTGTGTGTCGGGGCCTCTCTGCAGACAGTGCAAATGTGTGTGTCGGGGCCTCTATGCAGACAGTGCAAATGTGTGTGTCGGGGCCTCTCTGCAGACAGTGCAAATGTGTGTGTCGGGGCCACTCTGCAGACAGTGCAAATGTGTGTGTCGGGGCCTCTCTGCAGACAGTGCAAATGTGTGTGTCGGGGCCTCTCTGCAGACAGTGCAAATGTGTGTGTCGGGGCCTCTATGCAGACAGTGCAAATGTGTGTGTCGGGGCCTCCATGCAGACAGTGCAAATGTGTGTGTCGGGGCCTCTATGCAGACAGTGCAAATGTGTGTGTCGGGGCCTCCATGCAGACAGTGCAAATGTGTGTGTCGGGGCCTCTCTGCAGACAGTGCAAATGTGTGTGTCGGGGCCTCTATGCAGACAGTGCAAATGTGTGTGTCGGGGCCTCCATGCAGACAGTGCAAATGTGTGTGTCGGGGCCTCTCTGCAGACAGTGCAAATGTGTGTGTCGGGGCCTCCATGCAGACAGTGCAAATGTGTGTGTCGGGGCCTCTATGCAGACAGTGCAAATGTGTGTGTCGGGGCCTCCATGCAGACAGTGCAAATGTGTGTGTCGGGGCCTCTATGCAGACAGTGCAAATGTGTGTGTCGGGGCCTCCATGCAGACAGTGCAAATGTGTGTGTCGGGGCCTCTCTGCAGACAGTGCAAAGGCCATGGAATTGTGCACGTGTGTGTCGTCATAATGGCACATGGTAGTAATGATTGATCCAAGTGTGCTAAAGTTGACACGTGTAAGAAGAAGAGCCCTCCCAAACCTGTCAAAGTCATAAATATATGATGTGACTCATTAAAAACCACATCCATATTTAATGTGTGCCGATAGTGCAGGTGTGACATTTGACAACTAATTGAGTCTTTTCAACTCCCTTTTTAAACATCAACCATAGGAATGACTCTCGTTTTTTTTTTTTTGCAAGTCATTACGCGTCGACAGTTGTCCCTTCTGCACGTCCGGCTGGCAAATTAGTCTGAGTTAAACTTTTATTTTGTAGGAAATAGATATTTTTTTACGCATACAAATATAGAAATGTATGTAGCCATGGTTACTGTGGTTTATCAGCGCTCAATACCGGGGTAGAGCGGAACATTCGTTAGGTCAGGGACAAACACGGAGGCAATTTCATCAAAAATCCCTGAAGAGCAGGGAAACCACTAAAGACGCCGAGATCGTTATCCATGCGTTTGTTACGTCTCGCCTCGATTACTGTAACGTATTATTTTCGGGTCTCCCCATGTCTAGCATTAAAAGATTACAGTTGGTACAAAATGCGGCTGCTAGACTTTTGACAAGAACAAGAAAGTTTGATCATATTACACCTGTACTGTATATACCTTTATATACATATATACATACATATATACCTATACTGTATATACCTTTATATACATATATACATACATATATACCTATACTGTATATACCTTTATATACATATATACATACATATATACCTGTACTGTATATACCTTTATATACATATATACATACATATATACCTATACTGTATATACCTTTATATACATATATACATACATATATACCTATACTGTATATACCTTTATATACATATATACATACATATATACCTGTACTGGCTCACCTGCACTGGCTTCCTGTGCACTTAAGATGTGACTTTAAGGTTTTACTACTTACGTATAAAATACTACACGGTCTAGCTCCATCCTATCTTGCCGATTGTATTGTACCATATGTCCCGGCAAGAAATCTGCGTTCAAAAGACTCCGGCTTATTAGTGATTCCCTAGAGCCCAAAAAAAGTCTGCGGGCTATAGAGCGTTTTCCGTTCGGGCTCCAGTACTCTGGAATGCCCTCCCGGTAACAGTTCGAGATGCTACCTCAGTAGAAGCATTTAAGTCTCACCTTAAAACTCATCTGTATACTCTAGCCTTTAAATAGACCTCCTTTTTAGACCAGTTGATCTGCCGCTTCTTTTCTTTTTTTCTCCTATGTCCCCCCTCCCTTGTGGAGGGGGTCCGGTTCAATGACCATGGATGAAGTACTGGCTGTCCAGAGTCGAGACCCAGGATGGACCGCTCGCCTGTGTATCGGTTGGGGACATCTCTACGCTGCTGATCCGCCTCCGCTTGAGATGGTTTCCTGTGGACGGGACTCTCGCTGCTGTCTTGGATCCGCTTTGAACTGAACTCTCGCGGCTGTGTTGGAGCCACTATGGATTGAACTTTCACAGTATCATGTTAGACCCGCTCGACATCCATTGCTTTCGGTCCCCTAGAGGGGGGGGGGTTCCCCACATCTGAGGTCCTCTCCAAGGTTTCTCATAGTCAGCATTGTCACTGGCGTCCCACTGGATGTGAATTCTCCCTGCCCACTGGGTGTGAGTTTTCCTTGCCCTTTTGTGGGTTCTTCCGAGGATGTCGTAGTCGTAATGATTTGTGCAGTCCTTTGAGACATTTGTGATTTGGGGCTATATAAATAAACATTGATTGATTGATTGATATTTTTTTACGCATACAAATATAGAAATGTATGTAGCCATGGTTACTGTGGTTTATCAGTGCTCAATACCGGGGTAGAGCGGAACATTCGTTAGGTCAGGGACAAACACGGAGGTAATTTCATCAAAAATCCCCTGAAGAGCAGGGAAACCTGCGAAACAGACTTGTAGGGATGAAATAACCTCCGCGTTTTTTCATGACCTAACGAATAGAAATATATGTATATATATATATATATATATATTTTTTTTTTTTAAATACAATTTAAAAAAATTAAAAAAACATACAATTAAAATATATTATATTTTTATTTGTATTCACATTTCGGGGTAATTATTCTAACGCAGGAGTAGAGAACCTGCGGCTCTAGAGCCAGATGTGGCTCTTTTGATGACTCCATCTGGCTCTCAGATAAATCTTAACTGACATTGCTTAACACGATAAGTAATTAATGATTCCGTTGGTAATCACAGGGTTAAAAATAACGTTCAAAATTAAAAACATTCTCATGCATTTTATTCCATCAATCCAAGAAGTCCCATTTATGGTAAGAAATATTTTATTTATTATTTGTTAGCTTCAGAATAACAATGTTATTATACTCTAAAATTGTTAGTCCAACTTAAAAATGCACACATTTAGTTGTATTCAGTGTTAAAAAATATTGGTAACATTTTAGTATAGGGAACATATTCGAAGTAACAAAGACTTAATTAAGAGTTATTTGGATACTAAGTGACCATATAAGGGTTAGGGTTACCAATAAGTAATAATTCTGAGGTTATTGAGGGAAGACTCTTAGTTAATGTCTTACTGCTTGTAAAATAAGTCCATGCAGAAAAATGCATTAATAAGAACTTAAAAATGACTAATTAAGAGCCAATATGTTACAAATTTGCATGTTAATAAGCAACTGATTAATGGTGAATATGTTCCCTATATCAAAGTATTACCAAAATATAATGTGGCTCTCACGGAAATACGTTTCTAAAATATTTGGCTTTCATGGCTCTCTCAGCCAAAAAGGTTCCCGACCACTGTTCTATCGGATAGGACGATTTTGTTTTATAATGTGGTAGTTTTATTTATACTTCTTACATCAACTAATGCATGTCCCAATACCAATATTTTAGTACCGATATTTTGATAAATAAAAGGGGACCACAAAAAAAGGCATTATCGGCCTTTACGTTACATTAAACATGTTTATTATTGCAATTTAGTCCTTAAATAAAATAGTGAACATACTAGACAACTTGTCTTTTAGTAGTAAGTAAACAAACAAAAGACTCCTAATTAGTCTGCAGTAACATATTGTGTCATTTATACACCTATTATTTTCTACACATTATGAGGGACAAACTGTAAAAATTGATTATCAATCCACTTTTTCATTTACTGTTAATATCTGCTTATTTTCTGTTTGAACATGTTCTATCTACACTTCTGTTAAAATGTAATAATCACTTATTCTTCTCTTCTTTGATACTTTACATTAGTTTTGGATGATACCACACATTTGGGTATCGATGCGATACCAAGGATGATACATTGGTCATATTCAAAGTCCTCATGTGTCCAGAGACGTATTTCCTGACTTTATAAACATAATATGAATAGATAGATAGATAGAACTTTATTGATTCCTTCAGGAGAGTTCCTTCAGGAAAATTAAAATACATAGGAGTGGGACCTAATAAGTTTACTTCTTCCCACTCCCTTTTTAACCAATCTTTCTTTTGTATTTTATGTCATTCTCTTGTTTTGTTTGCATGACTCAAAATAAACCATTCATTCATTCATTCATCCTCGCTCAAATCAATGGGGGAATCGTCGCTTTCTCGGTCTGAATCGCTCTAGCTGCTGGTGGCCATGATTGTAAACAATGTTCAGATGTGATGAGCTCCACAACCCGTGACGTCACGCGCACATCGTCTGTTACTTCCGGTACAGGCAAGGCTTTTTTATTAGCGACCAAAAGTTGGGAACTTTATTGTCGATGTTCTCTACTAAATCCATCCATCCATCCATCCATTTTCTACCGCTTATTCCCTTTCGGGGTCACGGGGGGCGCTGGCGCCTATCTCAGCTACAATCGGGCGGAAGGCAGGGTACACCCTGGACAAGTCGCCACCTCATCGCAGTCTCTACTAAATCCTTTCAGCAAAAATATGGCAATATGGCGAAATGATGAAGTATGACACATAGAATGGAGCTGCTATCCCCGTTTAAATAAGAACATCTCATTTCAGTAGGCCTTTAAGAAGCACCGCTGTAGGTGAATATTTGTGTAAATTATATAAATTCCAGAGAAGAGTAAAAATACATGCAAGTGTAATAAAAGAGCCATAAATCGCACTTTGAGCGGCCGGGTGTGTCTCTTTCAACAAAATAATGCGAAGTATGTAAAAAAGGTGTCTTCTTCGCGGCTTCTGCGTGATGTATGTCATTGCCCGCCAGCACCATCTAGCGGCCTGGACGAGAACAACAGTTGTTTTCAAGTGGAACTACATTCTTTCACGTCGCGGCTTACATCAATTGCTTTGATCATATCCACGCGAGACGACAATTACGTGAAGGCACGACTACTTCAAAGGGGATGTTGCGTCGCATTTTGTCTGCAACTTTGATGATTTCCAGTGAAGTGAGCGCGGCTTGTGAAGCTCCGAGGAGCAGGAAAGTGAAGCCTCCTTACCCGCCAGGATGGCCTTGCCGGGGTGCGTCAGTTTGGCTTTGCCGGCGGGGGCGGCTGCGGCCAGGCTGTGTCTCCTGCTGTGGAACGGGTTGACGAAGCTCGAGTGTCCGGACATGACTGCGCTGCCCCCGGCCTCGCTGCTGTGCTCAGGAAGGAGGACTTGGGTGAAGCTTCATGCGCTCCTGCAGCTTTTGTGCACAAGTCGAGGTCCAAA
This sequence comes from Nerophis ophidion, assembly GCF_033978795.1. Classification (NCBI taxonomy): domain Eukaryota; kingdom Metazoa; phylum Chordata; class Actinopteri; order Syngnathiformes; family Syngnathidae; genus Nerophis; species Nerophis ophidion. The sequence goes on along the minus strand of NC_084627.1, from coordinate 8,637,342 downwards.
GTGTGACGTTCGGTCCTGACCATTGGACTTGGGGACTCGGGTCGCTCTCGTTGTGGACTTTTGACAGAAGAAAGTTGGCTCGCTCGCCACTGAGGGCTGATAACGTCGTGTCAGAGTTCCACTGGGGCGTGGCCTGTCAGGCGCCCCCAGCAGGCCCCTCCCCTTTTAACATGGTGCAAATATTAAAGGTGGACTAAAGCAGTGGTCCCCAACCACCGGGCCGCGGCCCGAATGGTACCGGGCCGCAGAATAATTTTTTTATTCATTTTTATTAAAAAAAATAAATAAATAAATAAATTATTTATTTTTTATTTTTATTTTTATTAATACGAAGTTCCTGCAGTCCTGGGTTCAATCCCAGGCTCAGGATTTTTCTGTGTGGAGTTTGCATGTTCTCCCCGTGAATGCGTGGGTTCCCTCCGGGTACTCCGGCTTCCTCCCACCTCCAAAGACATGCACCTGGGGATAGGTTGATTGGCAACACTAAATTGGCCCTAGTGTGTGAATGTGAGTGTGAATGTTGTCTGTCTATCTGTGTTGGCCCTGCGATGAGGTGGTGACTTGTCCAGGGTGTACCCCGCCTTCCGCCCGATTGTAGCTGAGATAGGCGCCAGCGCCCCCCGTGACCCCGAAAGGGAATAAGCGGTAGAAAATGGATGGATGGATAAAGCAGTGAAGTGAAGTGAAGTGAATTATATTTATATAGCGCTTTTCTCTAGTGACTCAAAGCGCTTTACATAGTGAAACCCAATATCTAAGTTACATTTCAACCAGTGTGGGTGGCACTGGGAGCAGGTGGGTAAAGTGTCTTGCCCAAGGACACAACGGCAGTGACTACGATGGCTGAAGCGGGAATCGAACCTGCAACCCTCAAGTTGCTGGCATGGCCACTCTACCAACCGAGCTATACCGCCAAAAACAAAAGTACAATGATTTGCAAATACCATCCATCCATCCATCCATTTTCTACCGCTTATTCCCTTTCGGGGTCGCGGGGGGCGCTGGCGCCTATCTCAGCTACAATCGGGCGGAAGGCGGGGTACACCCTGGACAAGTCGCCACCTCATCGCAGGGCCAACACAGATAGCCTTCCAACTTATATTCAGTTGAATAGACTGCAAAGATAAGATATTTTTAATGTTCGAACTGGTAAACTTTGGTATTTTTTTTGTAAATATTAGCTCATTTGGAATTTGTCTACAATTCAAATTGTTTTTGGAAACTGTGGATGTTCTGTCCTTCGGACCAAAGAGTGGTCCCCAACCACTGGGCCGCGGCCCGATTGGTACCGGGCCACAGAATAATTTTTTTTATTCATTTTTATTTAAAAAAATAAAATAAAATAAATTATTTATTTATTTAATTTTTATTAAATCAACAGAGAAAACCTAGGAGTCTTGTTCACCAGTGAGGGAAGAGTGGATCGTGAGATCGACAGGCGGATCGGTGCGGCGTCTTCAGTAATGCGGACGTTGTACCGATCCGTTGTGGTGAAGAAGGAGCTGAGCCGGAAGGCAAAGCTCTCAATTTACCGGTCGATCTGCGTTCCCATCCTCACCTATGGTCATGAGCTTTGGGTCATGACCGAAAGGATAAGATCACGGGTACAAGCGGCCCAAATGAGTTTCCAGGTCTCTCCCTTAGAGATAGGGTGAGAAGCTCTGCCATCCGGGAGGAACTCAAAGTAAAGCCGCTGCTCCTCCACAACGAGAGGAGCCAGATGAGGTGGTTCGGGCATCTGGTCAGGATGCAACTTGAACGCCTCCCTAGGGAGGTGTTTAGGGCACGTCCAACCGGTAGGAAAGACCCAGGACACGTTGGGAAGACTATGTCTCCCGGCTGGCCTGGGAACGCCTCGGGATCCCCCGGGAAGAGCTAGACGAAGTGGCTGGAGAGAGGGAAGTCTGGATTTCCCTGCTTAGGCTGCTGCCCCCGCGACCCGACCTCGGATAAGCGGAAGATGATGGATGGATAAATCAACATAAAAAACACAATATATACTTGTTGGGTTTCTTCTTTCTTCACTCATCTTCAATTAATACTCCAGTTGTATAAAAGAAAGATGATGGTTTATTTTAAGGATCGCACAAGTGAATGCAAGGCATACTTGGTCAACGGCATGTTCACCACTGTGTTACATCACCTTTTCTTTTAACAACACTCAATAAACGTTTGGGAACTGAGGAAACTAATTGTTGAAGCTTTGAAAGTGGAATTCTTTCCATTCTTGTTTTATGTAGAGCTTCAGTCCTTCAACAGTCCGGGGTCTCCGCTGTCGTATTTTACACTTCATAATGCACCACACATTTTCGTTGGGAGACAGATCTGGACTGCAGGCGGGCCAGGAGAGTACCCGCACTCTTTTACTACAAAGCCACGCTGTTGTAACACATGCTGAATGTGGCTTGGCATTGTCTTGCTGAAATAAGCAGGGGTGTCCATGATAACGTTGCTTGGATGACAACATATGTTGCTCCAAAACCTGTACGGACCATTCAGCATTAATGGTGCCTTCACCCTAAATTCCTTGCAATAGCTCGTTGAGCAATGTTGGTCACACTGAGGGTGGCCGTATAAACAACTTTAGCACTGTTACAAATGGGGACATCTCTGCACTGCTGATCCGCCTCCGCTTGGGATGGTTTCCTGCTGGCTCCGCTGTGAACGTGACTCTCGCTGCTGTGTTTTGGACTGGACTTTCGCGACTGTGTTGGATCCATTATGGATTGAACTTTCACAGTATCATGTTAGACCCGCTCGACATCCATTGCTTTCCTTCTCTCCAAGGTTCCCATAGTCATCATTGTCACCGACGTCCCACTGGGTTGCCCTTATGTGGGCCTACCGAGGATGTCGTAGTGGTTTGTGTTGTGGTTTGTGCAGCCCTTTGAGACACTAGTGATTCAGGGCTATATAAGTAAACATTGATTGATTGATAGAAGGATGGTTCAGTACAATGTCTCACAGCACCGGGAAACAAAACATCAGTAACTGTGGAAAATAGAACACAACTTCATCGCGCTTCTTTCTGTGAGTCTCTCGTATTCTCTCGTGCGAAGTGAGCCGGAAGAGATCACGTGATGATAACACGGAGGAGCCGGCACTACCGTATTTAACCTATTGGAGGCGCATAACAACGGCAAGCCTCTCTTCCCATGATACACAGAAACAGCATTAATAACAATGAGATCACATTTACTCAACAATACTTACATTTAGGGACGGCGTGGCGCAGTGGGAGAGTGGGCGTGCGCAACCCGAGGGTCACTGGTTCAAATCCCACCTAGTACCAACCTCGTCACATCCGTTGTGTCCTGAGCAAGACACTTCACACTTGCTCCTGATGGGTGCTGGTTAGCGCCTTGCATGGCAGCTCCCTCCATGTGTGTGTGAATGGGTAAATGTGGAAGTAGTGTCAAAGCGCTTTGAGTACCTTGAAGGTAGAAAAGCGCTATACAAGTACAACCCATTTATGTATCATTTATTAGTGCACCAACCACAAAAACCTCCCTTTTTGATGACAAAGAAAAAAAAAGAAAAAAAAAGGGGAAAATGAGGGGAGAACGAGGCGGAAGGAGTAGGAGAGCTGGCAGCAGCAGCGACCGAGGAGACCACACTTTTTCTGCAGGCGAGCTACTTTTCAATTGACCAACTGGAGGGGATCTACCTCATTTATATATATCATTTATATTTATTTATTTATGAAAGAGACATTTTTGTAAACAAGTTAAATGTGTTTAATGATAATACAAGCATGTGTAACACATATAGATGTCTTTCTTTCACAAAGACAAGAATATAAGTTGGTGTATTACCTGATTCTGATGACTTGCATTGATTGGAATCAGACAGTAATGATGATAACGCCCACATTTTCAAATGGAGGAGAAAAAAAGTTGTCCTTTCTGTACAATACCACATGAAAGTGGTTGGATTTTGGCATCTAATTCATCCAGCTTCCATACACTTTACAAGAAAAACATTGGCGGCAAATTCCGTAGCTTGCTTGATTGACATTCACTGCACCCGAGGGTCTTGTGAGATGACGCTGGCTGCTGCCAGTTCATTATTATGAAAAAATGACAGAGAGGAAGGCGAGAAACACTTTTTATTTCAACAGACTTTCGCGCCGTCCCTTCCGTCAAAACTCTAAAGGCCGACTGCACATTTCCTATCTTCACAATAAAAGCCCTGCTTCATGCTGCCTGCGCTAACAAAATAAGAGTCTCGGAAAGCTGGCGTGCACAAGTGATGTGCACGCCAGCTTTCTGAGGGATCGCTTGTGCACGCCAGTTTTCCGAGACTCTGTATTTAGTTAGCGCAGGCAGCATGAAGCAGGGCTTTTATTGTGAAGACAGGAAATGTGCAGTCGGCCTTTAGAGTTTTGACGGAAGGTACGGCGCGAGAGTCAGTTGAAATAAAAAGTGTTTCTCGCCTTCCTCTCTGTCATATTTTCATAATAATGATCTTGCAGCAGCCAGCGTCATCTCACAAGACCCTCCGGTACCGTGAATGTCATTTAAGTGACGTCTTGGTGAAGATTGATCATCACTCATTTTTAGGTCTATTTTTTTTAAAAGCCTGGCTGGAGATCGACTGACACACCCCCCGCGGTCGACTGGTAGCTCGCGATCGACGTAATGGGCACCCCTGTGCTAAAGCAATGTTCTTCCTTGGTGGTCAGTGGAACCCGAGTCGTTCACAGTCTTAAAGTGTTTTTATTTCATGATTTAATCAATTATTTCATGCTTTAATACAGGGGTCGGGAACCTTTTAGGCTGAGAGAGCCAAAAAGCCAAATATTTTAAAATATATTTCCGTAAGAGCCATATAATATTATTTTTAACACTGAACACAACTAAACACGTGCATTTTTAAGTAAGACCAACATTTCTAGAGTATAATAGGTCTCTTATTCTTTGTAATAACATTTTTTTTTCTGAAGCTAACTGTGGAGGGGGCGTGGTCTGCGGGCCTGCAGCGACAGGTGCGTAGATGGCCCGCCTGGGCCTTGTTAAGTAATCACCTGTCGCTCTGTTATAAGCAGCAGCCAGGAGGAGAGACTGGGTTGGGGCTGGAAATACTATTAATAAAACAATATTGTAACCCTGAAACAGGCTCTCATGTCGGTGCTTGGGGGTCTGAAGAACCCCCAGGAGGGCAAGCCCCACACTAACCAAAAATAAATAAATAACTTCTTACCATTAACGCGACTTCTTGAACAGGTGCGGTAGAAAACGGATGGATGGATTAAAAATGCATGAGAATGTTTTATATTTTGAACATTATTTTTAACACTATGATTACAAGTGGAATTATTCATTACTTATCCTGTTAAGGAATGTCAGCTCAGATTTATCAGAGAGCCAGATCCATCCATCCATTTTCTACCGCTTATTCCCTTTCGGGGTCGCGGGGGGGCGCTGGTGCCTATCTCAGCTACAATCGGGCGGAAGGCGGAGTACACCCTGGACAAGTCGCCACCTCATCGCAGGGCCAACACAGATAGACAGACAACATTCACACTCACATTCACACACTAGGGACCATTTAGTGTTGCCAATCAACCTATCCCCAGGTGCATGTCTTTGGAGGTGGGAGGGGCCTATCCCCAGGTGCATGTCTTTGGAGGTGGGAGGGGCCTATCCCCAGGTGCATGTCTTTGGAGGTGGGAGGGGCCTATCCCCAGGTGCATGTCTTTGGAGGTGGGAGGGGCCTATCCCCAGGTGCATGTCTTTGGAGGTGGGAGGGGCCTATCCCCAGGTGCATGTCTTTGGAGGTGGGAGGAAGCCGGAGTACCCGGAGGGAACCCACGCATTCACGGGGAGAACATGCAAACTCCACACAGAAAGATCCTGAGCTTGGAATTGAACCCAGGACTGCAGGACCTTCGTATTGTGAGGCAGACGCACTAACCCCTCTGCCACCGTGAAGCCCATAGAGCCAGATGCAGTCATCAAAAGAGCCACATCTGGCTCTAGAGCCATAGGTTCCCTAACCCTGCTTTAATAGATCATTCAAAGGCAATTATTTTAACATCTTAACTTTAACTTTACATATTAAATACATTTTTTTCAAGTACAAAACGTTCGGACATAATTTAGCTCCATAACAACGGCACTTCAATAAAAACCGCATCGGAAAAGAACAACAATCGGTCTTTACTTCCGGAAACGTTTGCTCGACGTCACAGACGAGGGAGGGGGGGGTTTATGTCTCGTTGTCACTGTCACTCTCTGCAAATTGCGGCGCACGCGCAGTGAGTCTCCTTGGCAGTGTCCTGTCCTGGCTGCTCGGTGACAGCGCTAAAACGAGCTAGCTGTCAATCCCGCCATCAACAGCCGCAACCCCGCAGAAGCTGCTTGGCATCGGTGAGGCAGCTCCGGCGTCTTTTTACGCGCAAATGGTTATTGTTCTGCGGCTATTCACCGCACTTTGGTAGCGTTATGTCGTCCAAGGTTAGCGCCCACCCCTCAGCTAGCATGTGGGGGGTGCAGCTAACATTATGTAAGAATGTTCATCCTCGCATGCAAGATGCATCTTTAATCCCAGCTTTTATCCTCCTTTCCTCGCCACAATCTGCATATTTTTCGTCAAATAATGTCGGCTGCTAAGATTGCTATTTGTTCGTGCAGCCCAGCTGTCTCCCTTCACCTTTGTCCCTTTGTGTGCTTTGTCCTCAATGAATAGAATAGAATGGACCTTATTGTCTTTATATTTTAATATTGCGAGATAAAAGGCCTACTGAAATGAGATGTTCTTATTTAAAAGGGGATAGCAGCTCCATTCTATGTGTCATACTTCATCATTTCGCGATATTGCCATATTTCTGCTGAAAGGTCGGTAATCAATCAATCATCAATCAATGTTTACTTATATAGCCCTAAATCACTAGTGTCTCAAAGGGCTGCACAAACCACTACCACATCCTCGGTAGGCCCACATAAGGGCAAGGAAAACTCACACCCAGTGGGACGTCGGTGACAATGATGACTATGAGAACCTTGGAGAGGAGGAAAGCAATGGATGTCGAGCGGGTCTAACATGATACTGTGAAAGTTCAATCCATAATGGATCCAACACAGTCGCGAGAGTCCAGTCCAAAGCGGATCCAACACAGCAGCGAGAGTCCCGTTCACAGCGAAGCCAGCAGGAAACCATCCCAAGCGGAGGCGGATCAGCAGCGCAGAGATGTCCCCAGCCGATACACAGGCGAGCAAACGTTTCCGGAAGTAAAGACCGATTGTTGTTCTTTTCCGATGCGGTTTTTATTAAAGTGCGGTTGTTATGGGGCGGTTTAGCTCGGTTGGTAGAGTGGCCGTGCCAGCAACTTGAGGGTTGCAGGTTCGATTCCCGCTTCCGCCATCCTAGTCACTACCGTTGTGTCCTTGGGCAAGACACTTTACCCACCTGCTCCCAGTGCCACCCACACTGGTTTGAATGTAACTTAGATATTGGGTTTCACTATGTAAAGCACTTTGAGTCACTAGAGAAAAAGCGCTATATAAATATAATTCACTTCACTTCACATGGCCACCGGATCAGACCGGACCCCCTCCACAAGGGAGAGTGGGACATAGAAGAAAAAGAAAAGAAACGGCAGATCAACTGGTCTAAAAAGGGAGTCTATTTAAAGGCTGGAGTATACAAATGAGTTTTAAGGTGAGACTTAAATGCTTCTACTGAGGTGGCATCTCGAACTGTTACCGGGAGGGCATTCCAGAGTACTGGAGCCCGAACGGAAAACGCTCTATAGCCCGCAGACTTTTTTTGGGCTTTGGGAATCACTAATTAGCAGACAATGTGCGCGTGACGTCACGGGTTGTGGAGCTCCTCACATCTGAACATTGTTTAAAATCATGGCCACCAGCGGCGAGAGCGATTCAGACCGAGAAAGCCACGATTCCCCCATTAATTTGAGCGAGGATGAAAGATCCATGGATGAGGAAAGTGAGAGTGAAGGACTAGAAAAAGAAAAAAAAAGACTATACAGTGGGAGAAATTCAGACGTTTTTAGACACATTTACTAGGATAATTCTGGGAAATCCCTTATCTGCTTATTATGTTATTAGTGTTTGGTTCCCTCCGGGTACTCCGGCTTCCTCCCACTTCCAAAAACATGCACCTGGGGATAGGTCGATTGGCAACACTCAATTGGCCCTAGTGTGTGAATGTGAGTGTGAATGTTGTCGGTCTATCTGTGTTGGCCCTGCGATGAGGTGGCGACTTGTCCAGGGTGTACCCTGCCTTCCGCCCGATTGTAGCTGAGATATGCGCCAGCGCCCCCCGAGACCCCGAAAGGGAATAAGCGGTAGAAAATGGATGGATGGATAGTGAGATTATATGGTCGTACCTGTACAACCTGAAGGTCGGCCCCGCACCTTTCTTCAGCACCAGTCGACGGGTTGTGGAGCTCCTCACATCTGAACATTGTTTAAAATCATGGCCACCAGCAGCGAGAGCGATTCAGACCGAGAAAGCCACGATTCCCCCATTAATTTGAGCAAGGATGAAAGATTGATGGATGAGGAAAGTGAGAGTGAAGGACTAGAAAAAGAAAAAAAAAAGACTATACAGTGGGAGAAATTCAGACGTTTTTAGAGAAATTTACTAGGATAATTCTGGAAAATCCCTTATCTGCTTATTGTGTTACTAGTGTTTTAGTGAGATTATATGGTTGTACCTGTACAACCTGAAGGTCGGCCCTGCACCTTTCTTCAGCACCAGTCGACGGGTGGTGGCGATGTCCATCTCGGCCCTTCGCAAGGGACCTTCTTCGAAACACGATCTTTCGAAATGATCGGTGCATAATACACTGTACTTTGTGTGTGTAGTCCAATCCAACCGTGTTCGCTTGACATCTCTGTTCCATAGTAAAGCTTCACCGTCATCTTTCGGGAATGTAAACTATTAAAAACCGGCTGTGTTTTTGTTGCTAAAGGCGGCCGCAATACACCGCTTCCCACCTACAGCTTTCTTCTTTGACGTCTCCATTAGTCATTGAACAAATTGCAAAAGATTCAGCAACACAGATGTCCAGAATACTGTGGAATTATGTGATGAAAAGAGCGATTTACAGTGCTGGAACAAAATGTCCTCTACAATGCGTGATGTCACGCACACGCTTCATCATACCGTGATATTTTAGCATGATACTTCCGTGCGAAATTTAAAATTGCAATTTAGTAAACTAAAGCGGCCGTATTGGCATGTGTTGCAATGTTAATATTTCATCATTGATGTATAAACTATCAGACTGCGTGGTCGCTAGTAGTGGCTTTCAGTAGGACTTTTTAAAGACTCCCAATATAAGGTGTGGTAGTGGAAACAAATATGGGATAAAAAATAAATTACACAAGAAGTCCATCCATCTTCTTAAGTTTAGCCGAGGTCGGGTCGCGGGGGGAGCAGCCTAAGCAGGGAAGCCCAGACTTCCCTCTCCCAAGCCACTTGGTCCAGCTCCTGCCGGGGGATCCCGAGGCGTTCCCAGGCCAGCCGGTAGACATAGTCTTCCCAACGTGTCCTGGGTCTTCCCCGTGTCATCCTACCGGTCGGACCTGCCCTAAACACTTCCCTAGGGAGGTGCTCGGGTGGCATCCTGACCAGATGCCCGAACCACCTCATCTGGCTCCTCTCCATGTGGAGGAGCAGCGGCTTTACTGTAGAGCTCCTCCCGGATGGCAGAGCTTCTCACCCTAATTTGCATATAACAAAATTAAAGACACCAATATAAGGTGCGGTAGTGGAAACAGATATGGGGTAAAAATAAATTACACAAGAAGTAATAAAGATAAAAAATAAGAATTGAAATAAACAGACGACTATCCAATACAAATAATAAGCAATCCTGTACAATGTACACAATAGTGTACAATATACAGAACAAGACAAGAGTACCGGAGTAATAACAGTCAGTGTTGGATGTATTGCACTTAAAAGGTAATATTGCCCTTGGCAAGGCACATTTTTGTCACAAAAAAAATATGGTGGCACACCACCAGCAGAGAACTTTTAAAAAATGTAACTCCACCAGGTCGTCGTGCCTTATTTTGAGTTTGTTGGTGTTTTCTTGTGTGTAGTGCTTTAGTGCCTGTCTTGCGCTGTTATTTTGGTGGCCCTTCCTGTTTTGTTGGTGTTTTCTTGTGTGTAGTGCTTTAGTGCCTGTCTTGCGCTGTTATTTTGGTGGCCCTTCCTGTTTTGTTGGTGTTTTCCTGCAGCAGTTTCATGTCTTCCTTTGAGCGCTATTCCCCGCACCTGCTTTGTGTTAGCAAGCAAGACTATTTAAGTTGTTGCTATTCTTCTGTGTGGTGACGTTGTCATGTACGGATGTACTTTGTGGACGCCATCTCTGCTCCACACAATGCAAGTTTTTGCTGTCGTCCAGCATTCTGTTTCTGTTTGCTTTGTAGCTATAGTTCTAAATCACCATTGTCTCAAAGGGCTGCACAAGCCTCAACGACATCTTCGGCTCAAATCCCACATCAGGGCAAGGAAAAACTCAACCCAATGGGACAATGAGAAACCTTGGCAGGGACCCCAGGATGTCGAGTGGATCTAGCATAACATTGTGAGAGTCCAGCCCATAGTGGATCTAACATAATAGTGAGAGTTCAGTCTATAGTGGATCTAACATAATAGTGAGAGTCCAGTCCATTGTGGATCCAACAAAATAGTGAGAGTCCAGTCCATAGTGGATCCAACATAATAGAGTACAGTCCATAGTGTATCCAACATAATAGTGAGAGTCCAGTCCATTGTGGATCCAACAAAATAGTGAGAGTCCAGTCCATAGTGGATCCAACATAATAGAGTACAGTCCATAGTGTATCCAACATAATAGTGAGAGTCCAGTCCATGGTGGATCTAACATAATATTGTGAGAGTCCAGTCCATAGTGGATCTAACATAATAGTGAGAGTCCAGTCCATAGTGGATCTAACATAATAGTGAGAGTCCAGTCCATGGTGGATCTAACATAATAGTGAGAGTCCAGTCCACAATGGATCCAACATAATAGTGAGAGTCCAGTCCATAGTGGATCTAACATAATAGTGACAGTCCAGTCCATAGTGGCTCAAGCATAATAGTGTGAGAGTCCAGTGCATAGTGGGGTGCTCTGAGAATTCATTGATAAAGTCTGAATATGGTCCAGGGAGGGGGGGTGTGGGGGGTAGATAACAGCCAGGTAGAGAGGCAGTGGTGTGACAGACCTCATTGTAAGCACCTCAAATGATTTATATGTATTACTTAGGTTGGGGGTAAGGTTAAGGTTTTCATTGTATATTAGTGCGACCACCCCCCTTTTAAGGGGACGGGCAATATGTGCATTCGTATAGTTTGGTGGAGATGCCTCTGTGCTACCTTACTTGCTATAAGATGGATGTGAGGTTTGCCTCGTTGACCCTGCTGTGTGTTGCAGCATCATGGCTGTCCCACCTTCATACGCTGACCTGGGCAAGTCTGCCAAGGATATTTTCAGCAAAGGCTACGGTGAGTCAATTATTCAACTCCGCTCATGTGACAAACACGCTCATTAACCACTCTCCTGTTAAACTTGATCTTTTTAGGCTTTGGACTTGTGAAGCTGGACGTGAAGACCAAATCCCAAAGTGGAGTGGTGAGCGTCTCCCTTTTTTACCATGAATTTATTAACGTGGACCCCGACTTAAACAAGTTGAAAACGTTTTGGGGTGTTACCATTTAGTGGTCAATTGTACTGAATATCTACTGTACTGTGCAATCTACTCATAAAAGTTTCAATCAAACCTAATTCCTTCTAACAAGTGACTCCGCCCACCTGATCAGCGATCAATCAGTAGCCTGTGACCTCCTGCTGTGGCGTAAACGTGCATGAATGTCTGACTCTTTGTCCCCATCCTTTACCCTCTTTGACTCCTCCCCCTCGACCTCAATGCCGCTGCGGACGTCCGGCGCTGGCGTAGATGGTAAGGCGAGTGTGAGGCCGCCATCGTCGCCACATCTTCATCATCGCTTCCTTCATTTCTCACGCTCACGTTTTTATTTTCACGTGCAATCATCTTTTTCTCTTCTTTACTCTGCGTTTTCTGTCATCTTCATGCTTCGTGTTTGTCTTCATCCTTTTCTTAAAGCGTTTTATTAGTTATGCTATGTTTTATGCATATGAAACCGTTTTAAACAAGCAGCACAGGGGCCATTTGCGGCCCTCAGACCTACTTATGTTGGCCCGCAGCATGTTGTTGGAAATGAAAACAATGCAATAAAGGAAGAGTAAAGAATTCCAAATGTAATGAGAAAAAAGCTGAAATTTTTTAACTATAGTTAATCTACAGTATTTCCTTGAATTGCCGCCAGGGCGCTAATTCATTTAAAACCTCTTCTCACTCCGGCGCTTACCAAAGACATGCGGTAAATTTAAGCCTTCGCTTATCAATTTGAGTGTGATGTAAGGATACCATCATGAAAAGCACATTTAATAAAAATTTTTTTATTATGGTCTTACCTTTACTTATAAAGGAAGTCCATGCGCAGCTCCTTCTGATCAAAAGCATCGATAACTTGTTTATAGAAGTCTTCCTTATCTTTCTTCAGTTTTAAAAGTCTCTCTTGGATGGAGATCTTCCTTTATTACTATCTGTTTCGATTGAAAGTCCAGTTTAGAAAACTGTTTTATTTTAGATATGTAATCCTCCATGTTAAAAGTGCAAGCGAGAGGAAAAAAATAAACGATGGCTGCTCACTCTTGCTGCTTGTTGTCACTTCTTCTGCAGCCGAGTAGTCGCAAGAAGGATCACTAGCGCCCTCTACCACCAGGAGGCGGGAGTCATTTAATGACTCATATTTGACACACGCAGCTACGGTATATTAATAAAACATAACTGCTTACTGTTCTTTTTATCATATTCAATAGCTTGGACTTTAAATCCTACTGATTGGCTCTTAATCTTCTTCCCTTTATGCGATTTCAAATGATTGAAATCAGCCTCCTCCATTTTGAAAATGATGACAGGTGAAGTGTCACTCGTGACGTGACGAGTTTGACCCGGCGGAAATTCTAGGCATATGCTAATTATTTGGCGAAATGAGTTTGACCCGGCGGAAATTCTAGACGTGCGCTAATAAAAATAATATTTTGCGAAACGAGTTTGACCCGGCAGTAATTCTAGGCAGGCGTATACTATATACCCGGCGGTTATGAATGAATGAATGGTTTATTTTGAGCCATGCAAACTAAACAAGAGAATAACATAAAATACAACAGAAATATATAAATACATTATTTTTACACCTACATTGAAAACATTACATGTGACTAATCTTTTGTAGATGTCAAGATTGGCTCAAAAGGGAGGGGGAAGAAGTAAACTTATTAGGTCCCACCCCTATACATATACATATTTACAATATACAATACAATAATATATATAATATAATTAAGTTCAGTGGTTGCTGCGTAGATGCTATATATTATGTATATATAATACATTTAAATTCACACACACTTACATATATACATATGTACACACACATACATACACACACATATATACAATTTATATAAATATATATATATACATACATACATATACATATATATATATACATACATACATATACATATATATATATACATACATACATACACATATATATATATATACATACATACACATACACACATAATCACATACATACACAAATGTATATACCCAAAATACACATATGTCCATCATATACACACACACTTATATAAATACTATATATATAATAGTACACTTTTGTCTAAACATTATTAACAGTTTATGGTGCCTATGGGAACAAGCTTTCATTTTGACTGTGATATTAGTGGTTAATAGAGGATCTGTGACTGTGGAGCTACTAAGCTACTGCCCCTGATCAACAGGACCTGAGGACCACTCTTGCTATGTGTCCTATGCTGTGCATTAAAAGAGACGAGGGGAGCCCCCTGCCCTGTACTCCAGATAGTGTACCCAAATCCCTTTTCTTAGTTTCCATCGGCACCAATTCTTTAGTCAGAATTCATATTTGGTTTTACATTTGCAGAATATTAGTATTACTCAAACTGCATATAGGATTGTTTGTACACACACACACACACACACACACACACACACACACACACACACACACAGGTTATTCAAGGAAATACGGTAGTTAGTCAACTGTTGTACAAAGTTTTGTCTTGAAATATATATATGTATAAATCTGTTTTTAGCATTTTTTTCCCCCATGAAAAACAATCTGAACTTTGGCGGAAAAAGTTAGGGCACCCCAGAATACAAGGCAAAAGTTTGGAGACACTTTCTCATGCCAGTGAACGACTAAAAATGTTTGACAATTTTTAGTTTGTGACACAACCCTCCTCAGCGTTCTCCTTGAAGCTCCACACGGTTGTTACAAAGTCTGGTGTGTGTGTAGGAGTTCAACACGTCGGGGTCCAGCAACACGGACACAGGCAAAGCGGCGGGCAGCCTGGAGACCAAGTACAAGATGAAGGAGTTGGGCCTGAGCATCAACCAGAAGTGGAACACGGACAACACGCTGGCCACCGAGGTCACGCTGGAGGACCAGGTGAGAGTGTGTGTGTGTGTGTGTGTTAAAGTAGTGAAGTGAATTATATTTATATAGCGCTTTTTCTCTAGTGACTCAAAGCGCTTTACATAGTGAAACCCAATATCTTAGTTAGATTCAAACCAGTGTGGGTGGCACTGGAAGCAGGTGGGTAAAGTGTCTTGCCCAAGGACACAACGGCAGTGACTAGGATGGCGGAAGCGGGAATCGAACTTGCAACCCTCAAGTTGCTGGCACGGCCACTCTACCAACGGAGATAAACCGATGATTGTCACACACACACTAGGTGTGGTGAAATGTGTCCTCTGCATTTGACCCATCAGCCTTGTTAACCCCCTGGGAGTGAGGGGAGCAGTGAGCAGCAGCGGTGCCACACCCTGGAATCATTTTTGGTGATTTAACCCCCAATTCCAACCCTTAATGCTGGGTGCCAAGCAGGGAGGTAATGGCTCCCATTTTTATAGTCTTTGGTATGACTCGGCTGGGGTTTGAACTCACAACCTACCCATCTCAGGGCGGACACTCTAACCACTAACCCACGGTGCGTGCGTGCGTGCGTGCGTGCGTGCGTGCGTGCGTGCGTGCTGTGATGAAAGTGCTGACTTGCCTTTTCTTCACCTGCAGCTGACTCAAGGACTGAAGGTGGCCTTGGACACATCTTTTGTTCCAAACACGGGGTGAGAGCACGTCCACTTGTTGACACCTGATTGTGCCGTCATGACAACACACGCCATTGTGCACCTGCCCTTTTTTTTTTTTTTTAAAGCAAGAAAAGCGGCAAGCTGAAGACAGGCTACAAGCGTGACTACGTCAACCTGGGCTGTGACGTGGACTTCGAGGGTCCCATCATCCACGCCGCCGCCGTGCTGGGCTACGAGGGCTGGCTGGCGGGATACCAGATGGCCTTTGACACCGCCAAGTCCAAGCTGGCTCAGAACAACTTTGCACTGGGCTACAAGGCCGGAGACTTCCAGCTGCACACCAACGTGTGAGTTTTTGTTTTTTTAAAAGAACATTCATCTATTCAGGAAGTGACCATTCTCCATCCAAAAATCAGTACACTTCACTGGGTCTGGCTCCGCCCCTTTAATAGCAATGATTGTCACACACACACACACACACACACACACACACACTAGGTGTGGTGAAATTATTCTCTGCATTTGACCCATCACCCTTGATCACCCCCTGGGAGGTGAGGGGAGCAGTGAGCAGCAGCAGTGGCCTATAGCTACCCTCTCGCTGTGTCGCTACTGTTATTGAGGCTGCCAGGACATTGTTTTGGCAGCTTTCACTCTCATAATTTCCGGACTACAGAGCGCACCAATTTTTAGAGGAAAAAATATTTATATACCATAAAAATGTATGCCTGTTAAATTAGCTCAAAAAGCTAGCATGGTAATGTATGAATGTTAAAATGCTAACTGTAACATGCATCAAATACCCAAATATGTTACTCTGAGGTGTGTGCCTGAAATATTTTTTTTAACATGGTAGCATGCT
The DNA here is from genome assembly GCF_033978795.1 of Nerophis ophidion. NCBI lineage: Eukaryota > Metazoa > Chordata > Actinopteri > Syngnathiformes > Syngnathidae > Nerophis > Nerophis ophidion. The sequence continues at coordinate 8,621,268 of NC_084627.1, read as the reverse complement.
AACATTAACATGCATCAAGTACTTAGATGAGCTTATTTAAAAAAAAAAGCTAGCATACTGTACTGTACTAACAATAGCGTGCTGACAGTTAGCATTAGTAAAAAAACAAAATATGACTAAGGTGTATAGCCTTTGAATTAGCTCAAAAAGTTAGCACGCTAATGTTAACATGCTACCAGGTATTATTCAAGATGAGCTTATTTAAGAAAATAAAAGCTAGCATACTGTACTGTACTAACAATAGCATGCTTACATTTAGCATTAGTATAATACCAAAATATGACTGAGGTGTGTAGCTGTTAAATTAGCTCAAAAAGCTAGCATGGTAATGTTCGCATGTTAAAATGCTAACTGTAACATGCATCAAGTACCCAAATATATTACTCTGAGGTGTGTGCCTGAAACTTTTTTTTTAAAGATGGTAGCATGCTAACGTTAACATTGATCATGTACTAAGATGAGCTTATAAAAAATAAAAGCTAGCATACTGTACTGTACTAACAATAGCATGCTTACATTTAGCATTAGTAAAATACCAAAATATGACTGAGGTGTACAGCTGTTAAATTAGCTAAAACAGTTAGCATGCTATCAGGTATTATTTGTCAAGTAACAAAATATTTGACGCTGAAGTGTATACCTAAAAAAATGAGTAAAAAAGCTAGCATGTTAATGATGGCATAGACATCTTCTAAGGGTAGCAGCATGGAGCGCTAACGCCGACTGGCGCTGACGAGACGCGGGGCCGCCATCTTGGAGTGGTGATCCGCTCCACTCAGTGCAATTCATTTGTCAGAAGCAATCAACTGTCAGCGTGTTTACTTCATCTTACCTCACTGAATACCACTCTTTTTCACCACCTTTTTTGTCATACGTGTAGCTATGATAAAGGACACATGTTTTATTATTCATAGTTTGCTTAACATTAATAGAATATTCTTACATGCTATAAGTAACCAGACATCCAAGATTAAAACTGGGACTATAATCCCAGAGTAGGGGGGTAAAACGGTCAGCTATTCTGAAGTTGAAGAAACAATATGATTAGGTTATAGATACATGCTTATATCTTACATAAACAATATATGAATACATTAGATATCTATATAAATCTGTAGACCAGTGGTGTCGAACTCAAATACAGAGTGGGCCAAAATTTAAAACTGAACAAAGCCGCGGGCCAAGGTTGAACAAATTAACCCTTTAATAGGGACCCAAACAAGTTTTGCATTGAATATTGACCAAGCAAGGCTTATATAACTTTATAATGACATGCAAAATCCAGTTTCAAATAATAATAACTAAAAAATATCAATGGCATATCAAACAAAATAAAAACACAAATTTAATGCCTTTTTTTCGGCGGCGGGTTTGAGTTGGGGCGGGGTTTGGTGGTAGCAAGGGTGTATATTGTAGCGTCCCAGAGAGTTAGTGTTACAAAGGGTTCTGGGTATTTATCAGGTTGTGTTTATGTTGTGTTACGCTGCGGATGTTCTCCCAAAATGTGTTTGTCATTCTTGTTTGCTGTGGGTTCACAGTGTGGCGCATATTTGTACCAGTGTTAACCTTGTTTATACGGCCACCCTCAGTGTGACCTGTATGGCTGTTGACCAAGTATGCCTTGCATACATTTGTGTGTGTGTATGAGCCGCATATATTATGTGAGTGGGCTGGCACGCTATTTGTATGGAAGAAAAGCGGACGTGGCGACATGTAGAGAACTTTCTGCCAAAAGCAGTGCTTTTACGGCCCGCCCCCAATATTATTGTCCGGTTGGAAATTGGGAGAAATAGGGGAGGGTCACTGAACTTCAGGAGTCTCACGGGACAATTGGGAGGGTTGACGAGTATGAGTATTAGTGGTGAATGTGGTTTTACAGCAGCGGGCCAGCTCTAATGTTAATTTGATATTGCCTCAAGGGCCAAATGAAATTACACGGCGGGCCAGAGTTTGACACCCATGCTATAGACCAGGGGCGCTCACACTTTTTCTGCAGGCGAGCTACTTTTCAATTGACCAAGTCGAGGAGATCTACCTCATTCCTATTTATAATTTATATTTATTTATTTATGAAAGAGACATTTTTGTTAACAAGTTAATGGTGTTTAATGATAATACAAGCATGTTTAACACACATAGATTCCTTTCTTTCATGAAGACAAGAATATAAGTTGGTGTATTACCTGATTCTGATGACTTGCATTGATTGGAATCAGACAGTGGTGCTGATAACGTCCGCATTTTGAAATGGAGGAAAAAAAAAGTCCTCCTTTCTGTCCAATACCACATGAAAGTGGTTGGATTTGGCATCTCATTTGTCCAACTTGCATACTCGTTTTTAAACACTTTGTTATGAGAGTAGCATATGTGTGTGGCCCTTTAATGTCTGGCAGCAGGTGAGTGACGTCAGTGAGTGTGCGGGTGGGCAAGCAAGTGAGAAAGCGGTCGCCGAGGGCGGGGGAGAAATACATTGGCATCAAACTCCGTAGCTTGCTAGCTTTCTGAGACTCTTATTTTGTTAGCACAGGCAGGATGAAACAGGTCTTTTATGGTGAAGACAGGAACTGTGCAGTCGCTCTTTAGAGTTTTGACAGTAGGTACGGAGTCTCTAGAAATAAAATGTGTTTCTCTGCGTCCGCCCTGTTAGTGATTTTTTTCTTAAATATGAGCTCGCAGCAGCCAGCGTCATCTCACAAGATCCTCGGGTGCCGAGAATGTCAAACAACTGACGAAAGTGAAGTCTTGGTGGGATTGATGATTGCTCATTTTTATGTCTATTTTTTCAATCAATCAATCAATGTTTATTTATATAGCCCCAAATCACAAATGTCTCAAAGGACTGCACAAATCATTACGACTACAACATCCTCGGAAGAACCCACAAAAGGGCAAGGAAAACTCACACCCAGTGGGCAGGGAGAATTCACATTCAGTGGGACGCCAGTGACAATGCTGACTATGAGAAACCTTGGAGAGGGCAACCCCCCCCCCCTCTAGGGGACCGAAAGCAATGGATGTCGAGCGGGTCTAACATGATACTGTGAAAGTTCAATCCATAGTGGCTCCAAGACAGCAGTGAGTCCACAGGAAACCATCTCAAGCGGATCAGCAGCGTAGAGATGTCCCCAACCGATACAGGCGAGCGGTCCATCCTGGGTCCCGACGAGCGGTCCATCCTGGGTCTCGACTCTGGACAGTCAGTACTTTTTTAATGCCTGGCTTGAGATCAACTGACACACCCTCCGAGATCGACGTAATGGGCACCCCTGCTATAGACTGTCTCTCTATTGCTGCAGCAGCAGAGAGTTTATTTTGTCTTGACACTTTGTATTGATATTTTCTATTACATTCTTCCCTTAAATGATCATGATAATAATAACAATTTTATCTTCATCAATTATTTCAACTTTGTTATTCAAGTATGACATTTGTAAATGTAATTAATTTCCTTGACAAGCAATTCTATTCTGGTCATACTCTTGTTTGCTAGAGGCTAGGATTTCAGTACGATTGAAGATCTTTGCTCCTTCTCAACTCTGTGCTAATATTCTTTTCACAAAACCAATAGTACTCGTGAAAAGTAGTCCCCCGATACCTGTTTTCAACAGTCTGCTCATTTGAGCAGGAAGACGTTGAACACCATCTTTGTTTTCTACCTGTCAACTGTCAGTTTAGGCTCCTCATCACCACTTCAAGATGGCCGCCCAATTTCTTGCGTCACAGCAGCCAATGCTGCGTCTACTTCTAACATGTCTGTGGATGATGGCCCCTGGCCCGCACTTTTGGACACACGGTCAATCTTCATTGTTGTCATTTGCGTCTCAGCAACGACGGCACGGAGTTCGGCGGCTCCATCTACCAGAAGGTGAACGGGCAGCTGGAAACGGCGGTCAATCTGGCGTGGACGGCCGGCAGCAACAACACCCGCTTCGGCATCGCCGCCAAGTACAAAGTGGACTCGGACACGTCTCTGTCGGTAAGTGACCCGACCAAAACCCGAACCCACTGTAGTTCCTGTCCCCGGGTCTCACGGCGCCTCTCGTCCTGCGGCAGGCCAAAGTCAACAACGCCAGTCTGATCGGCGTGGGCTACACTCAGAGCCTGCGACCAGGTGAGTCCGCACGCCAATTGTAATGAGCTGCAGTACAAAGCACACCCGCAGGGGGCGCCGTGTGAAAAGGCTTCGTCCTCTCCCCTCACGCAGGCGTCAAAGTCACGCTGTCGGCGCTGATCGACGGCAAGAACTTCAACGCCGGCGGCCACAAAGTGGGAATGGGCTTCGAGCTGGAGGCGTGAAGACAGCAGCATGAAGCTCCTCCCCCACACGCATGTTGACAGTGGAGTTGTAGTCTTGTCAACAATGTTTTTAAGTTCACATTTCAATGTTGAGGGTTGTTGCCGTGACGACCAAACCTAGAACCATGGGATGTGGAATCAATGCGGTGGAATCTTCGAGTTCCACTCTTTGCTTTTCTACCTCATTCTTTTTCATCTCCAACATCTTTCCTTTTGTGTTGCTCACTACACTCCTTCCTTCTCACGCCACGCCTCCTTTTACTACATTACCTAGGACATAATAAATATTTAAATCAAAGCCCAAACATGTCTCTTCAATGTCTTCACTGTCTTTTTTTTATGTAAAAACAATAACAATAGTACTGATTTAGAAACGAACCTTTCCATTGCTAAACTGAAAAAGAACACACTTTTGTCTATTTGTGTGACAATTAAAACAATGCATGGAAAATACAAAATGTACACCCGAACAAACCCATCAAGTCATAAAGATGGGGTCCCACTTTTTTGTAAGAGTTTTGAAAACAAATGATAAATGTATGCATTATCCTCTTATATCTCACATTGTGTTTGGGAAAATGTCATTAACGTTACCTAATTAATTAAAAAAAATAAATAAATGATAAATGGGTTGTACTTGTATAGCACTTTTCTACCTTCAAGGTACTCAAAGCGCTTTGACACTACTTCCACATTTACACATTCACATTCACACACTGATGGAGGGAGCTGCCATGCAAGGCGCCAACTTTCACCCATCAGGAGCAAGGGTGAAAAGTGTCTTGCTCAGGACACAACGGACATGACAAGGTTGGTACTAGGTGGGATTTGAACCAGGGACCCTCGGCCACTCTCCCACTGCGCCACGCCGTCCCATCAAAAGAAAACACATTTTTATGCACATGTAAATGTATTCAATTATTAACATTCATTCACTTTCTTCTTTCCTTCATGGATCTAAACTTTACCGCCGTCTGTATTTTTAATGTAATATTTTCAGAATGTTTTTTTTGTCCAAAGTAAGACAAAGAAAACAATCTGCAGTTGTCTTTATTGTGTAGTTTTAATGCCAACAGATTTTTTTCCATGCAACCCCAGAGCTCAAATGATTTTGATGCCCCTGTTTTGGATCGTAAATCATTCCTCTCACTCTCACCTGAAAAGTAGATGGCTAAGAAGATAATCAGACAAGTTGGGACACTGACAGCGCTCGCCTTAAAAAATATCCAATTTGACGTGACAACAATCAGTCTGGCCCTTTCATTTTCAACAATTGGCATTCAGCTATGATTAATGTTAATATAAATATTATATCTGTCAGGTTCAAACACTGATGACATTTATTAAACAGACAAGAAGCAAGGAATCATGCAGAAACAAAATTCAATTTAGCTCTATTAGGAGAGTCGTTTTGGGCTGTACTTTAGTGACAGAACCAACCTACGCTCGCGCCTCGATTTATTTGGGAAGTCCCTGGTTACATTAATGAGGCCGCCTCTAAAACAGTGGTTCTTAACCTGGGTTCGATCGAACTCTAAGGGTTCGGTGAGTCGGCCTCAAAGGTTCGGCGGAGGTCAAAATCAATCAATCAATCAATGTTTATTTATATAGCCCCAAATCACAAATGTCTCAAAGGACTGCACAAATCATTACGACTACGACATCCTCGGAAGAACCCACAAAAGGGCAAGGAAAACTCACACCCAGTGGGCAGGGAGAATTCACATCCAGTGGGACGCCAGTGACAATGCTGACTATGAGAAACCTTGGAGAGGACCTCAGATGTGGGCAACCCCCCCCCCCTCTAGGGGACCGAAAGCAATGGATGTCGAGCGGGTCTAACATGATACTGTGAAAGTTCAAGCCATAGTGGCTCCAAGACAGCAGTGAGAGTCCCGTCCACAGGAAACCATCTCAAGCGGAGGCGGATCAGCAGCGTAGAGATGTCCCCAACCGATACACAGGCGAGCGGTCCATCCTGGGTCTCGACTCTGGACAGCCAGTACTTCATGCATGGTCATCGGACCGGACCCCCTCCACAAGGGAGAGGGGGACATAGGAGAAAAAGAAAAGAAGCGGCAGATCAACTGGTCTAAAAAGGAGGTCTATTTAAAGGCTAGAGTATACAGATGAGTTTTAAGGTGAGACTTAAATGCTTCTACTGAGGTAGCATCTCGAACTGTTACCGGGAAAACACACCCGACTCATCGTGTAAATACAGACTTCTCCCTATCGGCGTATTACGGATACGGCAACAGCTGAATGATTTGCAGGTGTGTCATTTGTTGTGAGTTTATGCACTGTGTTGGTTTTGTTGTTTGAACAAGGTGTTCATGCACGGTTCATTTTGTGCACCAGTAAAAAAAACATGGTAACACTTTAGTATTGGGAACATATTCAGCATTAGTTGCTTGGTGGGTAGAGTAGCCCGAAATTGTACTCAAGTAAGAGTACTGTTACTTTTAGAGATTTATTACTCAAGTAAAAGTAAGGAGTAGTCACCCAAATATTTACTTGAGGAAAAGTAAAAAGTATGTTGTGAAAAAACTACTAAAGTACAGAGTAACTGATGAGTAACCTGTTTGTTTAATGATTACGGCAACAAGTAATGCACAAAAACATAAAAATAGCAATGAGCAAATTCAGAGCCAGGAATATCTCTTAAGCAACTAAAACAATAATATATATTAAATAATAATACATTAAAATAAAAAAATAAGGCACATTGAGCCACAATAAATTGACAGCACGATAGGCTCAGTAGACATTCATTAATTGATTGATTGATTGATTGATTGAAACTTGTATTATTAGATTGCACAGTACAGTACATATTCCGTACTATTGACCAATAAATGGTAACACCCCAATAATTTTTTTAAAGTGAATCAATTACTTAATAAATGACCAAGTCGAGGTGATCTACCTCATATATACATACACACACATAGCATATATATATATATATATATATATATATATATATATATATATATATATACATTTACATATACAGTATGACATTTATATTGTTTTGCCGTTTTTGTTGACATGTTAAAGGTGTTTTAATGAATATACATGCATGTTTAACATATAGATTCCTATCTTTAATGAAGACAAGAATATAAGTTGGTGTATTACCTGATTCTGATGACTTGCATTGATTGGAATCAGACAGTATAGTGCTGATAACGTCCACGTTTTCAAATGGAGGAGAAAAAAAAGTTCCTCCTTTCTGTCTAATACCACATGAAAGTCGTTGGTTTTTGGCATCTTATTTGTCCAGCTTCCATATTCGTTTTTATACACTTTACAAGAAATACATTGGCGGCAAACTCCGTAGCTTGCTAGCTTGTATGCTCAGGCTTTCGGAGACTCTTATTTTGTTAGCGCAGGCGCGATGGAGCGGCGCTTTTATTGTGAAGACAGGAAGTGTGCGATCAGTCTTTAGGCTTGTGACAGGAAGTACGATTGAAATAAAAAGTCTTTTTTCCTTTACGCTTTTGATTGATTGATTGAAACTTTTATTAGTATATTGCACAGTACAGTACATATTCTGTACAATTGACCACTAAATGGTAACACCCCAATAAGTTTTCCAACTTTTTAGGTCGGATTCGACGTGTGACGGTCACGTGACCGCCTGGTTTTGTTTGATTGGTCCAACGTCACCAGTGATTGCATTTGATTGGTGAAACGCAGGCATGCATAGTTCATACTTTGAAAAACCAAAACAAACATTAACAAATCGATAAAAAAAAGTATCGAGTAGCGAGCTGATTGTAGATAAATGGAGCGGAGTAAAAGTAGCGTTTCTTCTCTATAAATATACTCAAGTAAAAGTAAAAGTATGTTGCATAAAAACTACTCTTAGAAGTACAATTTATCCCAAAAGTTACTCAAGTAGATGTAACGGAGTAAATGTAGCACGTTACTACCCACCTCTGCTTATTAACATGCAAATTAGTAACATATTGGCTCTTAAGTAGTCATTATTAAGTACTTATTCAGCATGGCCTTATTATGTTACTTAGAATAAGTTCCCCTAGTGTCCAAATAGCTCTACATGAAGTCTTTGTTGCTTAGAATATGTTCCCCATACTAAAGTGGTACCAAAAACATACAACTTTTGTCTTGAATTTGAAAAAAAACAAAACATTTTATTTTTCGGTGAATGCGCATAAGAAACTGGTGGGGTTGGGTACCTCCAACAAGGTTAAGAACAACTGCTCTAAAAGGAGTGGCCACACATTTAATGCAAAGCAGCTTCCGGTACGCACAATACGTGACGGACTGTGCTGGGGCCTTGTCTCTGCTTCGTCTGCGTGCTGTCGTCTTATCTTCGTTGAGGTCCTTGAAGTCCTTGGCTGTCAGTGGGCTAAGACAAACAAAACGTGTGCGGCGAGGCAACCCCTCATATGCCGTGACTGAAAAAAGCTTTTGTCCTTGCACAGATAGAAAAGTACAACTTGAGCACAATTGATAATAACTATAGCAACGGCCTTTAAGCATAAGAGTTGTGTGATAACTTACACATAATTATTCTAACAATATCATAGTCTTTCAGTGAACATAATCATCTTTTATTGCTTCTGAAAACATTCTTAATTGTTGTTTAACTTCTTTGAATGAAGAGATGTTGTCATTATAAAAGGATTAGTCACCAGCTAGCATATTAGCTATTAGCTACCATTCGTACTATTTATCTGCCTTGAATTGATTAAACGTGGACTTAAAGGCCTACTGAAAGCCACTACTATGCAGCTAATGGTTTATATATCAATGATGAAATATTAACATTGCAACACATGCCAATACGGCCGCTTTAGTTTACTAAATTGCAATTTTAAATTTCCCGCAAAGTTTCCTGTTGAAAATGTTGCGGTATGATGAAGCGTGCGAGGGGACATGATATCCCAGCACCACTTGCGGCTAAAAGTCGTCTCTTTTCATCGTGCAAACACAAAGTATTTTGGACATCTGTGTTGCTGAATCTTTTGCAATTTGTTCAATTAATAATGGAGACGTCAAAGAAGAAAGATGTAGGTGGGAAGTGTTTTAGCCTTTAGCCACACAAACACACGGTGTTTCCTTGTTTAAAATTCCCGGAGGTGAAGCTTTAATATGGATCAGAGCGGTCAAGCGAACATGGATCGGCAGGTTTCGGTGAGAAAATTGTGGAACTAAGTAAACTCTTAGCGAAATAAGTCAACTGCAGCTGCCATGACTAATTCCCTCAGAGACTGGCGTCAACACACCCGAGGCCACACCCCTCCGACTATCAGGTACTATTTAATCTCACTAAAACACTAGCAACACAATAGGCAGATAAGGGATTTCCCGGAATTATCCTGGTAAATGTGTCTAAAAACATCTGAATCCGTCCCAATGCAATCGCCTTTTTTTTACTTTTTTATGTATTTTTTTATTTTTTTAAATTTCCTCAGCCATGAATCTTTCCTTCTCACTCAAATTAATGGGGAAATTGTCGCTTTCTGGGTCCGAATAGCTCTTGCTGCCGGAGGCTCACATTATAAAGAATGTGAGGACGTGAGGAGCCCTCACACCGGTGATGTCATCGTCTGCTACTTCCGGTACAGGCAAGGCTTTTTTATTAGCGACCAAAAGTTGCGAACTTTATCGTGGATGTTCTCTACTAAATCCTTTCAGCAAAAATATGGCAATATGGCGAAATTATGAAGTATGACACATAGAATGGACCTGCTAGCCCCGTTTAAATAAGAACATCCCATTTCAGTGAGATTTAATAAACAAGTTGACAAACTTTTTGGGGTGTCATCATTTAGTGTTAAATGACAGATAATGAGATATCATCACACTTCAACATCTCTATAGCGCTAATTCTTGTTGGTAAGTGAGAGACAATGAGAGATTATCATCACACTTCAACATTTCTATAATGCAAATCTTTGTTGTTAATTCAGAAATTATTATCACACTTCAACATCTCTATAGCACTAATTCTTGTTGGTAAATGAGAGACAATGAGAGATTATCATCACACTTCAACATCTCTGATGCAATTTTTTGTTGTTAATTGACAGATTATCACACTTCAACATCTCTACCGCACTAATTCTTGTTGGTGTAATGGTGTAATCGTCACACTTCAATCTCTATAATGCTAACTTTTGTTAGTGTAATGATAGGTGATGAGGGAATATTATCACACTTCAACATCTCTATAGTGCTAATTCGTGTTGGTAAATGAGAGATTTAATGAGAGATTATCATCACACTTCAACATCTCTATAGATGTTGTTAAATGACAGATAATGAGAGATTATCATCACACTTCAACATCTCTATAGCGCTAATTCTTGTTGGTAAATGAGAGTCGATGAGGGATTATCATCACACTTCAACATCTCTACAGATGTTAAGTGACAGATAATGAGAGATTATCATCACACTTCAACATCTCTGATGCAATTTTTTGTTGTTAATTGACAGATTATCACACTTCAACATCTCTACAGCACTAATTCTTGTTGGTGTAATGGTGTAATCGTCACACTTGAATCTCTATAATGCTAATTTTTGTTGGTGTAATGATAGATGATGAGAGAATATTATCACACTTCAACATCTCTATATCGCTAATTCTTGTTGGTAAATGAGAGACAATGAGAGATTATCATCACACTTCAACATCTCTATCGATGTTGTTAAATAACAGATAATGAGAGATTATCATCACACTTCAACATCTCTATAGATGTTGTTAAATGACAGATAATGAGAGATTATTATCACACTTCAACATCTCTGATGCAATTTTGTGTTGTTAATTGACAGATTATCACACTTCAACATCTCTATAGCACTAATTCTTGTTGGTGTAATGGTGTAATCGTCACACTTCAATCCCTGTAATGCTAATTTTTGTTGGTGTAATGATAGATGATGAGAGAATATTATCACACTTCAACATCTCTATATCGCTAATTCTTGTTGGTAAATGAGAGATTTAATGAGAGATTATCATCCCACCTCGATATTTCCATATCATCAATCAATGTTGCTAATTATTGTTGGTAAATGAGAGAGGATGAGAGATTATCATCACACTTCAACATCTCTATAATGCAAATCTTTGTTGTTAATTCAGAGATTATCATCACACTTCAACATCTCAATATCGCTAATTCTTGTTGGTAAATGAGAGATTTAATGAGAGATTATCATCCCACCTCGATATTTCCATATCATCAATCAATGTTGCTAATTATTGTTGGTAAATGAGAAAGGATGAAAGATTATCATCACACTTCAACATCTCTTTAATGCTATTTTTTGTTAGTAAATGAGAGACGATGAGAGATTATCATCACACTTCAACATCTCTATAATGCAAATCTTTGTTGTTAATTCAGAGATTATCATCACACCTCAACATCTCTATAGCGCTAATTCTTATTGGTAAATTAGAGTCGATGAGAGATTATCATCACACTTCAACATCTCTACAGATGTTAAATGACAGATAATGAGAGATTATCATCACACTTCAACATCTCTGATGCAATTTTTTGTTGTTAATTGACAGATTATCACACTTCAACATCTCTACCGCACTAATTCTTGTTGGTGTAATGGTGTAATCGTCACACTTCAATCTCTATAATGCTAACTTTTGTTGGTGTAGAATATCATCACACTTCAACATCTCTATAGCGCTAATTCTTGTTGGTAAATGAGAGATTTAATGGGGGATTATCATCCCACCTCAATATTTGTATATCATCAATCAATATTGCTAATTATTGTTGGTAAATGAGAAAGGATGAGAGATTATCATCACACTTCAACATCTCTTTAATGCTATTTTTTGTTAGTAAATGAGAGATGATGAGAGATTATCATCACACTTCAACATTTCTGATGCAATTTTTTGTTGTTAATTGACATATTATCACACTTCAACATCTCTATAGTGCTAATTTTTTATTAGCGACCAAAAGTTGCAAACTTTATCGTGGATGTTCTCTACTAAATCCTTTCAGCAAAAATATGGCGAAAAGATGAAGTATGACACACAGAATGGAGCTGCTATCCCCGTTTAAATAAGAACATCTCATTTCAGTCAGCCTTTATAAACAAGTTGACAAACTTATTGGGGTGTCACCATTTAGTGGTGAAGTGTACAAAACATGTACTGGACTGTGTGATCTACTAATAAAAGTTTCAATCAATCAAAAAGCTAGCATATTAGCCATTAGCTTGTGTAGCTAGCACGCTAACGAACGATTTTCTGACTGTTAAAAGTTGTGTCCTTCACTTAAGTACCTGATAAACGTGAGACGTATTGAAGCTCACACAGCGTGGTTGTGTCTTGGCCGGAAGGAGAACTTCCGGGAAAGTTCTGGTTCCAATCTTCACAGCAGGTTGACCTTGGCCACCACCTGCTTGCAGCCCGTCACGGAATACTCCCAGCCCCCCGCGGCGGGATAGTACTCCACCTCGCCGGCCAGCGTCTCCACGTGCGGGCGGTCGGGGTAGAATCCCTCGCGGGTCATCTCTTCCAGGAAGCACTGCATCACGTGACTTTTCTCCAGCAGGCCCAGCGGCAGGATGTCCGCCTGCGTCCACAGCGCGTGCCGCTTCTCCAGGGACCCCCGCAGCGCCGGCGTCAGATCCCGGAGCGGGTCGTCGTGGCGACGGGCGGAGGCGGTCGCCGCGGAGACGTTGTGCAGCACGTGCTTGGTGATGTCGCGGTGGCCCAGGTTGCTGAGGAAGACGTAGACGGCGTTGAGGAAGTGCTTGGGCTGCTTGGACGCCACCAGGCCGTGCAGCGCGTCCAGGAGGTCTGGGTGCATGTGCTCCGCCTCGTCGAACACCAGCAGCGGGATCTTCTCCTCCTCCTCCGCCCGCTCCACCATGGCGGAGATGAGGGCGCGCAGGTCTCGGGCGCACTGCGGGGCCCGGGCCTCCTGGGGGCAGCGGTGCAGCACGTAGTACTGCAGGACCAGGGACTCGCCCACCACCTGGCGGAAGTGTCCCGCCAGCAGCCGCCCCAGGTGGCTCTTGCCCACGCCCACGGGCCCGTGCAGGGACAGCACCAGCGGCTTGTTGTGCACGTAGGTGGACAGGTAGTCCTTCAGGTGGGACAGCAGACCCTCCACCGCCCCCTGCTGGCCAAACACCTCCCTCCTAAGGGTCTTCTCCAGACCCTCCAGGTCGTATCGCAGCACGTGGTCGTCCAGGTTCTCGATGGCGTTGTACACCTGAACACACGACACCTTAGTTTGGAGACGCTGCCAGGTTATTATCACACTTCAACATCTCTATCCATTTTGGTAAATGAGAGACAATGAGAGATTATCATCACACTTCAACATCTCTATAGATGTCGTTAAATGACAGATAATGAGATATCATCACACTTCAACATCTCTATAGCACTAATTCTTGTTGGTAAATGAGAGACAATGAGAGATTATCATCACACTTCAACATCTCTATCCATTTTGGTAAATGAGAGTCGATGAGAAATTATAATCACACTTCAACATCTCTATAGATGTTGTTAAATGACAGATAATGAGATATCATCACACTTCAACATCTCTATAGCGCTAATTCTCGTTGGTAAATGAGAGACAATGAGAGATTATCATCACACTTCAACATCTCTATAATGCAAATCTTTGTTGTTAATTCAGAGATTATTATCACACTTCAACATCTCTAAAGATGTTGTTAAATAACAGATAATGAGATATTATCATCACACTTCAACATCTCTATAGCGCTAATTCTTGTTGGTAAATGAGAGTCGATGAGGGATTATCATCACACTTCAACATCTCTATAGATGTTGTTAAATGACAGATAATGAGAGATTATCATCACACTTCAACATCTCTGATGCAATTTTTTGTTGTTAATTGACAGATTATCACACTTCAACATCTCTACAGCACTAATTCTTGTTGGTGTAATCGTCACACTTCAATCTCTATAATGCTAACTTTTGTTGGTGTAATGATAGGTAATGAGAGAATATTATCACAGTGAGAGATAATGAGAGATTATCATCCCATTTCTATATCATCAATCAATGTTGCTAATTATTGTTGGTAAATGAGAGACGATGAGAGATTATCATCACACTTCAACATCTCTATAGATGTTGTTAAATGACAGATAATGAGATATCATCACACTTCAACATCTCTATAGCACTAATTCTTGTTGGTAAATGAGAGACAATGAGAGATTATCTTCACACTTCAACATCTCTATAACACACATTTTTGTTGATAATGAGAGATTATTATCACACTTCAACATCTCTATAGATGTTGTTAAATGACAGATAATGAGATATCATCCCACTTCAACATCTCTATAGCGCAAATCCTTGTTGGTTAATGAGAGACAATGAGAGATTATCATCACACTTCAACATCTCTATAGCGCTAATTCTTGTTGGTAAATGAGAGTCGATGAGAGATTATCATCACACTTCAACATCTCTATAGATGTTGTTAAATGACAGATAATGAGATATCATCACACTTCAACATCTCTGATGCAATTTTTTGTTGTTAATTGACAGATTATCACACTTCAACATCTCTACAGCACTAATTCTTGTTGGTGTAATGGTGTAATCGTCACACTTCAATCTCTATAATGCTAACTTTTGTTATTGTAATGATAGGTGATGAGAGAATATTATCACACTTCAACATCTCTATATCGCTAATTCTTGTTGGTAAATGAGAGATAATGTCAGATTATCATCCCATTTCCATATCATCAATCAATGGTGCTAATTATTGTTAGTAAATGAGAAAGGATGAGAGATGATCATCACACTTCAACATCTCTGTAGTGCTAATTCTTGTTGGTAAATGAGATATTTAATGAGGTATTATTATCACACTTAAACATCTCTATAATGCTATTTTTTGTTAGTGTATTGATAGATGATGAGAGATTATCATCACACTTCAACATCTCAATAGATGTTGTTAAATGACAGATAATGAGATATCATCACACTTCAACATCTCTATAATGCAAATTTTTGTTGTTAATTCAGAGATTATCATCAGACTTCAACATCTCTATAATGCAAATTTTTGTTGTTAATTCAGAGATTATCATCACACTTCAACATCTCTATAGCACTAATTCTTGTTGGTAAATGAGAGACGATGAGAAATTATCATCACACTTCAACATCTCTATAGATGTTGTTAAATGACAGATAATGAGAGATTATCATCACACTTCAACATCTCTGATGCAATTTTTTGTTGTTAATTGACAGATTATCACACTTCAACATCTCTATACCGCTAATTCTTGTTGGTAAATGAGAGATTTAATGAGATATTATTATCACACTTCAACATCTCTATACTGCTATTTTTTGTTAGTGTATTGACAGATAATGAGAGATTATCATCACATTTCAACATCTCTGATGCAATTTTTTGTTGTTAATTGACAGATTATCACACTTCAACATCTCTACCGCACTAATTCTTGTTGGTGTAATGGTGTAATCGTCACACTTGAATCTCTATAATGCTAACTTTTGTTGGTGTAATGATAGGTAATGAGAGAATATTATCACACTTCAACATCTCTATACCGCTAATTCTTGTTGGTAAATGAGAGATTTAATGAGATATTATCATCACACTTCAACATCTCTATATCGCTAATTCCTGTTAGTAAATGAGAGATGATGAGATATTATCATCACACTTCAACATCTCTATACCGCTAATTCTTGTTAGTAAATGACAGATAATGAGAGATTATCATCACACTTCAACATCTCTGATGCAATTTTTTGTTGTTAATTGACAGATTATCACACTTCAACATCTCTATACCGCTAATTCTTGTTGGTAAATGAGAGATTTAATGAGATATTATTATCACACTTCAACATCTCTATACTGCTATTTTTTGTTAGTGTATTGATAGACAATGAGAGATTATTATCACACTTCAACATCTCTACAGCGCTAAATCTTGTTGGTAAATGAGATATTTAATGAGATATTATCATCACACTTCAACATCTCTATAGCGCTAATTCGTGTTGGTAAATGAGAGATTATGAGAGATGATCATCACACTTCAACATCTCTACAGCATTAATTCTTGCTGGTAAATGAGAGACAATGAGAGATGATGATCACACTTCCCTCCTGAGTGGTCCACACACATCAGCACAGAGTTGTTGCAGAGAAAAGCCAGCAGGCCACTTGCCAACATGGAAATGTTAGAGAGTGTAAACAAAGGTGCGCAGCGCTACACAGCTGACATGAAAACACAGGAGGTTCTGCCGGTAAAAAAAACTGTTTTGCCTGGAAACCTCGAGGCTGGATGTCCACCAAAGATATGTTGTCTCTGCACTCAACTTCTTGTTACCGTGTTAGAATGACACAGCAAATGGTTGAAAATCAATATTTTTAGTTTCCTGTTCTTGCTGCAAAGGTCATTTCATGCATTTAGAGCACAGGTGTCAAATTGCAGGCCACACCTGGCCCGTGGGGATGCGTGCTATGGACTACCACAATAACCTGCTTGTGGAGGGGGGCGTGGTCTCCGGGGTGTGTAAGCCAGCGGCATGGTGAGTGGATTGCCCAGCTGGGTATGATTATCTAATCACCTGTCGCCCTTATTAGCAGCAGCCGGAACGAGACACGGGGTGGACTTGGAGTGAGAGAGAGAAAAAAACTAAATAAAGACTGAAAAGTCGTAGAAGAGTGTGCTGTCGTGGCGTGTGTGCAAATAAACCCGATTCTCAAACCTTACTACCGGACTTACGAGAGGCTCTGTCCTAATCAGAGGAACCCATGGGAGGGTAACTTCTACACTGCTATTTATGGTGACAAGTGAAGATAAAAAAAAAACATAGAACACCTTTTTGGTGATGAGTCTGTCAGTGCATCTGGTCTTCGAAGTCCCTAAAACAGGACTGTAAAATAACACTAAGGCTGTTCAACGACATCAATTAGCTTCAAGTAGCACACCTGTACTGAAAAGCTGGAGTGGTATGGAATATCCATCCATCCATCCATCCACTTTTTAGCGCCTGTCCCATTTTGGGGTGGCAGGGGGTGCTGGAGCCTATGTCAGCTGGATTCGGGCGGAAGGCGGCGTACACCCTGGACAAGTCACCACGGTATGGAATATTATAGACATTATTAATATGACTTTTATAGTACAAATGAATAAATTCTGTATCCCTGGAATAATCTGTATCCCCTACTGCGGGAGCACGCATGGGGGGGCGGAGGGACTCCGGTAAGGGATACTAAATATTTCACAGATACAGAATTATGCACAAAACTCTGTGCCTTGTTCAGACAGCGCCAGCACTTGCGTGTTATTAGCGATGTCAATCATTACAAGTATTATGTATCCCCTACAAGGCTTGTACGGTATGCCGGTACTAGTATAGTATCGCGGTATTAATAAATCAAAAACGATACTCTACTCTGTTCGCCAATTTTTTTTTTTTTTTTTTTTTTTGGACATTGCTGGTTTTACTAGCAGAGGAGCATGTTCGGCAGCGCGCACACACAGAGTACTTACCAAATATAGATAAAGGTGAAGTTATAACACTGAAACACCCTCAGGAAGAGGTGCTTTAAGACATCCATCCATAGTCTGCAGTGTTTTAGCTACTTCTATATCACTAATCCTCGTCTCTATGGCAACAAATAAAGAAAGGTCCTTACAAGTAACATTATCACTGGAGGACGAGGTATAGCTAAACATGCTTCACTACACACCGTAGGAGGATACAATAGCTCACCGGCGTCACAATGTAAACAAATGGCATGGGTGGATCTACACCTGACATCCACTGTAATGATACCAAGTACAAGAGTGTATCTAGTCGATACTACTATGATTACATCTATATTTTTTATCATCACAAAATATATTACCTTTTAAAAAAAATAATCTTATCATGTTTATAAAGACAGGAAATATGTCCCTGGAGACATGAGGACTTTGAATGTATGATCCTGAAACAACTTGGTATCGAATCGATGCATACATTTGTGGTATCATCCAAAACTAATGTCAAGTATCAAAGAAGAGTAGAATAAGTGATTATTACATTTTAACAAAAGTGTAGATAGAACATGTTAAAACAGAAATAAGCAGATATTATTAGTAAATTAACGAGTAGATTCATAATATTTTTTTACAGTTTGTCCTTTATAGGTGTATAAATATGTTACTGCATACTTCAGCAGACTAATTAGGAGTCTTTGTTTGTTTACTTACTACTAAAAGACAAGTTGTCTAGTATGTTCACTATTTTATTTAAGGACTAAATTACAATAATAAACATAAGTTTCATGTAAAGTGAGATTTATTGTCAAAATAAAGCCAATAATGACATTTTTTTGTGGTCCCCTTTGTTTAGAAAAGTATCAAAATACATTTTGGTGTCGGGGCAACACTAGATTGGATAATTAGCGCTGACAAATGATTTGTAATCATAGTGAATAATGACAAGTTATGTTATTATTTATTTAAGCTCGTCCATCCGTTTTCTACCGCTTGTCCCTTTCAGGGTCGCGGGGGGTGCTGGAACCTACCTCAGCTGCATTCGGACGCATATTCCTGCATATTTGTATTGTATTTTTCTGCAATTTTTAGTAAAAAATGTTTTTTATATAAAAAATATTGGCCTAACGCAGGGGTCCCCAAACTATGGACCACGGGCCGAATCCGAGCCGTCAGCGTCCAAAATCTGGCCCGCAGGAAGACCCAAGTTTAAAAAAATGTATTTATATATATTTTTTTAAATTATTATTTTTTTAAATCTGTCCTTTCTAATCCGTTTTCTACTGCTTGTTACTTTTGGTGTCTCGTAGCAGCTCAGGCAAATCCTATGGTCTGAAAATGCATTTTTCCATATATATATGTGTGTGTGTGTGTATATATATATATATATATATATATATATATACATACACATGTATATATACATATACACACACACACACATATATACACACAGATATATATATATGTATATACATAAATATATATATATATTAATATATGTGTATATGTGTATATATATGTATATATATGTATGTGTATATATATACATACATACATATATACATACATATATAAAATATATATATATATATATATATTGTTGGAATAATTGTTTCTAAATTCTAAATTGGGTGCTAGTTGGCGCCTTGCATGGCAGCTCCCTCCATCAGTGTGTGAATGTGTGTGTGAATGGGTAAATGTGGAAGTAGTGTCAAAGCGCTTTGAGTACCTTGAAGGTAGAAAAGCGCTATACAAGTACAACCCATTTATCATTTATTTATTTATTTAAATTATCACAAAAAACTTTGTATTACATTGTGTTCCTGACAAGAAGACAAAAGGCTGTTTTTAAAACCAACCAAGAAGGCTGGTAAAACTCCACTGGGACTTCAAAGCGGACAGATGGCGGGATCTTCCCCACTTCCAGAGGAACTCTTTTTGAAGTATTTTACGAACTCTTTGTGAAATATTTTATGGAACTCTCTTTGAACTATTTCAATGGGAATCTCTTTGAACTATTTTATGGGGACTCTTTTTGAACTATTTGACGAACTCTCTTCGAACTGTTCGGTAACCGAAGGCAGCGCTGTTTACGACCCCCTTCCCCTCTGAGAGCAGCTGTGGGAAGGAGGGGGGAGAAAGTCAAATAAAGAAGGAGTACAATCTTTGAGCAGAGTGTGGTGCAGGACTGTACAGAGAGTACAGTGGCTATAAATATATATATATATATATATATATATATATATATATATATGTACAGCCCGGCTCCTGGCCAAACTTTTTTAACCCAATGCGGCGGCCTCCGAGTCATAAAGTTTGGAGACCCCTGGCGTAACGACAGCGACATGTAATGCCACACCGTGCCACACGAGGCTTCACCTCTCTGCCGCCACCTGCCTAGGACTGACCTGGAGGAAGACGATGGCGCTGAGCAGGTAGAGACAACACTCGGCCGGGCTGTGCTCCCGCTTGGGCGCTCGCCGGCGCCTCCTGTTGGGGTACAACACCCGCCTTTTCCTCTTCCTCTTCTTGCGCGGCGGGCACGCGGACGAGGACAGCGACGAGTGGCTGGACGCCGTCATGGCGTCAAAGGTGAAGATTTTGGGGCTGGTGCGGCAGGGGGCCCCGGCCAGGTCCCCGTGGCCCCCCAGGACCAGCGCCATCTCCTGGCGCCGCTTCCTCAAGGCCTGGTACTTCTGCTTGATGCGGATGACGGCCCGCACTGTGGACGACAAGCTGGACAGGCTGGGGGCGGGACCCTGGCGGTCTTCCATCTTCATCTCTTCGTCCTCCTCACCCCACGACTCCTCCGACTCCTCCCCCTCCCCCGTGTGGGAGGCCGACGAGCTGCTGCCCATGTCGCTCATCTGCCCAGGAACACACACAAATCTTTTAAGCCATCCATTTTAATGCCTGCAACATGTTTCAAAAAAGCTGGCACAAGTGGCAAAAAAGACTGAGGACGTTAGAGAATGCTCATCAAACACTTATTTGAAACAAACCACAGGTGAGCAGGCTAATTGGGAACAGGTGGGTGCCATGATTGGGTAAAAAAAGCGTCCATGAAATGCTCAGTCATTCACAAACAAGGACGGGGCGAGGGTCACCACTTTGTCAACAAATGCCTGAGTAAATTGTTTAAGAACAACATTTCTCAACCAGCTACTGCAAGGAATGTAGGGATTTCACCATCTACGCTACGTAATATCATCAAAAGGTTCAGAGAATCTGGAGAAATTACTCCACGTAAGCCATGATACTACTGACTTTGCATCCCTCAGGAGGTACTGCATTAAAAGAAACGACATCAGTGTGTAAAGGACATCACCACATTGGCTCAGGAACACTTCAGAAAACCACTGTCAGTAACTACAGTTGGTCGCTACATCTGTAAGTGCCAGTTAAAACTCTACTATGCAACGCCACAGCCATTTATCAACAACACCCAGAAACTCATACAAGATGCACTGATGCAAAGTGGCTTGTGGTTTTAAAAGGTGTAAATCCTTATTGTTTTACCGTTCTCTTTTAAGCATTTTAAAATGTATGTCTTAACCTATTACTTTTTTGAAACTGCTCTGTGACATGTGCCAGGTCACCTTTGTGAAAGAGATCTTGATCTTAATGGGTTTCTTCCATCCATCCATTTTCTACCGTTTAGGCCTATCTCAGCTACAATCGGGCGGAAGGCGGCGTACACCCTGGACAAGTCGCCACCTCATCGCAGGGCCAATGGGTTTCTTATCTGCTTAAAAAAAGGTTTGTGGAGCGTTTCTCTCCTTCAGGGGGTTCCTCGGACCACCAAGCACTGACATGAAGGCCCGGATCAGGGTCACAACACTGTTTTATTTTCTAATAAAGTGTCTCCGTAATTTTCAGCGATTCTCCGGTGCGCTCTCGCTCTTGCTCCAACTCCAGCCCCTCTCTCCTCCCCGGCTGCTGCCTTTTAACAGAGCGACAGGTGATTAGATAACCAGACCCAGGTGGGCCGACTACGCACCTGTCGCTGATCTCAAAGTCGGTCCTGGCACACCACCGTTTCGCTGCAGGTCCGCGGGCCACGCCCCCCTCCACAGGTTCTAAAAGTGTTCTGTGGTCTGACGAGTCCACATTTCAAATTGTTTTTGAAAACTGTGGGCGTCGTGTGCTTCGGAACAAAGAGAAAAAGAACGTACTTCTTCTTACTCGCCGTCGTCATGTCTCTTCTTTGTTTCCTCTGCTTCGTCCCCGTTATGTTTTTGGACATTACTACTTGCCGTGGTTTTGAAGCAATGCATGATGGGAATCCGGATGTTGTGTGTCAGTGTATTAACGTGCCGGCTGGAATAAGCACACGCTGAGAAATAGCTCCTACTTTATGGGTTAGAGATAAACCTATGGATAACGGCGACATATATAATAGTCTCATTTCCAGGGGAGAGAGGACGCTAAAGGCACGCCCCCAATATTGTTGTCCGGGTGGAAATGGAGAGTTTCGGGGGGGGGCACTGAAATTCGGGAGTCTCCCGGGAAAATCGGTAGGGTTGGCAAGTCTGCATATGTTGCAAACCAAGCAACGTTATCATGGACGCCCCTGCTTATTTCATCAAGACAACGCCAAGCCACGTCTCCTCCGTTCCCAAACGTTTACTGAGTGTTGTTGAAAGGAAAGGCCATGTGACACACTGGTAAACATGCCCCTGTGACTACTTTTTAGCAGAGTGTTGCTAAGTTCATGATTATTTGCAAGTTTCTCAGTGTGAACATGAAATATCTTGTCTCTGCAGTCTATTCATTTGAATACAAGTTGAAAAGGACTTGAAAAATCAGTGTATTTGGAGGTGTTTAGGGCACGTCCAACCGGTAAGAGGCCACGGGGAAGACCCAGGACATGTTGGGCAGACTATGTCTCCCGGCTGGCCTGGGAAGAGCTGGATGAAGTGGCTGGGTAGAGGGAAGTCTGGGCTTCCCTGCTTAGGCTGCTGCCCCCGCTACCCCACCTCGGATAAGCGGAAGAAGATGAATGGATGTATTTTATTTTTCTTTACCATTTACACAACGTGACCTCTTCACTGCTACATTTTAAATCATAATAAATATACAAAAAGATATGATAAAAATGAATTTATGACATGTATTTCATGAATCTGCGTTCAAAAGACTCCGGCTTATTAGTGATTCCTAGAGCCCAAAAAAAGTCTGCGGGCTATAGAGCGTTTTCCGTTCGGGCTCCAGTACTCTGGAATGCCCTCCCGGTAACAGTTCGAGATGCTACCTCAGTAGAAGCATTTAAGTCTCATCTTAAAACTCATCTGTATACTCTAGCCTTTAAATAGACCTTCTTTTTAGACCAGTTGATCTGCCGCTTCTTTTCTTCCTCCTATGTCCCCCCCTCCCTTGTGGAGGGGGTCCGGTCCGATGACCATGGATGAAGTACTGACTGTCCAGAGTCGAGACCCAGGATGGACCGCTCGCCTGTATCGGTTGGGGACATCTCTACGCTGCTGATCCGCTTGAGATGGTTTCCTGTGGACGGGACTCTCGCTGCTGTCTTGGAGCCACTATGGATTGAACTTTCACAGTATCATGTTAGACCCGCTCGACATCCATTGCTTTCGGTCCCCTAGAGGGGGGGGGTTGCCCACATCTGAGGTCCTCTCCAAGGTTTCTCATAGTCAGCATTGTCACTGGCGTCCCACTGGATGTGAATTCTCCCTGCCCACTGGGTGTGAGTTTTCCTTGCCCTTTTGTGGGTTCTTCCGAGGATGTTGTAGTCGTAATGATTTGTGCAGTCCTTTGAGACATTTGTGATTTGGGGCTATATAAATAAACATTGATTGATTGATCATTGATTGATGTATTTATTCTTATTGTAAGAGAGCTCAATAAAGTCAAACGTTAGACACAAGTCATGTGACCACGAGGATGTTGCGTAATCGTCGGCTTTTGTAATTTAAGCCTTCATTTCCTCCGCTCTGAGAGGGGCGGAGCCTCTGAGGTCTGGTGAGCGTCTCTGGTTGGCCAACATTAAACATTGGCCTCGAACCCGCTCGACCTGCCAACCGCTGACTGGAACACGGCTGTCAATCATCTTGGACCGGGGAGGATTTTTTTGTTGAGTGTAGGATGACTCTTCAAAACGAAACGCAGCAAAATGTTAACGCTAAAATAAAAAAACACACAGCTTCCGCACGTCCAACATGACGACATCAACGACTTCATGACACACACACACACACACACACACACTTCCTGGCAGCAGTTAGTTCAGGGGTCGGCAACCCAAAATGTTGAAAGAGCCATATTGGACCAAAAATACACAAAAAAATGTGACTGCAGCTGCAAAAAAATAAAAGCCATATTACATACAGATAGTGTGTCATGAAATATAAATTGAATTAAGAGGATTTAAAGGAAACTAAACGAGCTCAAATATAGCTCCAAATGAGGCATAATGATGCAATATGTACATACAGCTAGCCTAAATAGCATGTTAGCATCGATTAGCACTCCACACAAGTCAATAACGTCAACAAAACACACCTTTGTGCGTTCACGTACAGCATTAAAAGTTTGGTGGACAAAATGAGAAGTGGCATAAAACACATCCCAGAAAGTGGGAGAAAGTTGTACATGTAAAGCAGAGGGTGTCCAAAGTGCGGCCCGGGGGCCATTTGCGGCCCGCAACTAATTGTTTACCGGCCCGCCACACATTCTGGAAATGCTATTGCAAAAATAAAAAAGAATACTTAAAAAAAGGTGACCGCAGGATCAGGTCTCGGCTTTTTGCAGATGATGTGGTCCTGATGGCTTCATCTGAGCGGGATCTTCAGCTCTCACTGGATCGGTTCGCAGTGTGAAGCGACCGGAATGAGAATCAGCGCCTCCAAGTCCGAGTCCATGGTTCTCGCCCGGAAAAGGGTGGAGTGCCATCTCCGGGTTGGGGAGGAGACCCTGCCCCAAGTGGAGGAGTTCAAGTACCTAGGAGTCTTGTTCATGAGTGAGGGAAGAGTGGATGGTGAGATCGACAGGCGGATCGGTGCGGCGTCTTCAGTAAAGCGGACGCTGTATCGATCCGTTGTGGTGAAGAAGGAGCTGAGCCGGAAGGCGAAGCTCTCAATTTACCGGTCGATCTACGTTCCCATCCTCACCTATGGTCATGAGCTTTGGGTTCAATCAATCAATCAATGTTTACTTATATAGCCCTAAATCACTACGCCATCCTAGTCACTGCCGTTGTGTCCTTGGGCAAGACACTTTACCCACCTGCTCCCAGTGCCACCCACACTGGTTTAAATGTAACTTAGATATTGGGTTTCACTATGTAAAGCGCTTTGAGTCACTAGAGAAAAGCGCTATATAAATATAATTCACTTCACACTAGTGTCTCAAAGGGCTGCACAAACCACTAGGACATCCTCGGTAGGCCCACATAAGGGCAAGGAAAACTCACACCCAGCGGGACGTCGGTGACAATGATGACTATGAGAACCTTGGAGAGGAGGAAAGCAATGGATGTCGAGCGGGTCTAACATGATACTGTGAAAGTTCAATCCACAATGGATCCAACACAGTCGCGAGAGTCCAGTCCAAAGCGAATCCAACACAGCAGCGAGAGTCCCGTTCACAGCGGAGCCAGCAGGAAACCATCCCAAGCGGAGGCGGATCAGCAGTGCAGAGATGTCCCCAGTCGATACACAGGCAAGCAGTACATGGCCACCGGATCGGACCGGACCCCCTCCACAAGGGAGGGGGGGACATAGAAGAAAAAGAAAAGAAACGGCAGATCAACTGGTCTAAAAAGGGAGTCTATTTAAAGGCTGGAGTATACAAATGAGTTTTAAGGTGAGACTTAAATGCTTCTACTGAGGTAGCATCTCGAACTGTTACCGGGAGGGCATTCCAGAGTACTGGAGCCCGAACGGAAAACGCTCTATAGCCCGCAGACTTTTTTTGGGCTTTGGGAATCACTAATGTTGTTATGACCGAAAGGATAAGATCACGGGTACAAGCGGCCGAAATGAGTTTCCTCCGCCGTGTGGCGGGTCTCTCCCTTAGAGATAGGGTGAGAAGCTCTGCCATCCGGGAGGAACTCAAAGTAAAGCCGCTGCTCCTCCACATGGAGAGGAGCCAGATGAGGTGGTTCGGGCATCTGGTCAGGATGCCACCCGAACGCCTCCCTAGGGAGGTGTTTAGGGCACGTCCAACCGGTAGGAGGCCACGGGGAAGACCCAGGACACGTTGGGAAGACTATGTCTCCCGGCTGGCCTGGGAACGCCTCGGGATCCCCCGGGAAGAGCTAGACGAAGTGGCTGGGGAGAGGGAAGTCTGGGCTTCCCTGCTTAGGCTGCTGCCCCCGCGACCCGACCTCGGATAGGCGGAAGAAGATGGATGGATGGATGGACTTAAAAAAAGGGAAATGAGGTGACGAGAAAAAGTTGCAATGTTGACCCAAAGCTGCCATGCAGGATGTTTTTTTTCTTTTGTCTTTCTTTATTTTTCTTTTTTTATCCATGTTGTAATTAATTATTTTCAAAGCTCCAATTGCTTCAAGTATTTCACTTTAAAAAATGTTGTTGTAAATATTGCATATCTTGTGTGGTTGCCATATAAAAACATCAAAGTTTTCTTTGCCAAAAGAGCATAAAACAAACAAAATAAAAGTTCAAACGTAAAATCGATAGTTTGATCCTGTAAGTTATGTGTTGAAAGTAAAAGAAAAAACAAACAGAATGTTGTCTGTCTATCTGTGTTGGTCCTGCGATGAGGTGGCGACTTGTCCAGGGTGTACCCTGCCTTCCGCCCGATTGTAGCTGAGATAGGCGCCAGGGCCCCCCGCGACCCCAAAAAGGGAATAAGCGGTAGAAAATGGATGGGATGGGGAAAATGTATCACTTTGAGTGGGGAACCCTTTGGATCCCAAATATATTGATTGGTATTTTATTTATCTTTTCACTGTTATTACTCAAAAAATTCAAAGTAATTAAAATCAATGGTGTCCTGCGTTATTGATCTTTTAGGGCTTTAAATACTAAATACTGCATAAAAAAAAGAAGTAGTTTTTGACATAAAAGCCATAAAACCTATTTTTGTATTACTTTTTATCAACTTGAAGTTGATACAGAGATTTATTGTAAGCGTTAAATAAAAAATAATATAATTTGACTTATTTTTAACATTTTAATGACTGAGACCCTTTTGGGGTCCCCGGGACCCTTAAAGGTAAAATTTAAAAAAAATTTAAAAATCCATACATTTTGTTCTGGTTTTAAAATGACAAAATATCAAAAGGGCCCCCGCACGCTTTCATTTTTCCATGTGTGGCCCTCAGTGGAAAAGGTTTGGACACCCCTGATGTAAACAAACCACGGTGAGTTCAAGGGCCGCCAAAATAAGTAGGACAAAACGGCGCTCGCCAAATTCTCAAATTAGTGAAGGATATTTAATATAAACAGTGTGCTTTTTAACAATTAGGGTTGGTTTGTATCATGTTGTCCTCCTGCAGAAACCACATTAAAACAAAAAATGTATTTTTTTTTTTCCTTAATTTTTTTCCATACATTTTTGAAAAAGTTCCAGAGAGCCACGACGGTGGCGCTAGCCGCGGGTTGCCCGAGTTGGACAGTTGGACAAGACAAAAGATGAGAATGGTTGAACTATGGCGTCCTAGTGACCAAAAGTATTATCATCATGATCACGTTATGAATGATTCCCCATGGCAATAATACAACATGATTCCACATGGCAGTAATACAACATGATTCCACATGGCAGTAATACAACATGATTCCACATGGCAATAATACAACATGATTCCACATGGCAATAATACAACATGATTCCACATGGCAATAATACAACATGATTCCACATGGCAATAATACAACATGAGTCCACATGGCAGTAATACAACATGATTCCACATGGCAGTAATACATCATGATTCCACATGGCAATAATACAACATGATTCCACATGGCAATAATACAACGTGATTCCACATGGCAATAATACATCATGATTCCACATGGCAATAATACAACATGATTCCACATGGCAATAATACAACATGATTCCACATGGCAATAATACAACATGATTCCACATGGCAATAATACAACATGATTCCACATGGCAATAATACAACATGATTCCACATGGCAGTAATACAACATGATTCCACATGGCAATAATACAACATGATTGCACATGGCAATAATACAACATGATTCCACATGGCAGTAATACAACATGATTCCACATGGCAATAATACAACATGATTCCACATGGCAATAATACAACATGATTCCACATGGCAATAATACAACATGATTCCACATGGCAATAATACAAAATGATTCCACATGGCAATAATACAACATGATTCCACATGGCAATAATACAACATGATTCCACATGGCAACAATACAACATGATTCCACATGGCAACAATACAACATGATTCCACATGGCAATAATACAACATCATTCCACATGGCAATAATACAACATGATTCCACATGGCAATAATACAACATGATTCCACATGGCAATAGTACAACATGATTCCACATGGCAATAATACAACATGATTCCACATGGCAATAATACAACATGATTCCACGTGGCAATAATACAACATGATTCCACGTGGCAATAATACAACGTGATTCCACGTGGCAATAATACAACGTGATTCCACATGGCAATAATACAACGTGATTCCACATGGCAATAATACAACGTGATTCCACATGGCAATAATACAACGTGATTCCACATGGCAATAATACAACATGATTCCACATGGCAGTAATACAACATGATTCCACATGGCAGTAATACAACATGATTCCACATGGCAATAATACAACATGATTCCACATGGCAATAATACAACATGATTCCACATGGCAATAATACAACATGATTCCACATGGCAATAATACAACATGATTCCACATGGCAGTAATACAACATGATTCCACATGGCAGTAATACATCATGATTCCACATGGCAATAATACAACATGATTCCACATGGCAATAATACAACGTGATTCCACATGGCAATAATACATCATGATTCCACATGGCAATAATACAACATGATTCCACATGGCAATAATACAACATGATTCCACATGGCAATAATACAACATGATTCCACATGGCAATAATACAACATGATTCCACATGGCAATAATACAACATGATTCCACATGGCAGTAATACAACATGATTCCACATGGCAATAATACAACATGATTGCACATGGCAATAATACAACGTGATTCCACATGGCAGTAATACAACGTGATTCCACATGGCAGTAATACAACGTGATTCCACATGGCAATAATACAACATGATTCCACATGGCAGTAATACAACATGGTTCCACATGGCAATAATACAACATGATTCCACATGGCAATAATACAACATGATTCCACATGGCAATAATACAACGTGATTCCACATGGCAATAATACAGCATGATTCCACATGGCAGTAATACAACATGATTCCACATGGCAATAATACAACATGATTCCACATGGCAATAATACAACATGATTCCACATGGCAATAATACAACGTGATTCCACATGGCAATAATACAACGTGATTCCACATGGCAATAATACAACGTGATTCCACATGGCAATAATACAACATGATTCCACATGGCAATAATACAACATGATTCCACATGGCAATAATACAACATGGATATAAGATGGCGGCGCCCGGACGGGCTGCGCTCTCGAGGAGCTCCTGCTAAAGATGGAACATTTGGCAGAAATACCGGACAATTCCACAAACTTTATGGCTGGCTCACATCGTGGTCACTCCGTGATCACGTACGACCGCCAGACACTTCTGGATGTGGACACATCGGGCCGTTTTGGACCGATAGACACTTGCGTGCTAAACATGCTAACTAGCATGGGAATACGTCGGCGGCTACATCCAGCGGCCTGTGAAGCAGCGGAGTCTAGTAGCAGCGGGGGCCGTCTACGGAGCAGACGCCAGCGGTGTGATCGGAAACGCGGATGCCGAGCGGGGCTAAAAACAAAGCAGAAGGCTAATCCCCACAGAACACCACTTCCCTCCATCCCGAAGACGGATTTAGATGGAAAATGCGAGACTACTGGTCTGGGTAAGGAGTCAGTTAAATTAGAACAAGTTTTTTCTGCTTTGAGTGTTTCAGAGTTGGACATGTGTTTTACTGAGGTGGCTAACTATGATGCGTGCAGTTTATCAAAGCAACAAACAAACAATCGGAAAATCCCCGTTACTGAGGTGGCTAACCATGATGCGTGCAGTTTATCAAAGCAACAATCAAACAATCGGAAAATTCCTGTCGTATCAATTCCTAGATATGGTCGTAACTATACTAAATGCACTGGGCATAATAAACACAACATTATTAATATTGCTACTACGGATAATTTGATCAAAAACTCCCTGAAACAGCCCACTACCTATAATATAGGTTTTTTAAACATAAGATCATTGTCTCCTAAAACGTTGTTAGTTAATGATATTATCAGAGACAACAATCTTAACGTCATCGGTCTCAGCGAAACCTGGCTTAAACCAAACGACTTTTTTGCGCTAAATGAGGCATGTCCTCCTAACTTTACACATGCGCATATTGCCCGTCCGCTCAAAAGGGGTGGGGGGGTTGCACTAATATACAACGAAAACTTTAACCTTAGTCCTAACATAAATAATAAATATAAATCGTTTGAGGTGCTTACTATGAGGTCTGTCACACCGCTGCCTCTACACCTGGCTGTTATCTACCGCCCCCCAGGGCCCTATTCGGACTTTATTAATGAATTCTCAGAGTTCGTTGCTGATCTAGTGACACACGCCGATAATATAATCATAATGGGGGACTTTAATATCCATATGAATACCCCATCGGACCCACCGTGCGTAGCGCTCCAGACTGTAATTGATAGCTGTGGTCTCACACAAATAATAAATGAACCCACGCATCGCAACGGTAATACAATAGACCTAGTGCTTGTCAGGGGCATCACCGTTTCCAAAGTTACGATACTCCCGTATACTAAAGTATTGTCCGATCATTACCTTATAAAATTCGAGGTTCAGACGCATGTTCGTCAAACTAATAACAATAATAACTGCTATAGCAGCCGCAACATTAATACAGCCACAACGACAACTCTTGCTGACCTACTGCCCTCGGTAATGGCACCATTCCCAAAGTATGTGGGCTCTATTGATAACCTCACTAACAACTTTAACCACGCCCTGCGCGAAACCATGGATAACATAGCACCGCTAAAGTTAAAAAAGGCTCCAAAAAAGCGCACCCCGTGGTTTACAGAAGAAACTAGAGCTCAGAAATTATTATGTAGAAAGCTGGAACGCAAATGGCGCACGACTAAACTTGAGGTGCACCATCAAGCATGGAGTGATGGTTTAATAACTTATAAACGCATGCTTACCTTAGCTAAAGCTAATTATTACTCAAATCTCATCCACCGTAATAAAAACGATCCTAAATTTTTGTTTAGTACGGTAGCATCGCTAACCCAACAAGGGACTCCTTCCAGTAGCTCCACCCACTCAGCTGATGACTTTATGCAATTCTTTAGTAAGAAAATTGAAGTCATTAGAAAGGAGATTAAAGACAATGCGTCCCAGCTACAACGGGGTTCTATTAACACTGACACGATTGTATATACGGCGGATACTGCCCTCCAAAATACTTTCTCTCGTTTTGAGGAAATAACATTAGAGGAATTGTTACAACGTGTAAATGGAATAAAACAAACAACATGTTTACTTGACCCTCTTCCTGGGAAACTGATCAAGGAGCTCTTTGTATTATTAGGTCCATCAGTGCTAAATATTATAAACTTATCACTCTCCTCGGGCACTGTTCCCCTAGCATTCAAAAAAGCGGTTATTCATCCTCTTCTTAAAAGACCTAACCTCGATCCTGACCTCATGGTAAATTACCGACCGGTGTCTCACCTTCCCTTTATTTCAAAAATCCTTGAAAAAATTGTTGCGGAGCAGTTAAATGAACACTTAGCGTCTAACAATCTATGTGAAACCTTTCAATCCGGTTTCAGGGCAAATCACTCCACGGAGACGGCCCTCGCAAAAATGACTAATGATCTATTGCTAACGATGGATTCTGATGCGTCATCTATGTTGCTGCTCCTCGATCTTAGCGCTGCTTTCGATACCGTCGATCATAATATTTTATTAGAACGTATCAAAACACGAATTGGTATGTCAAACTTAGCCCTGTCTTGGTTTAACTCTTATCTTACTGATAGGATGCAGTGTGTCTCCCATAAAAATGTGACCTCGGACTACGTTAAGGTAACGTGTGGAGTTCCCCAGGGTTCGGTCCTTGGCCCTGCACTCTTCAGCATCTACATGCTGCCGCTAGGTGACATCATACGCAAATACGGTATTAGCTTTCACTGTTATGCTGATGACACCCAACTCTACATGCCCCTAAAGCTGACCAACACGCCGGATTGTAGTCAGCTGGAGGCGTGTCTTAATGAAATTAAACAATGGATGTCCGCTAACTTTTTGCAACTCAACGCCAAAAAAACGGAAATGCTGATTATCGGTCCTGCTAGACACCGAACTCTATTTAATAATACAACTCTAACATTTGACAACCAAACAATTAAACAAGGCGACACGGTAAAGAATCTGGGTATTATCTTCGACCCAACTCTCTCCTTTGAGGCACACATTAAAAGCGTTACTAAAACGGCCTTCTTTCATCTCCGTAATATCGCTAAAATTCGCTCCATTCTGTCCACTAAAGACGCTGAGATCATTATCCATGCGTTTGTTACGTCTCGCCTCGACTACTGTAACGTATTATTTTCGGGTCTCCCCATGTCTAGCATTAAAAGATTACAGTTGGTACAAAATGCGGCTGCTAGACTTTTGACAAGAACAAGAAAGTTTGATCACATTACGCCTGTACTGTATATACCTTTATATACATATATACATACATATATATCTATACTGGCTCACCTGCACTGGCTTCCTGTGCACTTAAGATGTGACTTTAAGGTTTTACTACTTACGTATAAAATACTACACGGTCTAGCTCCATCCTATCTTGCCGATTGTATTGTACCATATGTCCCGGCAAGAAATCTGCGTTCAAAGGACTCCGGCTTGTTAGTGATTCCCAAAGCCCAAAAAAAGTCTGCGGGCCATAGAGCGTTTTCCGTTCGGGCTCCAGTACTCTGGAATGCCCTCCCGGTAACAGTTCGAGATGCCACCTCAGTAGAAGCATTTAAGTCTCTCCTTAAAACTCATTTGTATACTCTAGCCTTTAAATAGACTCCCTTTTTAGACCAGTTGATCTGCCGTTTCTTTTCTTTTTCTTCTATGTCCCACTCTCCCGTGTGGAGGGGGTCCGGTCCGATCCGGTGGCCATGTACTGCTCGCCTGTGTATCGGCTGGGGACATCTCTTCGCTGCTGGTCCGCCTACGCTTGGGATGGTTTCCTGCTGGCTCCGCTGTGAACGGGACTCTCGCTGCTGTGTCTTGGATCCTCTTTGGACTGGACTCTCGCGACTGTGTTGGATCCATTATGGATTGAACTTTCACAGTATCATGTTAGATCCGCTCGACATCCATTGCTTTCCTCCTCTCTAAGGTTCTCATAGTCATCATTGTCACCGACGTCCCACTGGGTGTGAGTTTTCCTACCGAGGATGTCGTGGTGGTTTGTGCAGCCCTTTGAGACACTAGTGATTTAGGGCTATATAAGTAAACATTGATTGATTGATGATTGATTGAATAATACAACATGATTCCACATGGCAATAATACAACATGATTCCACATGGCAATAATACAACATGATTCTACATGGCAATAATACAACATGATTCCACATGGCAATAATACAACATGATTCCACATGGCAATAATACAACATGATTCCACATGGCAGTAATACAACATGATTCCACATGGCAATAATACAACATGATTCCACATGGCAATAATACAACATGATTCCACATGGCAGTAATACAACATGATTCCACATGGCAATAATACAACATGGTTCCACATGGCAATAATACAACATGATTCCACATGGCAATAATACAACGTGATTCCACATGGCAATAATACAACATGATTCCACATGGCAATAATACAACATGATTCCACATGGCAATAATACAACATGATTCCACATGGCAATAATACATCATGATTCCACATGGCAATAATACAACATGATTCCACATGGCAATAATACAACATGATTCTACATGGCAATAATACAACATGATCCCACATGGCAATAATACAACATGATTCCACATGGCAATAATACAACATGATTCCACATGGCAGTAATACAACATGATTCCACATGGCAATAATACAACGTGATTCCACATGGCAATAATACAACATGATTCCACATGGCAGTAATACAACATGGTTCCACATGGCAATAATACAACATGATTCCACATGGCAATACTACAACATGATTCCACATGGCAATAATACATGATTCCACATGGCAATAATACAACATGATTCCACATGGCAATAGTACAACATGATTCCACATGGCAATAATACAACATGATTCCACATGGCAATAATACAACATGATTCCACATGGCAATAATACAACATGATTCCACATGGCAATAATACAACATGATTCCACATGGCAATAATACAACATGATTCCACATGGCAATAATACAACATGATTCCACATGGCAATAATACAACATGATTCCACGTGGCAATAATACAACATGATTCCACATGGCAATAATACAACATGATTCCACATGGCAATAATACAACATGTTTCCACATGGCAATAATACAACATGATTCCACATGGCAATAATACAACATGATTCCACATGGCAATAGTACAACATGATTCCACATGGCAATAATACAACATGATTCCACATGGCAGTAATACAACATGATTCCACATGGCAGTAATACAACATGTTTCCACATGGCAATAATACAACATGATTCCACATGGCAATAATACAACATGATTCCACATGGCAATAGTACAACATGATTCCACATGGCAATAATACAACATGATTCCACATGGCAGTAATACAACATGATTCCACATGGCAGTAATACAACATGATTCCACATGGCAATAATACAACATGATTCCACATGGCAATAATACAACATGATTCCACATGGCAATAATACAACATGATTCCACATGGCAATAATACAACATGATTCCACATGGCAGTAATACAACATGATTCCACATGGCAATAATACAATGTGATTCCACATGGCAATAATACAACGTGATTCCACATGGCAGTAATACAACATGGTTCCACATGGCAATAATACAACATGATTCCACATGGCAATAATACAACATGATTCCACATGGCAATAATACAACATGATTCCACATGGCAATAATACAACATGATTCCACATGGCAATAATACAACATGATTCCACATGGCAATAATACAACATGATTCCACATGGCAATAATACAACATGATTCCACATGGCAATAATACAACATGATTCCACATGGCAATAATACAACATGATTCCACATGGCAATAATACAACATGGTTCCACATGGCAATAATACAACATGATTCCACATGGCAGTAATACAACATGATTCCACATGGCAATAATACATGATTCCACATGGCAATAATACAACATGATTCCACATGGCAATAATACAACATGATTCCACATGGCAATAATACAACATGATTCCACATGGCAATAATACAACATGATTCCACATTGCAATAATACAACATGATTCCACATGGCAATAGTACAACATGATTCCACATGGCAATAATACAACATGATTCCACATGGCAATAATACAACATGATTCCACATGGCAATAATACAACATGATTCCACATGGCAATAATACAACATGATTCCACATGGCAGTAATAACACATGATTCCACATGGCAATAATACAATGTGATTCCACATGGCAATAATACAACGTGATTCCACATGGCAGTAATACAACATGGTTCCACATGGCAATAATACAACATGATTCCACATGGCAATAATACAACATGATTCCACATGGCAATAATACAACATGATTCCACATGGCAATAATACAACATGATTCCACATGGCAATAATACAACATGATTCCACATGGCAATAATACAACATGATTCCACATGGCAATAATACAACATGATTCCACATGGCAATAATACAACATGATTCCACATGGCAGTAATACAACATGATTCCACATGGCAATAATACAACATGATTCCACATGGCAATAATACAACATGATTCCACATGGCAATAATACAACATGATTCCACATGGCAATAATACAACATGGTTCCACATGGCAATAATACAACATGATTCCACATGGCAATAATACAACATGATTCCACATGGCAGTAATACAACATGATTCCACATGGCAATAATACAACATGATTCCACATGGCAATAATACAACATGATTCCACATGGCAATAATACATCATGATTCCACATGGCAATAATACAACATGATTCCACATGGCAATAATACATCATGATTCCACATGGCAATAATACAACATGATTCTACATGGCAATAATACAACATGATCCCACATGGCAATAATACAACATGATTCCACATGGCAATAATACAACATGATTCCACATGGCAGTAATACAACATGATTCCACATGGCAATAATACAACGTGATTCCACATGGCAATAATACAACATGATTCCACATGGCAGTAATACAACATGGTTCCACATGGCAATAATACAACATGATTCCACATGGCAATACTACAACATGATTCCACATGGCAATAATACATGATTCCACATGGCAATAATACAACATGATTCCACATGGCAATAGTACAACATGATTCCACATGGCAATAATACAACATGATTCCACATGGCAATAATACAACATGATTCCACATGGCAATAATACAACATGATTCCACATGGCAATAATACAACATGATTCCACATGGCAATAATACAACATGATTCCACATGGCAATAATACAACATGATTCCACATGGCAATAATACAACATGATTCCACATGGCAATAATACAAGATGACTCCACATGGCAATAATACATCATGATTCCACATGGCAATAATACAACATCTGCTCAGTTGGACCATGACTCCTATTACAACTTTTCAGCACTTTTTTTTTTTCTTGTTGAGGAAGTGCTGACTTTGTCCTTCCTGCTCGGATAACTTTCTCATCAAACAATGAGAACATTCCACACCAGAGCTGGGCAAATATTTTGACTCTGGGAGGGGGGCCTCTTTGAGAGAAAAAAATGTGTGTGGGGGGCCAATGTGTGTGTGTGTATAAATTATATATACACATTTAGCAGTAAAGTACAGTATTTGTGTCCCTTTTTTTCCAGGAAGGATAGAGTTTTAAAAAAGTTATGACATACCACCTCAAAAAAGAAGTGAATAGTACAGTTTTTACTGAATGAGACACCTAAAATGTACATGAAAATAAAGAAAGGGGGATTTATAATATTAACTATGAACAATAAAACACTGAATATTAACAACATACGAACATATTTTACTTCTCAGACCAGCTCCTCCATAGACATCTTGTACAATCAAGCAAAGCACAACAAAACTGTAACAAATTGTCAATAGGTGGACTTTGGGGTTTTAGTTTTTCTGGAATGCAAAGGAAAGTTGGAGCGGGCAAGGCGTGAAGTAGAGATGCACGGTTTGCGGTCTCATCCGCGGAGTACGCGGATAAACCGCGGGTCGGGCGGGTGACATGACGAAAAAATTAGGGCTGGGCAACGATTAAAAATTTTAATCGAAGTTAATCACACTATTTCTCTGATTAATCGCGATTAACTGCATTGTATACGCAAAGCCCAATAATGAATTCAAAAGTAGTGTGTAGTGCACCTTTATTGGAATATTCTCCCACATGAACAAAAGCGCCAAAACATTTGTTGTGCAAACACAATTTAAATCAGTCCTTGTTAAACAGTAGCAGTTAAATAGCATATTTGATGAAAATCAACTCCAAAAATGTAAATACAAACATTTAAGCTTATTGCCACTGCCAGGGTATTTAAGTTATCCTGTTTGTTATGGAAAATAAATATAATCTACATACAAATCTCTGAGCCACAATCATAACATCTGAACAGGCAATTTCTGAGGTAACAGCAGAATTTTTTTTTTTTACCAGGGATCTTATGTTTAAAAAACCTATATTATAGGTAGTGGGCTGTTTTAGGGAATTTTGGATCAAATTATCCGTAGTAGCAATATTAATAATGTTGTGTTTATTCTGCGTAGTGCACTTAAAATAATTATGACCATATCTAGGAATTGATATGATGGGAATTTTCCGATTGTTTGCTTGGTGCTTTGATAAACTGAAGGCATCATATACATGGTACTATATTGTGATGTTATGAGCCAGGGAAAAAGAACTACCCTACCCAGAATGCAACAGGAGTGACGAGCATACGCCTCATTCAGTCCAAAACGGCCCGATCTATCCACATCCAGAATTGTCTGGCGGTCGTAAGTGATCCCGGAGTGACCACGCTGTAAGCCAGCCATGAAATTTGCAGAATTGTCCGGTATTTTTGCCAAATGTTCCATCTTGTTAAGAAAAGGCGTTAACAAAATAAAAGCATGTAAACAACATACGCAAATGTGCGATAAAATAATTGTCGGCGTTAATAGATTGATGAGTTAACGCGTAATTAACGCATTAATTTGCCCACCCCTAATATTTATTGAATAATACTTCAAAAAATATGAATGTAAGTTCATAAACTGTGAAAAGAAATGCAACAATGCAATATTCAGTGTTGACAGGTTAAATTTTTTGTGGACATGTTCCATAAATATTGATGTTAAAGATTTATTTTTTTGTGAAGAAATGTTTAGAATGAAGTTGATAGATCTCTATTACAATCCCCAAAGAGGGCTCTTTAAGTTGATGATTACTTCTATGTGTGGAAATCTTTATTTATAATCAAATCACTTGTTTATTTTTTTGAATTATTGAATTGAATTAATTTATTTATATAGCGCTTTTCTCTAGTGACTCAAAGCGCTTTACATAGTGAAACCCAATATCTAAGTTACATTTAAAGCAGTGTGGGTGGCACTGGGAGCAGGTGGGTAAAGTGTCTTGCCCAAGGACACAACGGCAGTAACTAGGATGGCAGAAGCGGGAATTGAACCTGCAACCCTCAAGTTGCTGGCACGGCCACTCTACCAACCGAGCTATGCCGGTTTTTAGTTATTTTTTATCTTTTTTTCCAAATAGTTCAAGAAAGACCACTACAAATGAGCAATATTTTGCACTGTTATACAATTTAATAAATGATAAACTGATGACATAGTGCTGTATTTTACTTCTTTAGCTCTTTTTTTCAACCAAAAATGCTTTGCTCTGATTAGGGGGTACTTGAATTAAAAAAATGTTCACTGCAGGTACATCACTGAAATAAAGGTTGAGAACCACTGCTCTAATCTAAACATAATGTTTATTATTATTGTTCTTCGGTCAATGGTCAACAAAGCAAAACAAAAAGTTGTACATTCATAGATTGAAAATAAAAAATGTTGCAGACCGAAAGGGTTTAGGCTGAAGTTAAACACTTATTGCGTCTAACCTGTAAATAATGTCAAGTACAAAATAAACTTCCGAAAATTATGAAATGTCCTTTGCACAACATATTATAAATACACATCATAAACAACATGAACGTCGTTCTAGCCTTGGGGCCGGTCAGTTTTGCCAGTCAATCTTTGTTCGACATTATTCCTTTGATCAGGTTTGAGTTTGGTAGCCTCCAACCCCTATCCTTTACTCCTATCTGTGGGGGCTTCCTACAAGATTAGATTAGATTAGATAGTACTTTAAAGATGTTGCTCATGTCGCTACACTTCCTCCTAAACTCCAAACTTGCATTCCTGTGGGTTCCCAATTTCCCGAGGGCAAGGGCCACCACTCTCTGGAGCGCTTGTGATGGACATGAGCACTTTTGACCTTAGTAAAATAATTCTCTAAAGGATTCTGTGACCAAATACAAACACATGCTAGCTCCCCAATCATGTAAGACAATTGCACATGGTATTATTCACCTTACAGGCTTTGCAGATTTACATTTTTGTAAGTTGGGATGAGATGGATCAAATTGTGACCAACGCAGCCAAGAGCCGCACGAGGCACAGAGTGGTATGCCCCTTTAAGAGCCGTGTAGCAGTGATCTGGTGTGTTATTGTCTCTGCTGGGACATTTGATGTGATGTCTGTACTTCGGAAGTTTGTGGTTTGAAGTCGCCCGTAGTAATGATCACCAGAGTTTACATGATTAGCGAGAGTTTGCGGCGCTTCACTGAAGTCGGCTCGGGGGTTAATATAAAATCCGACCAGAATGAATGAAGAGTTTTCCCTTGGGGAGTAGAATGGTTTACAGTTCAGAAAAAGTGACTCCAAGTTCGGGCTGTGATGTTACCGAGATCGACAATATCTGTGCACCAACCTTCGTTTACGTAGGACCAGATTCCCCCTCCTTCCTGATAGCTACTTTTGCCGGTCCCCAAACCGCGGTTGGAGTAATCCGTGATCAGGAATCATATCACTGAGCCAGGTTTCGGTGAAGACGAGGGCAGCCGAGTGTGCAAAATCCTTGTTAGTCTTGTTCCGAAGAAGCAGTTTGTCTATGAGCAGTAGTGGGGCAGTACAAGTACCTGGGAGTCCACTTGAACTGCAGACTGGACTGGAAGGACAACAACAAAGCTGTATACAAGAAGGGCATGCTTAGGTCCTCTAATGTGTGCAGTAAGCCATTGGAGCTCTTTTTGCAGTCTGCTGTGGCCAGTGCCCTGTACTTTGCAGAGGTTTGTTGGGGGAGCAGCACCAGCAAACGGGACTTAAAACGGATTGACAAACTAATCTGGAAAGCCGGCCATTTAGAGGCGTTTGTGTCAGTGATGGACAGGAAGACACGGGACAAACTGCTCGCAATCATGGACAATCCATCCCATGTGGGCACAGCACGTGAATTTGTATGTTTTATTTCTTGTAATTTTCATCAGGCCAGCTCCATAACCACCTTGGGCGGGGTCTATAGCGAGATACCAATGGGATCACGTAGTGTCACATTAATTTGCATATATTTCCCATCAGCCCCTACCAGACAAGCTCAAAATGCTTAACAATGCCACCGTGTCTGTAACGTACATTCAAAAAAACAGTATAATTATACTTATTGGGCCACCCTCATATAACGTGTTACTTCGGTAACACACATACTAAAATTGGAACGATACAGAGAAGATTAGCATGGCCCCTGTAGCAAGGATGACACGCAAATTCGTGAAGCGTTTCCAAATTTTTTTCAATCAAAAAATGTTTTTTCTTTACACTAATTCTGAGATAAATCATTCCAGGGTAAAGTTATTAGAGAAGTGTCCTAGGTCCCAGCATCGCCCCTCGCTTGTAACGGCCTCAAGAACGATGGTCCCAGTCCCAAACGAGCCACATAAGCATTGGAACTTCCGCAAGGCCAATTGGGAAGCTTCCAAAAATCTGGAGAAGAGCATTAGTGGTCGCCATCCCAAACCCGATGAAGCCACCAGAGCATCCAAAAAGTTATAGACCTATCTCTCTTTTGTGTATCCCTTTTAAAATGTTGGAGAGATTGATAGACGCTCGTGTCGAACCTATTATCGATCCACTGCTCCCTCAAGAACAAGCTGGATTTCAGCGCAGAAGGTCAACCGTCCTCAAGAAGTTGAGGACAGCTTCTTGGCCAAGAATAAAGCAGGTGCTGTGTTTGTTGATCTTACAGCAGCCTACGATACCCTTTGGCACCGTGGTCTTACCTACAAACCTTAGCGCCTACTGCCGGACTGGCACATGGTCTCTTTGATCATGGAACTCGTCCAAAACCGCAGTTTCACCCTTACCACTGGTGATGGCCCAGAAAGCAGGTTGCGACGTCTGAGAAATGGCGTCTCTCAGGGATCTTCCCTCTTATTTAACATCTACACATATGATCTGCCAGACGACTGGCTGAATCTCGCTGGGGTGCTGGCGGTGTTACACTTGGTACAGCCACCCTTGCCTTGGTCCACTCTGCCGCTGAGTGCTGCACAACTGCCTGGTGTCGTAGTGCTCACACTCGTCTCACAGGTAAGCCTTGCGTTTAGTGACTGGACGCCTTCATCCCACACCACTGGACAACCTTTTTCATTACACTAATTCTGGGATAAATAATTCCAGGGTAAAGTTATTAGAGAAGTGTCCTAGGTCCCAGCATCGCCCCTCGCTTGTAACGGCCTCAAGAACGATGGTCCCAGTCCCAAGCGAGCCACATAAGCATTGGAACTTCCGCAAGGCCAATTGGGAAGCTTCCAAAAATCTGGAGAAGAGCATTAGTGGTCGCCATCCCAAAGCCGATGAAGCCACCAGAGCATCCAAAAAGTTATAGACCTATCTCTCTTTTGTGTATTCCTTTTTAAATGTTGGAGAGATTGATATACGCTCGTGTCGAACCTATTATCGATCCACTGCTCCCTCAAGAACAAGCTGGATTTCAGCGCAGAAGGTCAACCGTCCTCAAGAAGTTGAGGACAGCTTCTCGGCCAAGAATAAAGCAGGTGCTGTGTTTGTTGATCTTACAGCAGCCTACGATACCCTTTGGCACCGTGGTCTTACCTGCAAGCTTTTGAGCCTACTGCTGGACTGGCACATGGTCTCTTTGATCATGGAACTCTTCCAAAACCGCAGTTCCACCCAAACCACTGGTGATGGCCCAGAAAGCAGGTTGTGACGTCTGAGGAATGGCG
Organism: Nerophis ophidion; assembly: GCF_033978795.1. Taxonomy (NCBI): domain Eukaryota; kingdom Metazoa; phylum Chordata; class Actinopteri; order Syngnathiformes; family Syngnathidae; genus Nerophis; species Nerophis ophidion. The sequence goes on along the minus strand of NC_084627.1, from coordinate 8,578,452 downwards.
TCTCTCAGGGATCTTCCCTCTTATTTAACATCTACACAAATGATCTGCCAGATGACTGGCTGAATCTCGCTGGGGTGCTGGCGGTGTTACACTTGGTACAGCCACCCTTGCCTTGGTCCACTCTGCCGCTGAGTGCTGCACAACTGCTTGGTGTCGTAGTGCTCACACTCGTCTCACAGGTAAGCCTTGCGTTTAGTGACTGGACGCCTTCATCCCACACCACTGGAGAACCTTTTTCTTTACACCAATTCTGAGATAAATAATTCCAGGGTAAAGTTATTAGAGAAGTGTCCTAGGTCCCAGCATTGACCCTCGCTTGTAACGGCCTTAAGAACGATGGTCCCAGTCCCAAACGAGCCACATAAGCATTGGAACTTCCGCAAGGCCAATTGGGAAGCTTCCAAAAATCTGGAGAAGAGCATTAGTGGTCGCCATCCCAAAGCCGATGAAGCCACCAGAGCATCCAAAAAGTTATAGACCTATCTCTCTTTTGTGTATCCCTTTTAAAATGTTGGAGAGATTGATAGACGCTCGTGTCGAACCTATTATCGATCCACTGCTCCCTCAAGAACAAGCTGGATTTCAGCGCAGAAGGTCAACCGTCATCAAAAAGTTGAGGACAGCTTCTCGGCCAAGAATAAATCAGGTGCTGTGTTTGTTGATCTTACAGCAGCCTACGATACCCTTTGGCACCGTGGTCTTACCTGCAAGCTTTTGAGCCTACTGCTGGACTGGCACATGGTCTTTTTGATCATGGAACTCTTCCAAAACCGTAATTTCAGCCTTACCACTGGTGATGGCCCAGAAAGCAGGTTGCCACGTCTGAGAAATGGCGTCTCTCAGGGTTCACAACTGCCTGGTGTCTTAGTGCTCACACTCGTCTCACAGGTAAGCCTTGCGTTTAGTGACTGGACGCCTTCATCCCACACCACTGGACAACCTTTCCATCTTAGCAGGTATTCAACCATTTGAGCTTCGTCGCAAGAGAGCCACACTGTCTCTAGCACACGAGCCTGGGCACTTACTTCATGACCGGCTTCTGTCTCCTCCTCTTAGAGGACACCGGCAGCTTAAATCGAGACACCCACTTGACCCATCTGCATTGGGATTGCTAAATTACTTTAACGAATCAAACGGCAGTGTAGAAACTGGGTGGACTACAAATGGAACATGGAATGGCGGTAAAACTCTTACAGATTCCAGACAATACTACGTCGGCTATAACCAGAAGGAGCGGAGCCAAGTGCCAGTGGGGACCGTCGACAGAGGAGATGTAAGTGGTGTGACCAGAAGCAGAAACGGGGATGCCGAGCAGGGCTAACAACAAAACTAAAAGGTCTTCCTCACAAAACGCAGCTTCTTTCCATCCTGCCTTCAAATGTCTGCTCCCTGGGGACCAAACTGGACTACCTGAAGCTGGATTTAAATAAAAGACGGGAGATGAGTGTCCAAGTCCAAGTCCAAGCCCAAGCCCAAGCCCAAGTCAAACAAGAGAGAGCGATGTACTGAGGCTGCCATCCACGGCGCCATCTTATATGAAAAGTTATTTAATTTCAATTGCAGCAAAAAACATCTCACACTGACTTTTTTGGTTACGGTCCCTCCCAACTCCACGGCCAATTTGGGTGGGGCCTATGACCAGACACCAATGGGAGTGCTTGGTGTCACATTAATTTGCATATATTTCCCATCAGCCCCATCCAGACCAGCTCAAACTGCTTAACCGTTTGTTTCTTAGCATTGTTGGTCGTGACTCCACAAAAACATGATCTGAAATATGAAGTTTTAAAGAACAATGAAGAAAAAAAGTTTTATTTCTATGGTGAAAATGTAGTAACGCCGCCACCATGTCTGTAACACACAATAAAAAAAACAGTATACTAATACTTTTTGGGCCACCCTCAGATAATGTGTTACTTCGGTAACACACATACTAAAATTGGAACGATACAGAGAAGATTAGCATGGCCCCTGCAGCAAGGATGACACGCAAATTCGTGAAGCGTTTCCAAATTTTTTCAATTAAAAAATAATTTTTCTTTACACTAATTCTGAGATAAATAATTCCAGGGTAAAGTTATTAGAGAAGTGTCCTAGGTCCCAGCATCGCCCCTCGCTTGTAACGGCCTCAAGAACGATGGTCCCAGTCCCAAGCGAGCCACATAAGCATTGGAACTTCCGCAAGACCAATTGGGAAGCTTCCAAAAATCTGGAGAAGAGCATTAGTGGTCGCCATCCCAAAGCCGATGAAGCCACCAGAGCATCCAAAAAGTTATAGACCTATCTCTCTTTTGTGTACTCCTTTTAAAATGTTGGAGAGATTGATAGACGCTCGTGTCGAACCTATTATCGATCCACTGCTCCCTCAGAACAAGCTGGATTTGAGTGCGGAAGGTCAACCGTCCTCAAGAAGTTGAGGACAGCTTCTTGGCCAAGAATAAAGCAGGTGCTGTGTTTGTTGATCTTACAGCAGCCTACGATACCCTTTGGCACCGTGGCCTTACCTGCAAGCTTTTGAGCCTACTGCTGGACTGGCACATGGTCTTTGTGATCATGGAACTCGTCCAAAACCGCAGTTTCACCCTTACCACTGGTGATGGCCTAAAAAGCAGGTTGCCACATCTGTGGACCGGCGTCTCTCAGGGATCTTCCCTCTTATTTAACATCTACACATATGATCTGCCAGACGACTGGCTGAATCTCGCTGGGGTGCTGGCGGTGTTACACTTGGTACAGCCACCCTTGCCTTGGTCCACTCTGCCGCTGAGTGCTGCACAACTGCCTGGTGTCGTAGTGCTCACACTCGTCTCACAGGTAAGCCTTGCGTTTAGTGACTGGACGCCTTCATCCCACACCACTGGAGAACCTTTTTCTTTACACTAATTCTGAGATAAATAATTCCAGGGTAAAGTTAATAGAGAAGTGTCCTAGGTCCCAGCATCGACCCTCGCTTGTAACGGCCTTAAGAACGATGGTCCCAGTCCCAAGCGAGCCACATAAGCATTGGAACTTCCGCAAGACCAATTGGGAAGCTTCCAAAAATCTGGAGAAGAGCATTAGTGGTCGCCATCCCACAGCCGATGAAGCCACCAGAGAATCCAAAAAGTTATAGACCTATCTCTCTTTTGTGTATCCCTTTTAAAATGTTGGAGAGATTGATAGACGCTCGGGTCGAACCTATTATCGATCCACTGCTCCCTCAAGAACAAGCTGGATTTCAGCGCAGAAGGTCAACCGTCCTCAAGAAGTTGAGGACAGCTTCTTGGCCAAGAATAAAGCAGGTGCTGTGTTTGTTGATCTTACAGCAGCCTACGATACCCTTTGGCACCGTGGTCTTACCTGCAAGCTTTTGAGCCTACTGCTGGACTGGCGCATGGTCTTTTTGATCATGGAACTCGTCCAAAACCATAATTTCTCCCCTACCACTGGTGATGGCCCAGAAAGCAGGTTGCCACGTCTGAGGAATGGCGTCTCTCAGGGATCTTCCCTCTTATTTAACATCTACACATATGATCTGCCAGACGTCTGGCTGAATCTCGCTGGGGTTCTGGCGGTGTTACACTTGGTACAGCCACCCTTGCCTTGGTCCACTCTGCCGCTGAGTGCTGCACAACTGCCTGGTGTCGTAGTGCTCACACTCGTCTCACAGGTAAGCCTTGCGTTTAGTGACTGGACGCCTTCATCCCACACCACTGGACAACCTTTCCATCTTAGCAGGTATTCAACCATCTGAGCTTCGTGGCAAGAGAGCCACACTGTCTCTAGCACACGAGCCTGGGCACTTCCTTCTTGACCGGCTTCTGTCTCCTCCTCTTAGAGGACACCGGCAGCTTAAATCGAGACACCCAATTGACCCATCTGCCTTGGAATTGCCAAATTACTTTAACGAATCAAACGGCAGTGTAGAAACTGGGTGGACTACAAATGGAACATGGAATGGCAGTAAAACTCTTCCTGACTCCAGACAATACTACACCGGCTATAACCAGTGGCCTGTGAAGCAGCGGAGCCAAGTGCCAGTGGGGACCGTCGACGGAGGAGACGTAAGTGGTGTGACCAGAAGCAGAAACGGGGATGCCGAGCAGGGCTAACAACAAAGCTAAAAGGTCTTCCTCACAAAACGCCGCTTCTTTCCATCCTGCCTTCAAATGTCTGCTCCCTGGAGAGCAAACTGGACTACCTGAAGCTGGATTTAAATGAAAGACGGGAGATGAGGGACTGCTGCGCCACATTTCACACAGAAACGTGGCTGAAACCATCCGTTCCAGATGAGGCAGTTAGCATCGAGGGGCTAACAATGTTTCGGTCGGACAGGAGCAGCATTCTCAGCGGTAAATCCCGAGGTGTTTGCATATACACCAACAACAACTGGTGCAAAAACGGGGAGATGGTCTCATGTCACTTCTCTCCCGATGTAATTCAGTGCTATGATCTTCACAGCAGTGTACATTCCTCCAAGTGCAAACACCAAAGAAGCCCTGAATGCTTTATACTGCTCAATCAGTGAACGGCAATCTACGCACCCAGAGGGAGTTTTCATGGTGGCAGAGGACTTCAATCAAGCTAACATGAAAACTGTGTTCCCCCGTTTCCATCAATATGTGAATTTTGTAACCAGGGTGGAAGCACGCTGGACATGGTCCACAGCAACATCAAACAGGCATTCAAAGCTGCACCCCTGCCCCACCTTGGCTCCTCAGACCATCTCTGTGATGCTAATTCCTGCATACAAGCCCCTGCTAATCAGGAATTGCTACTATGGTACATTTTTAGTCTACTTTATACCTGCTTTATCCTTTCCACCCTTACCTTTAACCATCCTTTGTAACTGAGTTACTGTGTGGAACTATTTCCCTTGTGGATCAATTAAGTAGGTCTACATCGAAGCCCAAGCCCAAGTCCAAGTCCAAGTCCAACAAGAGAGAGTGATGTACTGAGGCTGCCATCCACGGCACCATCTTCTATTAAAGGTTATTTCCTTTCAATTGCAGCAAAAAACATCTCCCACTGACTTTTTTGGTTACGGTCCCTCCCAACTCCACAGCCAATTTCGGCAGGGGCCTATGACCAGCCACCAATGGGAGCGCTTGGTGTCACATTAATTTGCATATATTTCCCATCAGCCCCATCCAGACCAGCTCAAACTGTTTAACCGTTTGTTTCTTAGCATTGTTGGTCGTGACTCCACAAAAACATGATCTGAAATATGAAGTTTTAAAGAACAATGAAGAAAAAAAGTTTTATTTCTATGGTGAAAATGTCGCAACACCGCCACCATGTCTGTAACGTACGATAAAAAAACCAGTACACCAATACTTTTTGGGCCACTCTCAAATAACGTGTTACTTCGGTAACACACATACTAAAATTGGAACGATACAGAGAAGATTAGCATGGCCCCTGCAGCAAGGATGACACGCAAATTCGTGAAGCGTTTCCAAATTTTTTCAATTAAAAAATAGTTTTTCTTTACACTAATTCTGAGATAAATCATTCCAGGGTAAAGTTATTAGAGAAGTGTCCTAGGTCCCAGCATCGACCCTCGCTTGTAACGGCCTCAAGAACGATGGTCCCAGTCCCAAGCGAGCCACATAAGCATTGGAACTTCCGCAAGGCCAATTGGGAAGCTTCCAAAAATCTGGAGAAGAGCATTAGTGGTCGCCATCCCAAAGCCGATGAAGCCACCAGAGCTTCCAAAAAGTTATAGACCTATCTCTCTTTTGTGTATCCCTTTTAAAATGTTGTAGAGATTGATAGACGCTCGTGTCGAACCTATTATCGATCCACTGCTCCCTCAAGAAGAAGCTGGATTTCAGCGCGGAAGGTCAACCGTCCTCAAGAAGTTGAAGACAGCTTCTTGGCCAAGAATAAAGCAGGTGCTGTGTTTGTTGATCTTACAGCAGCCTACGATACCCTTTGGCACCGTGGCCTTACCTGCAAGCTTTTGAGCCTACTGCTGGACTGGCACATGGTCTTTTTGATCATGGAACTTGTCCAAAACCATAATTTCTCCCCTACCACTGGTGATGGCCCAGAAAGCAGGTTGCCACATCTGTGGACCGGCGTCTCTCAGGGATCTTCCCTCTTATTTAACATCTACACATATGATCTGCCAGACGACTGGCTGAATCTCGCTGGGGTGCTGGCGGTGTTACACTTGGTACAGCCACCCTTGCCTTGGTCCACTCTGCCGCTGAGTGCTGCACAACTGCCTGGTGTCGTAGTGCTCACACTCGTCTCACAGGTAAGCCTTGCGTTTAGTGACTGGACGCCTTCATCCCACACCACTGGACAACCTTTCCATCTTAGCAGGTATTCAACCATCTGAGCTTCGTGGCAAGAGAGCCACACTGTCTCTAGCACACGAGCCTGGGCACTTCCTTCATGACCGGCTTCTGTCTCCTCCTCTTAGAGGACACCGGCAGCTTAAATCGAGACACCCACTTGACCCATCTGCATTGGGATTGCTAAATTACTTTAACGAGTCAAACGGCAGTGTAGAAACTGGGTGGACTACAAATGGAACATGGAATGGCGGTAAAACTCTTATAGATTCCAGACAATACTACGCCGGCTATAACCAGAAGCAGCGGAGCCAAGTGCCAGTGGGGACCGTTGACAGAGGAGACGTAAGTGGTGTGACCAGAAGCAGAAATGGGGATGCCGAGCAGGGCTAACAACAAAGCTAAAAGGTCTTCCTCACAAAACGCAGCTTCTTTCCATCCTGCCTTCAAATGTCTGCTCCCTGGAGAGCAAACTGGACTACCTGAAGCTGGATTTAAATGAAAGACGGGAGATGAGGGACTGCTGCGCCACATTTCACACAGAAACGTGGCTGAAACCATCCGTTCCAGATGAGGCAGTTAGCATCGAGGGGCTACAATGTTTCGGTCGGACAGGAGCAGCATTCTCAGCGGTAAATCCCGAGGTGTTTGCATATACACCAACAACAACTGGTGCAAAAACGGGGAGATGGTCTCATGTCACTTCTCTCCCGATGTAATTCAGTGCTATGATCTTCACAGCAGTGTACATTCCTCCAAGTGCAAACACCAAAGAAGCCCTGAATGCTTTATACTGCTCAATCAGTGAACGGCAATCTACGCACCCAAAGGGAGTTTTCATCGTGGCAAAGGACTTCAATCAAGCTAACATGAAAACTGTGTTCCCCCATTTCCATCAATATGTGAATTTTCCAACCAGGGTGGAAGCACGCTGGACATGGTCCACAGCAACATCAAACAGACATTCAAAGCTGCACCCCTCCCCCACCTTGGCTCCTCAGACCATCTCTGTGATGCTAATCAGGAATTGCTACTATGGTACATTTTTAGTCTACTTTATACCTGCATTATCCTTTCCACCCTTACCTTTAACCATCCTTTGTAACTGAGCTACTATGTGGAACTATTTCCCCTGTGGATCACATAGGTTTGTCTATGTCCAAGTCCAAGTCTAAGTTTGTCTATGTCCAAGTCCAAGTCTAAGTCAAACAAGAGAGAGTGATGTACTGAGGCTGCCATCCACAGCGCCATCTTATATGAAAAGTTATTTAATTTCAATTGCAGCCCAAAAAACATCTCACACTGACTTTTTTGGTTACGGTCCCTCCCAACTCCACAGCCAATTTCGGCAGGGGCCTATGACCAGACACCAATGGGAGCGCTTGGCGTCACATTAATTTGCATATATTTTCCATCAGCCCCAACCAGACCAGCTCAAACTACTTAACCGTTTGTTTCTTAGCATTGTTGGTCGTGACTCCACAAAAACATGATCTGAAATATGAAGTTTTAAAGAACAATGAAGAAAAAAAGTTTTATTTCTATGGTGAAAATGTCGCAACACCGCCACCATGTCTGTAACGTACGATAAAAAAACCAGTACACTAATACTTTTTGGGCCACTCTCAAATAATGTGTTACTTCGGTAACACACATACTAAAATTGGAACGATACAGAGAAGATTAGCATGGCCCCTGCAGCAAGGATGACACGCAAATTCGTGAAGCGTTTCCAAATTTTTTCAATTACAAAATAGTTTTTCTTTACACTAATTCTGAGATAAATAATTCCAGGGTAAAGTTATTAGAGAAGTGTCCTAGGTCCCAGCATCGACCCTCGCTTGTAACGGCCTTAAGAACGATGGTCCCAGTCCCAAGCGAGCCACATAAGCATTGGAACTTCCGCAAGACCAATTGGGAAGCTTCCAAAAATCTGGAGAAGAGCATTAGTGGTCGCCATCCCAAAGCCGATGAAGCCACCAGAGGATTTAAAAAGTTATAGACCTATCTCTCTTTTGTGTACTCCTTTCAAAATCTTGGAGAGATTGATAGACGCTCGTGTCGAACCTATTATCGATCCACTGCTCCCTCAAGAACAAGCTGGATTTCAGCGCAGAAGGTCAACCGTCCTCAAGAAGTTGAGGACAGCTTCTTGGCCAAGAATAAAGCAGGTGCTGTGTTTGTTGATCTTACAGCAGCCTACGATACCCTTTGGCACCGTGGTCTTACCTGCAAGCTTTTGAGCCTACTGCTGGACTGGCACATGGTCTCTTTGATCATGGAACTCGTCCAAAACTGCAGTTTCACCCTTACCACTGGTGATGGCCTAGAAAGCAGGTTGTGACGTCTGAGAAATGGCGTCTCTCAGGGATCTTCCCTCTTATTTAACATCTACACATATGATCTGCCAGACGACTGGCTGAATCTCGCTGGGGTGCTGGCGGTGTTACACTTGGTACAGCCACCCTTGCCTTGGTCCACTCTGCTGCTGAGTGCTGCACAACTGCCTGGTGTCGTAGTGCTCACACTCGTCTCACAGGTAAGCCTTGCGTTTAGTGACTGGACGCCTTCATCCCACACCACTGGACAACCTTTCCATCTTAGCAGGTATTTAACCATCTGAGCTTCGTGGCAAGAGAGCCACACTGTCTCTAGCACACGAGCCTGGGCACTTCCTTCATGACCGGCTTCTGTCTCCTCCTCTTAGAGGACACCGGCAGCTTAAATCGAGACACCCAATTGACCCATCTGCCTTGGAATTGCCAAATTACTTTAACGAATCAAACGGCAGTGTAGAAACTGGGTGGACTACAAATGGAACATGGAATGGCAGTAAAACTCTTCCTGACTCCAGACAATACTACACCGGCTATAACCAGTGGCCTGTGAAGCAGCGGAGCCAAGTGCCAGTGGGGACCGTCGACAGAGGAGACGTAAGTGGTGTGACCAGAAGCAGAAACGGGGATGCCGAGCAGGGCTAACAACAAAACTAAAAGATCTTCCTCACAAAACGCAGCTTCTTTCCATCCTGCCTTCAAATGTCTGCTCCCTGGAGAGCAAACTGGACTACCTGAAGCTGGATTTAAATGAAAGACGGGAGATGAGGGACTGCTGCGCCACATTTCACACAGAAACGTGGCTGAAACCTTCCGTTCCAGATGAGGCAGTTAGCATCGAGGGGCTAACAATGTTTCGGTCGGACAGGAGCAGCATTCTCAGCGGTAAATCCCGAGGTGTTTGCATATACACCAACAACAACTGGTGCAAAAACGGGGAGATGGTCTCATGTCACTTCTCTCCCGATGTAATTCAGTGCTATGATCTTCACAGCAGTGTACATTCTTCCAAGTGCAAACACCAAAGAAGCCCTGAATGCTTTATACTGCTCAATCAGTGAACGGCAATCTACGCACCCAGAGGGAGTTTTCATCGTGGCAGAGGACTTCAATCAAGCTAACATGAAAACTGTGTTCCCCCATTTCCATCAATATGTGAATTTTGCAACCAGGGTGGAAGCACGCTGGACATGGTCCACAGCAACATCAAACAGGCATTCAAAGCTGCACCCCTCCCCCACCTTGGCTCCTCAGACCATCTCTGTGATGCTAATTCCTGCATACAAGCCCCTGCTAATCAGGAATTGCTACTATGGTACATTTTTAGTCTACTTTATACCTGCTTTATCCTTTCCACCCTTACCTTTAACCATCCTTTGTAACTGAGTTACTGTGTGGAACTATTTCCCTTGTGGATCAATTAAGTAGGTCTACATCGAAGCCCAAGCCCAAGTCCAAGCCCAAGTCCAACAAGAGAGAGTGATGTACTGAGGCTGCCATCCACGGCACCATCTTCTATTAAAGGTTATTTCCTTTCAATTGCAGCAAAAAACATCTCCCACTGACTTTTTTGGTTACGGTCCCTCCCAACTCCACAGCCAATTTCGGCAGGGGCCTATGACCAGACACCAATGGGAGCGCTTGGTGTCACATTAATTTGCATATATTTCCCATCAGCCCCATCCAGACCAGCTCAAACTACTTAACCGTTTGTTTCTTAGCATTGTTGGTCGTGACTCCACAAAAACATGATCTGAAATATGAAGTAATAAAGAACAATGAACAATAAATTATTTATTTCTATGGTGAAAATGTAGTAACACCGCCACCATGTCTGTAACACACAATACAAAAAACAGTATAATTATACTTATTGGGCCACCCTCATATAATGTGTTACTTCGGTAACACATACTAAAATTGGAACGATACAGAGAAGATTAGCATGGCCCCTGCAGCAAGGATGACACGCAAATTCGTGAAGCGTTTCCAAATTTTTTCAATTAAAAAATAGTTTTTCTTTACACTAATTCTGAGATAACTCATTCCAGGGTAAAGTTATTAGAGAAGTGTCCTAGGTCCCAGCATCGACCCTCGCTTGTAACGGCCTCAAGAACGATGGTCCCAGTCCCAAACGAGCCACATAAGCATTGGAACTTCCGCAAGACCAATTGGGAAGCTTCCAAAAATCTGGAGAAGAGCATTAGTGGTCGCCATCCCAAAGCCGATGAAGCCACCAGAGCATCCAAAAAGTTATAGACCTATCTCTCTTTTGTGTATCCATTTTAAAATGTTGGAGAGATTGATAGACGCTCGTGTCGAACCTATTATCGATCCACTGCTCCCTCAAGAACAAGCTGGATTTCAGCGCAGAGGGTCAACCGTCCTCAAGAAGTTGAGGACAGCTTCTTGGCCAAGAATAAAGCAGGTGCTGTGTTTGTTGATCTTACAGCAGCCTACGATACCCTTTGGCACCGTGGTCTTACCTGCAAGCTTTTGAGCCTACTGCTGGACTGGCACATGGTCTTTTTGATCATGGAACTCGTCCAAAACCGCAGTTTCACCCTTACCACTGGTGATGGCCCAGAAAGCAGGTTGCCACGTCTGAGGAATGGCGTCTCTCAGGGATCTTCCCTCTTATTTAACATCTACACATATGATCTGCCAGACGACTGGCTGAATCTCGCTGGGGTGCTGGCGGTGTTACACTTGGTACAGCCACCCTTGCCTTGGTCCACTCTGCCGCTGAGTGCTGCACAACTGCCTGGTGTCGTAGTGCTCACACTCGTCTCACAGGTAAGCCTTGCGTTTAGTGACTGGACGCCTTCATCCACACCACTGGACAACCTTTCCATCTTAGCAGGTATTCAACCATCTGAGTTTCGTGGCAAGAGAGCCACACTGTCTCTAGCACACGAGCCTGGGCACTTCCTTCATGACCGGCTTCTGTCTCCTCCTCTTAGAGGACACCGGCAGCTTAAATCGAGACACCCACTTGACCCATCTGCATTGGGATTGCTAAATTACTTTAACGAATCAAACGGCAGTGTAGAAACTGGGTGGACTAAAAATGGAAAATGGAATGGCGGTAAAACTCTTACAGATTCCAGACAATACTACGTCGGCTATAACCAGAAGCAGCGGAGCCAAGTGCCAGTGGGGACCGTCGACGGAGGAGACGTAAGTGGTGTGACCAGAAGCAGAAACGGGGATGCCGAGCAGGGCTAACAACAAAGCTAAAAGGTCTTCCTAACAAAACGCCGCTTCTTTCCAGCCTGCCTTCAAATGTCTGCTCCCTGGGGACCAAACTGGACTACCTGAAGCTGGATTTAAATGAAAGACGGGAGATGAGTGTCCAAGTCCAAGTCCAAGTCCAAGTCCAAGTCCAAGTCCAACAAGAGAGAGTGATGTACTGAGGCTGCCATCCACGGCACCATCTTATATTAAAGGTTATTTCCTTTCAATTGCAGCAAAAAACATCTCCCACTGACTTTTTTGGTTACGGTCCCTCCCAACTCCACAGCCAATTTCGGCAGGGGCCTATGACCAGACACCAATGGGAGCGCTTGGTGTCACATTAATTTGCATATATTTCCCATCAGCCCCATCCAGACCAGCTCAAACTGCTTAACCGTTTGTTTCTTAGCATTGTTGGTCGTGACTCCACAAAAACATGATCTGAAATATGAAGTTTTAAAGAACAATGAAGAAAAAAAGTTTTATTTCTATGGTGAAAATGTCGCAACACCGCCACCATGTCTGTAACGTACGATAAAAAAACCAGTACACCAATACTTTTTGGGCCACTCTCAAATAATGTGTTACTTCGGTAACACACATACTAAAATTGGAACGATACAGAGAAGATTAGCATGGCCCCTGCAGCAAGGATGACACGCAAATTCGTGAAGCGTTTCCAAATTTTTTCAATTAAAAAATTGTTTTTCTTTACACTAATTCTGAGATAAATCATTCCAGGGTAAAGTTATTAGAGAAGTGTCCTAGGTCCCAGCATCGACCCTCGCTTGTAACGGCCTCAAGAACGATGGTCCCAGTCCCAAGCGAGCCACATAAGCATTGGAACTTCCGCAAGACCAATTGGGAAGCTTCCAAAAATCTGGAGAAGAGCATTAGTGGTCGCCATCCCAAAGCCGATGAAGCCACCAGAGAATCCAAAAAGTTATAAACCTATCTCTCTTTTGTGTATTCCTTTTAAAATGTTGGAGAGATTGATAGACGCTCGTGTCAAACCTATTATCGATCCACTGCTCCCTCAAGAACAAGCTGGATTTCAGCGCGGAAGGTCAACCGTCCTTAAGAAGTTGAGGACAGCTTCTTGGCCAAGAATAAAGCAGGTGCTGTGTTTGTTGATCTTACAGCAGCCTACAATACCCTTTGGCACCGTGGTCTTACCTACAAACCTTAGCGCCTATTGCCGGACTGGCACATGGTCTCTTTGATCAGGGAACTCGTCCAAAACCGCAGTTTCACCCTTACCACTGGTGATGGCCTAAAAAGCAGGTTGCCACATCTGAGGAATGGCGTCTCTCAGGGATCTTCCCTCTTATTTAACATCTACACATATGATCTGCCAGACGACTGGCTGAATCTCGCTGGGGTGCTGACGGTGTTACACTTGGTACAGCCACCCTTGCCTTGGTCCACTCTGCCGCTGAGTGCTGCACAACTGCCTGGTGTCGTAGTGCTCACACTCGTCTCACAGGTAAGCCTTGCGTTTAGTGACTGGACGCCTTCATCCCACACCACTGGACAACCTTTTTCTTTACACTAATTCTGAGATAAATAATTCCAGGGTAAAGTTATTAGAGAAGTGTCCTAGGTCCCAGCATCGACCCTCGCTTGTAACGGCCTCAAGAACGATGGTCCCAGTCCCAAGCGAGCCACATAAGCATTGGAACTTCCGCAAGGCCAATTGGGAAGCTTCCAAAAATCTGGAGAAGAGCATTAGTGGTCGCCATCCCAAAGCCGATGAAGCCACCAGAGCATCCAAAAAGTTATAGACCTATCTCTCTTTTGTGTATCCCTTTTAAAATGTTGGAGAGATTGATAGACGCTCGTGTCGAACCTATTATCGATCCACTGCTCCCTCAAGAACAAGCTGGATTTCATCGCAGAAGGTCAACCGTCCTCAAGAAGTTGAGGACAGCTTCTCGGCCAAGAATAAATCAGGTGCTGTGTTTGTTGATCTTACAGCAGCCTACGATACCCTTTGGCACCGTGGTCTTACCTGCAAGCTTTTGAGCCTACTGCTGGACTGGCACATGGTCTCTTTGATCATGGAACTCTTCCAAAACCGCAGTTCCACCCAAACCACAGGTGATGGCCCAGAAAGCAGGTTGCCACGTCTGAGGAATGGCGTCTCTCAGGGATCTTCCCTCTTATTTAACATCTACACATATGATCTGCCAGATGACTGGCTGAATCTCGCTGGGGTGCTGGCGGTGTTACACTTGGTACAGCCACCCTTGCCTTGGTCCACTCTGCCGCTGAGTGCTGCACAACTGCTTGGTGTCGTAGTGCTCACACTCGTCTCACAGGTAAGCCTTGCGTTTAGTGACTGGACGCCTTCATCCCACACCACTGGACAACCTTTCCATCTTAGCAGGTATTCAACCATCTGAGCTTCGTGGCAAGAGAGCCACACTGTCTCTAGCACACGAGCCTGGGCACTTCCTTCATGACCGGCTTCTGTCTCCTCCTCTTAGAGGACACCGGCAGCTTAAATCGAGACACCCACTTGACCCATCTGCATTGGGATTGCTAAATTACTTTAACAAATCAAACGGCAGTGTAGAAACTGGGTGGACTACAAATGGAACATGGAATGGCGGTAAAACTCTTACAGATTCCAGACAATACTACGCCGGCTATAACCAGAAGCAGCGGAGCCAAGTGCCAGTGGGGACCGTCGACGGAGGAGACGTAAGTGGTGTGACCAGAAGCAGAAACGGGGATGCCGAGCAGGGCTAACAACAAAGCTAAAAGGTCTTCCTCACAAAACGCAGCTTCTTTCCATCCTGCCTTCAAATGTCTGCTCCCTGGAGAGCAAACTAGACTACCTGAAGCTGGATTTAAATGAAAGACGGGAGATGAGGGACTGCTGCGCCACATTTCACACAGAAACGTGGCTGAAACCATCCGTTCCAGATGAGGCAGTTAGCATCGAGGGGCTAACAATGTTTCGGTCGGACAGGAGCAGCATTCTCAGCGGTAAATCCCGAGGTGTTTGCATATACACCAACAACAACTGGTGCAAAAACGGGGAGATGGTCTCATGTCACTTCTCTCCCGATGTAATTCAGTGCTATGATCTTCACAGCAGTGTACATTCCTCCAAGTGCAAACACCAAAGAAGCCCTGAATGCTTTATACTGCTCAATCAGTGAACGGCAATCTTCGCACCCAGAGGGAGTTTTCATCGTGGCAGAGGACTTCAATCAAGCTAACATGAAAACTGTGTTCCCCCATTGTGTTCCCCCATTTCCATCAATATGTGAATTTTGTAACCAGGGTGGAAGCACGCTGGACATGGTCCACAGCAACATCAAACAGGCATTCAAAGCTGCACCCCTCCCCCACCTTGGCTCCTCAGACCATCTCTCTGTGATGCTAATCAGGAATTGCTACTATGGTACATTTTTAGTCTACTTTATACCTGCATTATCCTTTCCACCCTTACTTTTAACCATCCTTTGTAACTGAGTTACTATGTGGAACTATTTCCCCTGTGGATCAATTACGTCTACGTTTAAGTCCAAGTCTGAGTCCAACAAGAGAGAGTGATGTACTGAGGCTGCCATCCACGGCGCCATCTTATATGAAAAGTTATTTAATTTCAATTGCAGCCCAAAAAACATCTCACACTGACTTTTTTGGTTACGGTCCCTCCTCCTCTTAGAGGACACCGGCAGCTTAAATCGAGACACCCACTTGACCCATCTGCATTGGGATTGCTAAATTACTTTAACGAATCAAACGGCAGTGTAGAAACTGGGTGGACTACAAATGGAACATGGAATGGCGGTAAAACTCTTACAGATTCCAGACAATACTACGTCGGCTATAACCAGAAGCAGCGGAGCCAAGTGCTAGTGGGGACCGTCGACGGAGGAGACGTAAGTGGTGTGACCAGAAGCAGAAACGGGGATGCCGAGCAGGTCTAACAACAAAGCCAAAAGGTCTTCCTCACAAAACGCAGCTTCTTTCCATCCTGCCTTCAAATGTCTGCTCCCTGGAGAGCAAACTGGACTACCTGAAGCTGGATTTAAATGAAAGACGGGAGATGAGGGACTGCTGCGCCACATTTCACACAGAAACGTGGCTGAAACCATCCGTTCCAGATGAGGCAGTTAGCATCGAGGGGCTAACAATGTTTCGGTCGGACAGGAGCAGCATTCTCAGGGGTAAATCCCGAGGTGTTTGCATATACACCAACAACAACTGGTGCAAAAACGGGGAGATGGTCTCATGTCACTTCTCTCCCGATGTAATTCAGTGCTATGATCTTCACAGCAGTGTACATTCTTCCAAGTGCAAACACCAAAGAAGCCCTGAATGCTTTATACTGCTCAATCAATGAACGGCAATCTACGCACCCAGAGGGAGTTTTCATCGTGGCAGAGGACTTCACTCAAGCTAACATGAAAACTGTGTTCCCCCATTTCCATCAATATGTGAATTTTGCAACCAGGGTGGAAGCACGCTGGACATGGTCCACAGCAACATCAAACAGGCATTCAAAGCTGCACCCCTCCCCCACCTTGGCTCCTCAGACCATCTCTGTGATGCTAATTCCTGCATACAAGCCCCTGCTAATCAGGAATTGCTACTATGGTACATTTTTAGTCTACTTTATATCTGCTTTATCCTTTCCACCCTTACCTTTAACCATCCTTTGTAACTGAGTTACTGTGTGGAACTATTTCCCTTGTGGATCAATTAAGTAGGTCTACATCGAAGCCCAAGCCCAAGTCCAAGTCCAAGTCCAACAAGAGAGAGTGATGTACTGAGGCTGCCATCCACGGCACCATCTTCTATTAAAGGTTATTTCCTTTCAATTGCAGCAAAAAACATCTCCCACTGACTTTTTTGGTTACGGTCCCTCCCAACTCCACAGCCAATTTCGGCAGGGGCCTATGACCAGACACCAATGGGAGCGCTTGGTGTCACATTAATTTGCATATATTTCCCATCAGCCCCATCCAGACCAGCTCAAACTGCTTAATCGTTTGTTTCTTAGCATTGTTGGTCGTGACTCCACAAAAACATGATCTGAAATATGAAGTTTTAAAGAACAATGAAGAAAAAAAGTTTTATTTCTATGGTGAAAATGTCGCAACACCGCCACCATGTCTGTAACGTACGATAAAAAAACCAGTACACCAATACTTTTTGGGCCACTCTCAAATAATGTGTTACTTCGGTAACACACTTACTAAAATTGGAACGATACAGAGAAGATTAGCATGGCCCCTGCAGCAAGGATGACACGCAAATTCGTGAAGCGTTTCCAAATTTTTTCAATTAAAAATAGTTTTTCTTTACACTAATTCTGAGATAACTCATTCCAGGGAAAAGTTATTAGAGAAGTGTCCTAGGTCCCAGCATCGACCCTCGCTTGTAACGGCCTCAAGAACGATGGTCCCAGTCCCAAGCGAGCCACATAAGCATTGGAACTTCCGCAAGACCAATTGGGAAGCTTCCAAAAATCTGGAGAAGAGCATTAGTGGTCGCCATCCCAAAGCCGATGAAGCCACCAGAGAATCCAAAAAGTTATAAACCTATCTCTCTTTTGTGTATTCCTTTTAAAATGTTGGAGAGATTGATAGACGCTCGTGTCGAACCTATTATCGATCCACTGCTCCCTCAAGAACAAGCTGGATTTCAGCGCGGAAGGTCAACCGTCCTCAAGAAGTTGAGGACAGCTTCTTGGCCAAGAATAAAGCAGGTGCTGTGTTTGTTGATCTTACAGCAGCCTACGATACCCTTTGGCACCGTGGTCTTACCTGCAAGCTTTTGAGCCTACTGCTGGACTGGCACATGGTCTTTTTGATCATGGAACTCTTCCAAAACCGTAATTTCAGCCTTACCACTGGTGATGGCCCAGAAAGCAGGTTGCCACGTCTGAGAAATGGCGTCTCTCAGGGTTCACAACTGCCTGGTGTCGTAGTGCTCACACTCGTCTCACAGGTAAGCCTTGCGTTTAGTGACTGGACGCCTTCATCCCACACCACTGGACAACCTTTCCATCTTAGCAGGTATTCAACCATCTGAGCTTCGTGGCAAGAGAGCCACACTGTCTCTAGCACACGAGCCTGGGCACTTCCTTCATGACCGGCTTCTGTCTCCTCCTCTTAGAGGACACCGGCAGCTTAAATCGAGACACCCACTTGACCCATCTGCCTTGGAATTGCCAAATTACTTTAACGAATCAAACGGCAGTGTAGAAACTGGGTGGACTACAAATGGAACATGGAATGGCGGTAAAACTCTTACAGATTCCAGACAATACTACGCCGGCTATAACCAGAAGGAGCGGAGCCAAGTGCCAGTGGGGACCGTCGACGGAGGAGACGTAAGTGGTATGACCAGAAGCAGAAACGGGGATGCCGAGCAGGTCTAACAACAAAGCCAAAAGGTCTTCCTCACAAAACGCAGCTTCTTTCCATCCTGCCTTCAAATGTCTGCTCCCTGGAGAGCAAACTGGACTACCTGAAGCTGGATTTAAATGAAAGACGGGAGATGAGGGACTGCTGCGCCACATTTCACACAGAAACGTGGCTGAAACCATGCGTTCCAGATGAGGCAGTTAGCATCGAGGGGCTAACAATGTTTCGGTCGGACAGGAGCAGCATTCTCAGCGGTAAATCCCGAGGTGTTTGCATATACACCAACAACAACTGGTGCAAAAACGGGGAGATGGTCTCATGTCACTTCTCTCCCGATGTAATTCAGTGCTATGATCTTCACAGCAGTGTACATTCCTCCAAGTGCAAACACCAAAGAAGCCCTGAATGCTTTATACTGCTCAATCAGTGAACGGCAATCTTCGCACCCAGAGGGAGTTTTCATCGTGGCAGAGGACTTCAATCAAGCTAACATGAAAACTGTGTTCCCCCATTGTGTTCCCCCATTTCCATCAATATGTGAATTTTGTAACCAGGGTGGAAGCACGCTGGACATGGTCCACAGCAACATCAAACAGGCATTCAAAGCTGCACCCCTCCCCCACCTTGGCTCCTCAGACCATCTCTCTGTGATGCTAATCAGGAATTGCTACTATGGTACATTTTTAGTTTACTTTATACCTGCATTATCCTTTCCACCCTTACTTTTAACCATCCTTTGTAACTGAGTTACTATGTGGAACTATTTCCCCTGTGGATCAATTACGTCTACGTCTAAGTCCAAGTCCAAGTCTGAGTCCAACAAGAGAGAGTGATGTACTGAGGCTGCCATCCACGGCGCCATCTTATATGAAAAGTTATTTAATTTCAATTGCAGCCCAAAAAATATCTCACACTGACTTTTTTGGTTACGGTCCCTCCCAACTCCACAGCCAATTTCGGCAGGGGCCTATGACCAGACACCAATGGGAGCGCTTGGTGTCACATTAATTTGCATATATTTTCCATCAGCCCCATCCAGACCAGCTCAAACTACTTAACCGTTTGTTTCTTAGCATTGTTGGTCGTGACTCCACAAAAACATGATCTGAAATATGAAGTTTTAAAGAACAATGAAGAAAAAAAGTTTTATTTCTATGGTGAAAATGTCGCAACACCGCCACCATGTCTGTAACGTACGATAAAAAAACCAGTACACCAATACTTTTTGGGCCACTCTCAAATAATGTGTTACTTCGGTAACACACATACTAAAATTGGAACGATACAGAGAAGATTAGCATGGCCCCTGCAGCAAGGATGACACGCAAATTCGTGAAGCGTTTCCAAATTTTTTCAATTAAAAAATAGTTTTTCTTGACACTAATTCTGAGATAAATCATTCCAGGGTAAAGTTATTAGAGAAGTGTCCTAGGTCCCAGCATCGACCCTCGCTTGTAACAGCCTCAAGAACGATGGTCCCAGTCCCAAGCGAGCCACATAAGCATTGGAACTTCCGCAAGACCAATTGGGAAGCTTCCAAAAATCTGGAGAAGAGCATTTGTGGTCGCCATCCCAAAGCCGATGAAGCCACCAGAGCATCCAAAAAGTTATAGACCTATCTCTCTTTTGTGTATTCCTTTTAAAATGTTGGAGAGATTGATAGACGCTCGTGTCGAACCTATTATCGATCCACTGCTCCCTCAAGAACAAGCTGGATTTCAGCGCGGAAGGTCAACCGTCCTCAAGAAGTTGAGGACAGCTTCTCGGCCAAGAATAAAGCAGGTGCTGTGTTTGTTGATCTTACAGCAGCCTACGATACCCTTTGGCACCGTGGTCTTACCTGCAAGCTTTTGAGCCTACTGCTGGACTGGCACATGGTCTTTTTGATCATGGAACTCTTCCAAAACTGCAGTTTCACCCAAACCACAGGTGATGGCCTAAAAAGCAGGTTGCCACGTCTGAGGAATGGCGTCTTTCAGGGATCTTCCCTCTTATTTAACATCTACACATATGATCTGCCAGACGACTGGCTGAATCTCGCTGGGGTGCTGGCGGTGTTACACTTGGTACAGCCACCCTTGCCTTGGTCCACTCTGCCGCTGACTGCTGCACAACTGCCTGGTGTCGTAGTGCTCACACTCGTCTCACAGGTAAGCCTTGCGTTTAGTGACTGGACGCCTTCATCCCACACCACTGGACAACCTTTCCATCTTAGCAGGTATTCAACCATCTGAGCTTCGTGGCAAGAGAGCCAAACTGTCTCTAGCACACGAGCCTGGGCACTTCCTTCATGACCGGCTTCTGTCTCCTCCTCTTAGAGGACACCGGCAGCTTAAATCGAGACACCCACTTGACCCATCTGCATTGGGATTGCTAAATTACTTTAACCAATCAAACGGCAGTGTAGAAACTGGGTGGACTACAAATGGAAAATGGAATGGCGGTAAAACTCTTACAGATTCCAGACAATACTACACCGGCTATAACCAGAAGGAGCGGAGCCAAGTGCCAGTGGGGACCGTCGACGGAGGAGACGTAAGTGGTGTGACCAGAAGCAGAAACGGGGATGCCGAGCAGGGCTAACAACAAAGCTAAAAGGTCTTCCTCACAAAACGCAGCTTCTTTCCAGCCTGCCTTCAAATGTCTGCTCCCTGGAGAACAAACTGGACTACCTGAAGCTGGATTTAAATGAAAGACGGGAGATGAGGGACTGCTGCGCCACATTTCACACAGAAACCTGGCTGAAACCATCCGTTCCAGATGAGGCAGTTAGCATCGAGGGGCTAACAATGTTTCGGTCGGACAGGAGCAGCATTCTCAGCGGGAAATCCCGAGGTGTTTGCATATACACCAACAACAACTGGTGCAAAAACGGGGAGATGGTCTCATGTCACTTCTCTCCCGATGTAATTCAGGGCTATGATCTTCACAGCAGTGTACATTCTTCCAAGTGCAAACACCAAAGAAGCCCTGAATGCTTTATACTGCTCAATCAGTGAACGGCAATCTACGCACCCAGAGGGAGTTTTCATCGTGGCAGAGGACTTCAATCAAGCTAACATGAAAACTGTGTTCCCCCATTTCCATCAATATGTGAATTTTGAAACCAGGGTGGAAGCACGCTGGACATGGTCCACAGCAACATCAAACAGGCATTCAAAGCTGCACCCCTCCCCCACCTTGGCTCCTCAGACCATCTCTGTGATGCTAATTCCTGCATACAAGCCCCTGCTAATCAGGAATTGCTACTATGGTACATTTTTAGTCTACTTTATACCTGCTTTATCCTTTCCACCCTTACCTTTAACCATCCTTTGTAACTGAGTTACTGTGTGGAACAATTTCCCTTGTGGATCAATTAAGTAGGTCTACATCGAAGCCCAAGTCCAAGTCCAAGTCCAAGTCCAACAAGAGAGAGTGATGTACTGAGGCTGCCATCCACGGCACCATCTTATATTAAAGGTTATTTCCTTTCAATTGCAGCAAAAAACATCTCCCACTGACTTTTTTGGTTACGGTCCCTCCCAACTCCACAGCCAATTTGGGTGGGGCCTATGACCAGACACCAATGGGAGCGCTTGGTGTCACATTAATTTGCATATATTTCCCATCAGCCCCAACCAGACCAGCTCAAACTGCTTAACCGTTTGTTTCTTAGCATTGTTGGTCGTGACTCCACAAAAACATGATCTGAAATATTAAGTTTTAAAGAACAATGAAGAAAAAAAGTTTTATTTCTATGGTGAAAATGTCGCAACACCGCCACCATGTCTGTAACGTACGATAAAAAAACCAGTACACCAATACTTTTTGGGCCACTCTCAGATAATGTGTTACTTCGGTAACACACATACTAAAATTGGAACGATACAGAGAAGATTAGCATGGCCCCTGCAGCAAGGATGACACGCAAATTCGTGAAGCGTTTCCAAATTTTTTCAATTAAAAAATAGTTTTTCTTTACACTAATTCTGAGATAAATCATTCCAGGGTAAAGTTATTAGAGAAGTGTCCTAGGTCCCAGCATCGACCCTCGCTTGTAACGGCCTCAAGAACGATGGTCCCAGTCCCAAGCGAGCCACATAAGCATTGGAACTTCCGCAAGACCAATTGGGAAGCTTCCAAAAATCTGGAGAAGAGCATTAGTGGTCGCCATCCCAAAGCCGATGAAGCCACCAGAGCATCCAAAAAGTTATAGACCTATCTCTCTTTTGTGTATCCATTTTAAAATGTTGGAGAGATTGATAGACGCTTGTGTCGAACCTATTATCGATCCACTGCTCCCTCAAGAACAAGCTGGATTTCAGCGCGGAAGGTCAACCGTCCTCAAGAAGTTGAGGACAGCTTCTTGGACAAGAATAAAGCAGGTGCTGTGTTTGTTGATCTTACAGCAGCCTACGATACCCTTTGGCACCGTGGTCTTACCTGCAAACCTTAGCGCCTACTGCCGGACTGGTACATGGTCTTTTTGATCATGGAACTCGTCCAAAACCGCAGTTTCACCCTTACCACTGGTGATGGCCTAAAAAGCAGGTTGCGACGTCTGAGAAATGGCGTCTCTCAGGGATCTTCCCTCTTATTTAACATCTACACATATGATCTGCCAGACGACTGGCGGAATCTCGCTGGGGTGCTGGGGGTGTTACACTTGGTACAGCCACCCTTGCCTTGGTCCACTCTGCCGCTGAGTGCTGCACAACTGCCTGGTGTCGTAGTGCTCACACTCGTCTCACAGGTAAGCCTTGCGTTTAGTGACTGGACGCCTTCATCCCACACCACTGGACAACCTTTCCATCTTAGCAGGTATTCAACCATCTGAGCTTCGTGGCAAGAGAGCCACACTGTCTCTAGCACACGAGCCTGGGCACTTCCTTCATGACCGGCTTCTGTCTCCTCCTCTTAGAGGACACCGGCAGCTTAAATCGAGACACCCACTTGACCCATCTGCATTGGGATTGCTAAATTACTTTAACGAATCAAACGGCAGTGTAGAAACTGGGTGGACTACAAATGGAACATGGAATGGCAGTAAAACTCTTCCTGACTCCAGACAATACTACACCGGCTATAACCAGTGGCCTGTGAAGCAGCGGAGCCAAGTGCCAGTGGGGACCGTCGACGGAGGAGACGTAAGTGGTGTGACCAGAAGCAGAAACGGGGATGCCGAGCAGGGCTAACAACAAAGCTAAAAGGTCTTCCTCACAAAACGCAGCTTCTTTCCATCATGCCTTCAAATGTCTGCTCCCTGGAAAACAAACTGGACTACCTGAAGCTGGATTTAAATGAAAGACGGGAGATGAGGGACTGCTGCGCCACATTTCACACAGAAACGTGGCTGAAACCATCCGTTCCAGATGAGGCAGTTAGCATCGAGGGGCTAACAATGTTTCGGTCGGACAGGAGCAGCATTCTCAGCGGTAAATCCCGAGGTGTTTGCATATACACCAACAACAACTGGTGCAAAAACGGGGAGATGGTCTCATGTCACTTCTCTCCCGATGTAATTCAGTGCTATGATCTTCACAGCAGTGTACATTCCTCCAAGTGCAAACACCAAAGAAGCCCTGAATGCTTTATACTGCTCAATCAGTGAACGGCAATCTACGCACCCAGAGGGAGTTTTCATCGTGGCAGAGGACTTCAATCAAGCTAACATGAAAACTGTGTTCCCCCATTGTGTTCCCCCATTTCCATCAATATGTGAATTTTGCAACCAGGGTGGAAGCACGCTGGACATGGTCCACAGCAACATCAAACAGACATTCAAAGCTGCACCCCTCCCCCACCTTGGCTCCTCAGACCATCTCTGTGATGCTAATCAGGAACTGCTACTATGGTACATTTTTAGTTTACTTTATACCTGCATTATCCTTTCCACCCTTACTTTTAACCATCCTTTGTAACTGAGCTACTATGTGGAACTATTTCCCCTGTGGATCAATTACGTCTAGGTCTAAGTCCAAGTCTGAGTCCAACAAGAGAGAGTGATGTACTGAGGCTGCCATCCACGGCGCCATCTTATATGAAAAGTTATTTAATTTCAATTGCAGCCCAAAAAACATCTCACACTGACTTTTTTGGTTACGGTCCCTCCCAACTCCACAGCCAATTTCGGCAGGGGCCTATGACCAGACACCAATGGGAGCGTTTGGTGTCACATTAATTTGCATATATTTTCCATCAGCCCCAACCAGACCAGCTCAAACTACTTAACCGTTTGTTTCTTAGCATTGTTGGTCGTGACTCCACAAAAACATGATCTGAAATATGAAGTTTTAAAGAACAATGAAGAAAAAAAGTTGTATTTCTATGGTGAAAATGTCGCAACACCGCCACCATGTCTGTAACGTACGATAAAAAAAACAGTACACTAATACTTTTTGGGCCACTCTCAAATAATGTGTTACTTCGGTAACACACATACTAAAATTGGAACGATACAGAGAAGATTAGCATGGCCCCTGCAGCAAGGATGACACGCAAATTCGTGAAGCGTTTCCAAATTTTTTCAATTAAAAAATAGTTTTTCTTGACACTAATTCTGAGATAAATAATTCCAGGGTAAAGTTATTAGAGAAGTGTCCTAGGTCCCAGCATCGACCCTCGCTTGTAACGGCCTCAAGAACGATGGTCCCAGTCCCAAGCGAGCCACATAAGCATTGGAACTTCCGCAAGACCAATTGGGAAGCTTCCAAAAATCTGGAGAAGAGCATTAGTGGTCGCCATCCCAAAGCCGATGAAGCCACCAGAGCATCCAAAAAGTTATAGACCTATCTCTCTTTTGTGTATCCCTTTTAAAATGTTGGAGAGATTGATAGACGCTCGTGTCGAACCTATTATCGATCCACTGCTCCCTCAAGTCCAAGCTGGATTTCAGCGCGGAAGGTCAACCGTCCTCAAGAAGTTGAGGACAGCTTCTTGGCCAAGAATAAAGCAGGTGCTGTGTTTGTTGATCTTACAGCAGCCTACGATACCCTTTGGCACCGTGGCCTTACCTGCAAACCCTAGCGCCTACTGCCGGACTGGTACATGGTCTTTTTGATCATGGAACTCTTCCAAAACCGCAGTTCCACCCAAACCACAGGTGATGGTCTAGAAAGCAGGTTGCCACGTCTGAGGAATGGCGTCTCTCAGGGATCTTCTCTCTTATTTAACATCTACACATATGATCTGCCAGACGACTGGCTGAATCTCGCTGGGGTGCTGGCGGTGTTACACTTGGTACAGCCACCCTTGCCTTGGTCCACTCTGCCGCTGAGTGCTGCACAACTGCCTGGTGTCGTAGTGCTCACACTCGTCTCACAGGTAAGCCTTGCGTTTAGTGACTGGACGCCTTCATCCCACACCACTGGACAACCTTTTTCTTTACACTAATTCTGAGATAAATCATTCCAGGGTAAAGTTATTAGAGAAGTGTCCTAGGTCCCAGCATCGACCCTCGCTTGTAACGGCCTCAAGAACGATGGTCCCAGTCCCAAGCGAGCCACATAAGCATTGGAACTTCCGCAAGACCAATTGGGAAGCTTCCAAAAATCTGGAGAAGAGCATTAGTGGTCGCCATCCCAAAGCCGATGAAGCCACCAGAGCATCCAAAAAGTTATAGACCTATCTCTCTTTTGTGTATCCATTTTAAAATGTTGGAGAGATTGATATACGCTTGTGTCGAACCTATTATCGATCCACTGCTCCCTCAAGAACAAGCTGGATTTCAGCGCGGAAGGTCAACCGTCCTCAAGAAGTTGAGGACAGCTTCTTGGACAAGAATAAAGCAGGTGCTGTGTTTGTTGATCTTACAGCAGCCTACGATACCCTTTGGCACCGTGGTCTTACCTGCAAACCTTAGCGCCTACTGCCGGACTGGCACATGGTCTTTTTGATCATGGAACTCGTCCAAAACCGCAGTTTCACCCTTACCACTGGTGATGGCCTAAAAAGCAGGTTGCGACGTCTGAGAAATGGCGTCTCTCAGGGATCTTCCCTCTTATTTAACATCTACACATATGATCTGCCAGACGACTGGCTGAATCTCGCTGGGGTGCTGGCGGTGTTACACTTGGTACAGCCACCCTTGCCTTGGTCCACTCTGCCGCTGAGTGCTGCACAACTGCCTGGTGTCGTAGTGCTCACACTCGTCTCACAGGTAAGCCTTGCGTTTAGTGACTGGACGCCTTCATCCCACACCACTGGACAACCTTTTTCTTTACACTAATTCTGAGATAAATCATTCCAGGGTAAAGTTATTAGAGAAGTGTCCTAGGTCCCAGCATCGACCCTCGCTTGTAACGGCCTCAAGAACGATGGTCCCAGTCCCAAGCGAGCCACATAAGGATTGGAACTTCCGCAAGACCAATTGGGAAGCTTCCAAAAATCTGGAGAAGAGCATTAGTGGTCGCCATCCCAAAGCCGATGAAGCCACCAGAGCATCCAAAAAGTTATAGACCTATCTCTCTTTTGTGTATCCCTTTTAAAATGTTGGAGAGATTGATAGACGCTCGTGTCGAACCTATTATCGATCCACTGCTCCCTCAAGAACAAGCTGGATTTCAGCGCGGAAGCTCAACCGTCCTCAAGAAGTTGAGGACAGCTTCTCGGCCAAGAATAAAGCAGGTGCTGTGTTTGTTGATCTTACAGCAGCCTACGATACCCTTTGGCACCGTGGTCTTACCTGCAAGCTTTTGCGCCTACTGCCGGACTGGCACATGGTCTTTTTGATCATGGAACTCGTCCAAAACCGCAGTTTCACCCTTACCACTGGTGATGGCCCAGAAAGCAGGTTGTGACGTCTGAGGAATGGCGTCTCTCAGGGATCTTCCCTCTTATTTAACATCTACACATATGATCTGCCAGACGACTGGCTGAATCTCGCTGGGGTGCTGGCGGTGTTACACTTGGTACAGCCACCCTTGCCTTGGTCCACTCTGCCGCTGAGTGCTGCACAACTGCCTGGTGTCGTAGTGCTCACACTCGTCTCACAGGTAAGCCTTGCGTTTAGTGACTGGACGCCTTCATCCCACACCACTGGACAACCTTTCCATCTTAGCAGGTATTCAACCATCTGAGCTTCGTGGCAAGAGAGCCACACTGTCTCTAGCACACGAGCCTGGGCACTTCCTTCATGACCGGCTTCTGTCTCCTCCTCTTAGAGGACACCGGCAGCTTAAATCGAGACACCCACTTGACCCATCTGCATTGGGATTGCTAAATTACTTTAACGAATCAAACGGCAGTGTAGAAACTGGGTGGACTACAAATGGAACATGGAATGGCGGTAAAACTCTTACAGATTCCAGACAATACTACGTCGGCTATAACCAGAAGGAGCGGAGCCAAGTGCCAGTGGGGACCGTCGACGGAGGAGACGTAAGTGGTGTGACCAGAAGCAGAAACGGGGATGCCGAGCAGGTCTAACAACAAAGCTAAAAGGTCTTCCTCACAAAACGCAGCTTCTTTCCATCCTGCCTTCAAATGTCTGCTCCCTGGAGAGCAAACTGGACTACCTGAAGCTGGATTTAAATGAAAGACGGGAGATGAGGGACTGCTGCGCCACATTTCACACAGAAACGTGGCTGAAACCATGCGTTCCAGATGAGGCAGTTAGCATCGAGGGGCTAACAATGTTTCGGTCGGACAGGAGCAGCATTCTCAGCGGTAAATCCCGAGGTGTTTGCATATACACCAACAACAACTGGTGCAAAAACGGGGAGATGGTCTCATGTCACTTCTCTCCCGATGTAATTCAGTGCTATGATCTTCACAGCAGTGTACATTCCTCCAAGTGCAAACACCAAAGAAGCCCTGAATGCTTTATACTGCTCAATCAGTGAACGGCAATCTACGCACCCAGAGGGAGTTTTCATCGTGGCAGAGGACTTCAATCAAGCTAACATGAAAACTGTGTTCCCCCATTTCCATCAATATGTGAATTTTCCAACCAGGGTGGAAGCACGCTGGACATGGTCCACAGCAACATCAAACAGGCATTCAAAGCTGCACCCCTCCCCCACCTTGGCTCCTCAGACCATCTCTGTGATGCTAATCAGGAATTGCTACTATGGTACATTTTTAGTCTACTTTATACCTGCATTATCCTTTCCACCCTTACCTTTAACCATCCTTTGTAACTGAGCTACTATGTGGAACTATTTCCCCTGTGGATCACATAGGTTTGTCTATGTCCAAGTCCAAGTCTAAGTTTGTCTATGTCCAAGTCCAAGTCTAAGTCAAACAAGAGAGAGTGATGTACTGAGGCTGCCATCCACGGCGCCATCTTATATGAAAAGTTATTTAATTTCAATTGCAGCAAAAAAAACATCTCACACTGACTTTTTTGGTTACGGTCCCTCCCAACTCCACAGCCAATTTCGGCAGGGGCCTATGACCAGACACCAATGGGAGCGCTTGGTGTCACATTAATTTGCATATATTTCCCATCAGCCCCATCCAGACCAGCTCAAACTGCTTAATCGTTTGTTTCTTAGCATTGTTGGTCGTGACTCCACAAAAACATGATCTCAAATAAGAAGTTTTAAAGAACAATGAAGAAAAAAAGTTTTATTTCTATGGTGAAAATGTCGCAACACCGCCACCATGTCTGTAACATACAATACAAAAAACAGTAATCTTACACTTATTGGTCCACCCTCAGATAACGTGTTACTTCGGTAACACACATACTAAAATTGGAACGATACAGAGAAGATTAGCATGGCCCCTGCAGCAAGGATGACACGCAAATTCGTGAAGCGTTTCCAAATTTTTTTCAATTACAAAAGTTATTCTTTACACTAATTCTCAGATAAATCATTCCAGGGTAAAGTTATTAGAGAAGTGTCCTAGGTCCCAGCATCGACCCTCGCTTGTAACGGCCTCAAGAACGATGGTCCCAGTCCCAAGCGAGCCACATAAGCATTGGAACTTCCGCAAGACCAATTGGGAAGCTTCCAAAAATCTGGAGAAGAGCATTAGTGGTCGCCATCCCAAAGCCGATGAAGCCACCAGAGCATCCAAAAAGTTATAGACCTATCTCTCTTTTGTGTATCCCTTTTAAAATGTTGGAGAGATTGATAGACGCTCGTGTCGAACCTATTATCGATCCACTGCTCCCTCAAGAACAAGCTGCATTTCAGCGCGGAAGGTCAACCGTCCTCAAGAAGTTGAGGACAGCTTCTTGGCCAAGAATAAAGCAGGTGCTGTGTTTGTTGATCTTACAGCAGCCTAATGGCTGGTCAGTAAAAACTGAACCCTCCTTTGTCCCCAAACTGACCTGTTGTTTCAAACGATCGTAAACATTTAAACTGTCAAATGGCTGGTCAGTTGCTAGGTTACACTGTGTTCTGCGATAGTTTCTCCATCTGTTTAAATATGTTTTCGTGAGGTATGGAAGTTGTTTCAAACGATCGTAAACATTTAAACTGTCAAATGGCTGGTCAGTAAAAACTGAACCCTCCTTTGTCCCCTCTTCTGGTCTTAACGATGTGTGCGTACGAATGCGTGTGTGTGTGTGCGTGTGTGTGTGCGTGTGTGTGCGTGTCCACATCTCCCCACGTAACAAAAACTTCCCAATCCACGGTAGATAACGATGAAAATATCGAGAAAGGGCTTCCGTCTCTTCTTTCTTTTAGCTGAAATAAGCAGATATCACCCATTTCGTATCTGAATACAAATCCAAAAGATCCCTCCATCCCGTACGCTTCCAAGTCCCATTTCTCACGCAAAGACTCGGTCGGTGGCATCTGAATACGATTTAGAAACACTCGACTTTTTTGCGGAGCGTCAATGTAAGTTTTATTATTTTTATAAATCGACACAGGCGTTTCACTAATCATGACCGAATCGAACAAAGTCTTTACGCTAACGTATAAAGCTCCAAATAATGACTAAGCCTTACACCGCCCTTTTGTACCCCTCCTCTGCGTGTGTGTGTGTGTGTGTGTGTGTGCGTGTGTGAAGTGCGTGCGTGTCCACATCTCCACACGTAACATTCCCAGCCATCAATACATCGAAATCTGGAAGTTGTTTCAAACGATCGTAAACATTTAAACTGTCAAATGGCTGGTCACATGCTATTCATATGACATTCTCAAGCTTTCTTAAAAAACTGAACCCTCCTTTGTTCCCTCGTCAGGTCTTAACTCCACCCTCTTCCTGGTTTAACCACTCCCACCGCAGGTCTTAACTCTGCCCTCTTTCTGGTTAAAACTCCACCCTCTTCCTGGTTTAACCACTCCCACCCCAGGTCTTAACTCCACCCTCTTCCGGGTAAGCCACACCCACTTGACCTTGACATTTGACCCTGACCTTTGAACTTGACCTTTGACTTTGACCTTTGAACTTGACCCCTCATAAATCATTGACCTTTGACCTTGACCCCTCATAAATCATTGATTTATGACCCCCCATAAATCATTTTTTGACAGAAGGTATGGTCTTAACTTCTCTCAGAGTGTATGAGAGACTGAGGACACAATGAAACATGTAGACAGTAGATGAGGACAGAGTGTATGAGAGACTGAGGACACAATGAAACATGAAGACAGGAGATGAGGACAGAGTGTATGAGAGACTGAGGACACAATGAAACATGAAGACAGTAGATGAGGACAGAGTGTATGAGAGACTGAGGACACAATGAAACATGAAGACAGTAGATGAGGACAGAGTGTATGAGAGACTGAGGATACAATGAAACATGAAGACAGTAGATGAGGACAGAGTGTATGAGAGACTGAGGACACAATGAAACATGAAGACAGTAGATGAGGACAGAGTGTATGAGAGACTGAGGACACAATGAAACATGAAGACAGTAGATGAGGACAGAGTGTATGAGAGACTGAGGACACAATGAAACATGAAGACAGTAGATGAGGACAGAGTGTATGAGAGACTGAGGACACAATGAAACATGAAGACAGTAGATGAGGACAGAGTGTATGAGAGACTGAGGACACAATGAAACATGAAGACAGTAGATGAGGACAGAGTGTATGAGAGACTGAGGACACAATGAAACATGAAGACAGTAGATGAGGACAGAGTGTATGAGAGACTGAGGACACAATGAAACATGAAGACAGTAGATGAGGACAGAGTGTATGAGAGACTGAGGACACAATGAAACATGAAGACAGTAGATGAGGACAGAGTGTATGAGAGACTGAGGACACAATGAAACATGAAGACAGTAGATGAGGACAGAGTGTATGAGAGACTGAGGACACAATGAAACATGAAGACAGTAGATGAGGACAGAGTGTATGAGAGACTGAGGACACAATGAAACATGAAGACAGTAGATGAGGACAGAGTGTATGAGAGACTGAGGACACAATGAAACATGAAGACAGTAGATGAGGACAGAGTGTATGAGAGACTGAGGACACAATGAAACATGAAGACAGTAGATGAGGTCAGAGTGTATGAGAGACTGAGGACACAATGAAACATGAAGACAGTAGATGAGGACAGAGTGTATGAGAGACTGAGGACACAATGAAACATGAAGACAGTAGATGAGGACAGAGTGTATGAGAAAAGAAGAATGAGCTTCCTGTCCTCCAGGACAGAAAGACGAGGTGTTTAGTTCCCGCCTCACAAGCAGAGACTTGACTACATTCCAAAGATTGGACAAGTCTTCCTGCAGCCAAGCAGCGAGAGCAAAAAGTCACATTAGACTTTCTCTGGTGGACAAGAAGGAGAAGAAGAAGAAGAAGAAGAAGAAAAGAGTTGATGAGAAAGAGGACAAGACAAGGAGTGTCTCACCTCTGAGGTCTCACAGGCGACGTGCTGCCTCCATTATTGCACGGCTGCACCTTCACTGACTCTGCACTCTCAGGCTCCGCCCCCTCATCCTGCTGTGGTGGCGTCATGCACTTCCTCTTCTTCTCTGCTGGGAAACACACTCAAACTTCTTCAGGACTCGCCGCCTCTGTGCAGCACCTATGTCACCTCATTCTCATTCTCACTGTCACCTATGTCACCTATGTCACCTCATTCTCATTCTCACTGTCACCTATGTCACCTCATACTCATTCTCACTGTCACCTATGTCACCTCATACTCATTCTCACTGTCACCTATGTCACCTCATACTCATTGTCACTGTCACCTATGTCACCTCATTCTCATTCTCACTCTCACCTCATTCTCACTCTCACTGTCACCTTATTGTCATTGTCACCTCACCTCATTCTCATTGTCACCTCACCTTATTCTCATTGTCACTGTCATCTCATTCTCATTGTCACCTCACCTCATTCTCATTCTCATTGTCACCTCACCTCATTCTCATTGTCACCTCACCTTATTCTCATTGTCACTGTCACCTCATTCTCATTGTCACCTCACCTTATTCTCATTCTCATTGTCACCTCACCTCATTCTCATTGTCACTGTCACCTAATTCTCATTGTCACCTCATTCTCATTGTCACCTCATTCTCATTGTCACTGTCACCTCATTCTCATTGTCACCTCACCTCATTCTCATTGTCACCTCACCTTATTCTCATTGTCACTGTCACCTCATTCTCATTGTCACCTCACCTTATTCTCATTCTCATTGTCACCTCACCTCATTCTCATTGTCACTGTCACCTCATTCTCATCTCATTCTCATTGTCACCTCATTCTCATTGTCACTGTCACCTAATTCTCATTGTCACTGTCACCTAATTCTCATTGTCACTGTCACCTCATTGTCACTGTCACCTCATTCTCATTGTCACCTCATTCTCATTGTCACTGTCACCTCATTCTCATTGTCACCTCATTCTCATTGTCACTGTCACCTCATTCTCATTGTCACTGTCACCTCATTGTCACTGTCACCTCATTCTCATTGTCACCTCATTCTCATTGTCACTGTCACCTCACCTCATTGTCACCTCATTCTCATTGTCACTGTCACCTAATTCTCATTGTCACTGTCACCTCATTGTCACTGTCACCTCATTCTCATTGTCACCTCATTCTCATTGTCACTGTCACCTCATTCTCATTGTCACCTCATTCTCATTGTCACTGTCACCTCATTCTCATTGTCACCTCATTCTCATTGTCACTGTCACCTAATTCTCATTGTCACTGTCACCTCATTGTCACTGTCACCTCATTCTCATTGTCACTGTCACCTCATTCTCATTGTCACTGTCACTTAATTCTCATTGTCACTGTCACCTCATTGTCACTGTCACCTCATTCTCATTGTCACCTCACCTCATTCTCATTGTCACTGTCACCTCATTGTCACTGTCACCTCATTCTCATTGTCACCTCATTCTCATTGTCACTGTCACCTCACCTCATTGTCACCTCATTCTCATTGTCACTGTCACCTAATTCTCATTGTCACTGTCACCTCATTGTCACTGTCACCTCATTCTCATTGTCACCTCATTCTCATTGTCACTGTCACCTCATTCTCATTGTCACCTCATTCTCATTGTCACTGTCACCTCATTCTCATTGTCACCTCATTCTCATTGTCACTGTCACCTAATTCTCATTGTCACTGTCACCTCATTGTCACTGTCACCTCATTCTCATTGTCACCTCATTCTCATTGTCACTGTCACCTCATTCTCATTGTCACCTCATTCTCATTGTCACTGTCACCTCATTGTCACTGTCACCTCATTCTCATTGTCACCTCATTCTCATTGTCACTGTCACCTCATTCTCATTGTCACCTCACCTCATTGTCACTGTCACCTCACCTTATTCTCATTGTCACTGTCATCTCATTCTCATTGTCACCTCACCTCATTCTCATTCTCATTGTCACCTCACCTCATTCTCATTGTCACTGTCACTTAATTCTCATTGTCACTGTCACCTCATTCTCATTGTCACCTCACCTCATTCTCATTGTCACTGTCACCTCATTGTCACTGTCACCTCATTCTCATTGTCACCTCATTCTCATTGTCACTGTCACCTCACCTCATTGTCACCTCATTCTCATTGTCACTGTCACCTAATTCTCATTGTCACTGTCACCTCATTGTCACTGTCACCTCATTCTCATTGTCACCTCATTCTCATTGTCACTGTCACCTCATTCTCATTGTCACCTCATTCTCATTGTCACTGTCACCTCATTCTCATTGTCACCTCATTCTCATTGTCACTGTCACCTAATTCTCATTGTCACTGTCACCTCATTGTCACTGTCACCTCATTCTCATTGTCACTGTCACCTCATTCTCATTGTCACTGTCACTTAATTCTCATTGTCACTGTCACCTCATTGTCACTGTCACCTCATTCTCATTGTCACCTCACCTCATTCTCATTGTCACTGTCACCTCATTGTCACTGTCACCTCATTCTCATTGTCACCTCATTCTCATTGTCACTGTCACCTCACCTCATTGTCACCTCATTCTCATTGTCACTGTCACCTAATTCTCATTGTCACTGTCACCTCATTGTCACTGTCACCTCATTCTCATTGTCACCTCATTCTCATTGTCACTGTCACCTCATTCTCATTGTCACCTCATTCTCATTGTCACTGTCACCTCATTCTCATTGTCACCTCATTCTCATTGTCACTGTCACCTAATTCTCATTGTCACTGTCACCTCATTGTCACTGTCACCTCATTCTCATTGTCACCTCATTCTCATTGTCACTGTCACCTCATTCTCATTGTCACCTCATTCTCATTGTCACTGTCACCTCATTGTCACTGTCACCTCATTCTCATTGTCACCTCATTCTCATTGTCACTGTCACCTCATTCTCATTGTCACCTCACCTCATTGTCACTGTCACCTCACCTTATTCTCATTGTCACTGTCATCTCATTCTCATTGTCACCTCACCTCATTCTCATTCTCATTGTCACCTCACCTCATTCTCATTGTCACCTCACCTTATTCTCATTGTCACTGTCACCTCATTCTCATTGTCACCTCACCTTATTCTCATTCTCATTGTCACCTCACCTCATTCTCATTGTCACTGTCACCTAATTCTCATTGTCACCTCATTCTCATTGTCACCTCATTCTCATTGTCACTGTCACCTCATTCTCATTGTCACCTCACCTCATTCTCATTGTCACCTCACCTTATTCTCATTGTCACTGTCACCTCATTCTCATTGTCACCTCACCTTATTCTCATTCTCATTGTCACCTCACCTCATTCTCATTGTCACTGTCACCTCATTCTCATCTCATTCTCATTGTCACCTCATTCTCATTGTCACTGTCACCTAATTCTCATTGTCACTGTCACCTAATTCTCATTGTCACTGTCACCTCATTGTCACTGTCACCTCATTCTCATTGTCACCTCATTCTCATTGTCACTGTCACCTCATTCTCATTGTCACCTCATTCTCATTGTCACTGTCACCTCATTCTCATTGTCACTGTCACCTCATTGTCACTGTCACCTCATTCTCATTGTCACCTCATTCTCATTGTCACTGTCACCTCACCTCATTGTCACCTCATTCTCATTGTCACTGTCACCTAATTCTCATTGTCACTGTCACCTCATTGTCACTGTCACCTCATTCTCATTGTCACCTCATTCTCATTGTCACTGTCACCTCATTCTCATTGTCACCTCATTCTCATTGTCACTGTCACCTCATTCTCATTGTCACCTCATTCTCATTGTCACTGTCACCTAATTCTCATTGTCACTGTCACCTCATTGTCACTGTCACCTCATTCTCATTGTCACTGTCACCTCATTCTCATTGTCACTGTCACTTAATTCTCATTGTCACTGTCACCTCATTGTCACTGTCACCTCATTCTCATTGTCACCTCACCTCATTCTCATTGTCACTGTCACCTCATTGTCACTGTCACCTCATTCTCATTGTCACCTCATTCTCATTGTCACTGTCACCTCACCTCATTGTCACCTCATTCTCATTGTCACTGTCACCTAATTCTCATTGTCACTGTCACCTCATTGTCACTGTCACCTCATTCTCATTGTCACCTCATTCTCATTGTCACTGTCACCTCATTCTCATTGTCACCTCATTCTCATTGTCACTGTCACCTCATTCTCATTGTCACCTCATTCTCATTGTCACTGTCACCTAATTCTCATTGTCACTGTCACCTCATTCTCATTGTCACCTCATTCTCATTGTCACTGTCACCTCATTCTCATTGTCACCTCATTCTCATTGTCACTGTCACCTCATTGTCACTGTCACCTCATTCTCATTGTCACCTCATTCTCATTGTCACTGTCACCTCATTCTCATTGTCACCTCACCTCATTGTCACTGTCACCTATGTCACCTCATTCTCATTCTCACTCTCACCTCATTCTCACTCTCACTGTCACCTTATTGTCATTGTCACCTCACCTCATTCTCATTGTCACCTCACCTTATTCTCATTGTCACTGTCATCTCATTCTCATTGTCACCTCACCTCATTCTCATTCTCATTGTCACCTCACCTCATTCTCATTGTCACCTCACCTTATTCTCATTGTCACTGTCACCTCATTCTCATTGTCACCTCACCTTATTCTCATTCTCATTGTCACCTCACCTCATTCTCATTGTCACTGTCACCTAATTCTCATTGTCACTGTCACCTCATTCTCATTGTCACTGTCACCTCATTCTCATTGTCACCTCACCTCATTCTCATTGTCACCTCACCTTATTCTCATTGTCCCTGTCACCTCATTCTCATTGTCACCTCACCTTATTCTCATTCTCATTGTCACCTCACCTCATTCTCATTGTCACTGTCACCTCATTCTCATCTCATTCTCATTGTCACCTCATTCTCATTGTCACTGTCACCTAATTCTCATTGTCACTGTCACCTAATTCTCATTGTCACTGTCACCTCATTGTCACTGTCACCTCATTCTCATTGTCACCTCATTCTCATTGTCACTGTCACCTCATTCTCATTGTCACCTCATTCTCATTGTCACTGTCACCTCATTCTCATTGTCACTGTCACCTCATTGTCACTGTCACCTCATTCTCATTGTCACCTCATTCTCATTGTCACTGTCACCTCACCTCATTGTCACCTCATTCTCATTGTCACTGTCACCTAATTCTCATTGTCACTGTCACCTCATTGTCACTGTCACCTCATTCTCATTGTCACCTCATTCTCATTGTCACTGTCACCTCATTCTCATTGTCACCTCATTCTCATTGTCACTGTCACCTCATTCTCATTGTCACCTCATTCTCATTGTCACTGTCACCTAATTCTCATTGTCACTGTCACCTCATTGTCACTGTCACCTCATTCTCATTGTCACTGTCACCTCATTCTCATTGTCACTGTCACTTAATTCTCATTGTCACTGTCACCTCATTGTCACTGTCACCTCATTCTCATTGTCACCTCACCTCATTCTCATTGCCACTGTCACCTCATTGTCACTGTCACCTCATTCTCATTGTCACCTCATTCTCATTGTCACTGTCACCTCACCTCATTGTCACCTCATTCTCATTGTCACTGTCACCTAATTCTCATTGTCACTGTCACCTCATTGTCACTGTCACCTCATTCTCATTGTCACCTCATTCTCATTGTCACTGTCACCTCATTCTCATTGTCACCTCATTCTCATTGTCACTGTCACCTCATTCTCATTGTCACCTCATTCTCATTGTCACTGTCACCTAATTCTCATTGTCACTGTCACCTCATTGTCACTGTCACCTCATTCTCATTGTCACCTCATTCTCATTGTCACTGTCACCTCATTCTCATTGTCACCTCATTCTCATTGTCACTGTCACCTCATTGTCACTGTCACCTCATTCTCATTGTCACCTCATTCTCATTGTCACTGTCACCTCATTCTCATTGTCACCTCACCTCATTGTCACTGTCACCTATGTCACCTATGTCACCTCATTCTCATTCTCACTCTCACCTCATTCTCACTCTCACTGTCACCTTATTGTCATTGTCACCTCACCTCATTCTCATTGTCACCTCACCTTATTCTCATTGTCAGTGTCATCTCATTCTCATTGTCACCTCACCTCATTCTCATTCTCATTGTCACCTCACCTCATTCTCATTGTCACCTCACCTTATTCTCATTGTCACTGTCACCTCATTCTCATTGTCACCTCACCTTATTCTCATTCTCATTGTCACCTCACCTCATTCTCATTGTCACTGTCACCTAATTCTCATTGTCACTGTCACCTCATTCTCATTGTCACCTCATTCTCATTGTCACTGTCACCTCATTCTCATTGTCACCTCACCTCATTCTCATTGTCACCTCACCTTATTCTCATTGTCACTGTCACCTCATTCTCATTGTCACCTCACCTTATTCTCATTCTCATTGTCACCTCACCTCATTCTCATTGTCACTGTCACCTCATTCTCATCTCATTCTCATTGTCACCTCATTCTCATTGTCACTGTCACCTAATTCTCATTGTCACTGTCACCTAATTCTCATTGTCACCTCACCTCATTCTCATTGTCACTGTCACCTCATTGTCACTGTCACCTCATTCTCATTGTCACCTCATTCTCATTGTCACTGTCACCTCATTCTCATTGTCACCTCATTCTCATTGTCACTGTCACCTCATTCTCATTGTCACCTCACCTCATTCTCACGCCGCCATGGAAATGTGAGGATGCTTATTTGCATGTTGGCCAACGCAACACTACTTTAATACGGCACTACTTTATTATTGTACTACTGAACTACTTTAATACTGCACTACTTTAATACTGCACTACTTTATTACTGCACTACTTTAATACTGCACTACTTTATTACTGCACTACTTTAATACTGCACTACTTTAATACTGCACTACTTTAATACTGCACTACAGCACTACTTTAATACTGCACTACTTTAATACTGCACTACTTTAATGCTGCACTACTTTAATACTGCACTACTTTAATACTGCACTACTTTATTACTGCACTACTTTAATACTGCACTACTTTATTACTGCATTACTTTATTACTGCATTACTTTAATACTGCATTACTTTATTACTGCATTACTTTAATACTGCACTACTTTAATACTGCACTACTTTATTACTGCATTAATTTAATACTGCACTACTTTATTACTGTACTACTTTAATACTGCACTACTTTATTAATGTATTACTTTATTACTGTACTACTGCACTACTTTATTACTGCACTACTTTACTACTGCACTACTTTATTACTGCATTACTTTAATACTGCACTATAGCACTACTTTAATACTGCACTACTTTAATCCTGCACTACTTTAATACTGCACTACTTTATTACTGCACTACTTTAATACTGCACTACTTTAATACTGCACTAGTTTAATACTGCACTACAGCACTACTTTAATACTGCACTACTTTATTACTGCGCTACTTTAATACTGCACTACTTTATTACTGCATTACTTTATTACTGCATTACTTTAATACTGCACTACTTTATTACTGCGCTACTTTAATACTGCACTACTTTATTACTGCATTACTTTATTACTGCATTACTTTAATACTGCACTACAGCACTACTTTATTACTGCGCTACTTTAATACTGCACTACTTTATTACTGCATTACTTTATTACTGCACTACTTTAATACTGCACTACTTTATTACTGCATTAATTTAATACTGCACTACTTTATTACTGTACTACTTTAATACTGCACTACTTTATTAATGTATTACTTTATTACTGTACTACTGCACTACTTTATTACTGCACTACTTTACTACTGCACTACTTTATTACTGCATTACTTTAATACTGCACTACTTTAATACTGCGCTACTTTAATACTGCACTACTTTAATACTGCACTACTTTAATACTGCACTACTTTATTACTGCACTACTTTAATACTGCACTACTTTATTACTGCATTACTTTAATACTGCACTACTTTAATACTGCACTACTTTAATACTGCACTACTTTATTACTGCATTACTTTAATACTGCACTACTTTATTACTGCACTACTTTAATACTGCACTACTTTATTACTGCATTACTTTAATACTGCACTACTTTAATACTCCACTACTTTAATACTGCACTACTTTATTACTGCACTACTTTATTACTGCACTACTTTAATACTGCACTACTTTACTACTGCACTACTTTATTACTGCATTACTTTAATACTGCACTACTTTAATACTGCGCTACTTTAATACTGCGCTACTTTAATACTGCACTACTTTAATACTGCACTACTTTATTACTGCACTACTTTATTACTGCATTACTTTAATACTGCACTACTTTATTACTGCATTACTTTAATACTGCACTACTTTATTACTGTACTACTTTAATACTGCACTACTTTATTAATGTATTACTTTATTACTGTACTACTGCACTACTTTATTACTGCACTACTTTAATACTGCACTACTTTATTACTGCATTACTTTAATACTGCACTACTTTAATACTGCGCTACTTTAATACTGCACTACTTTATTAATGTATTACTTTATTACTGTACTACTGCACTACTTTATTACTGCACTACTTGAATACTGCACTACTTTAATACTGCGCTACTTTAATACTGCACTACTTTATTACTGTACTACTTTAATACTGCACTACTTTATTAATGTATAACTTTATTACTGTACTACTGCACTACTTTATTACTGCACTACTTTAATACTGCACTACTTTATTACTGCACTACTTTAATACTGCACTACTTTATTAATGTATTACTTTATTACTGTACTACTGCACTACTTTATTACTGCACTACTTTAATACCGCACTACTTTATTAATGTACTACTTTATTACTGTACTACTGCACTACTTTATTACTGCACTACTTTAATACTGCACTACTTTATTAATGTACTACTTTATTACTGTACTACTGCACTACTTTATTACTGCACTACTTTATTACTGTACTACTGCACTACTTAATTACTGCACTACTTTATTACTGCACTACTTTAATACTGCACTACTTTATTAATGCATTACTTTATTACTGTACTACTGCACTACTTTATTACTGCGCTACTTTAATACCGCACTACTTTATTAATGTACTACTTTATTACTGTACTACTGCACTACTTTATTACTGCACTACTTTAATACTGCACTACTTTAATACTGCACTACTTTATTAATGTACTACTTTATTACTGTACTACTGCACTACTTAATTACTGCACTACTTTAATACTGCACTACTTTATTACTGCACTTCTTTATTACTGCACTACTTTAATACTGCACTACTTTATTACTGCACTACTTTATTATGTACTATTTTATTACTGTACTACAGCACTACTTTAATACTGCACTACTGCACTACTTTAATACTGCACTACTTTATTTATGTACTACTTTATTACTGTACTACTTTATTACTGCACTACTTTAATACTGCACTACTTTATTACTGCACTACTTTATTAATGTACTACTTTATCACTGTACTACTGCACTACTTTATTACTGTACTACTGCACTACTTAATTACTGCACTACTTTAATACTGCACTACTTTAATGCTGCACTACTTTAATACTGCACTACTTTAATACTGCACTACTTTAATATTGCACTACTTTAATACTGCACTACTTTAATACTGCACTACAGCACTACTTTAATACTGCACTACTTTATTAGTGTACTACTTTATTACTGTTCTACTGCACTACTTTATTACTGCACTACTTTATTAATGTACTACTTTATTACTGTACTACTGCACTACTTTATTACTGTACTACTGCACTACTTAATTACTGTATTACTGCACTACTTTGTTACTGCACTACTGTATTACTTTATTACTGTACTACTGCACTACTTAATTACTGTATTACTGCACTACTTTAGTACTGTAACACTGCACTACTTTAGTACTGTAACACTGCACTACTTTATTACTGCACTACTTTATTAATGTACTACTTTATTACTGTATTACTGCACTACTTAATTACTGTATTACTGCACTACTTTAGTACTGCAACACTGCACTACTTTAGTACTGTAACACTGCACTACTTTATTAATGTACTACTTTATTACTGTACTACTGCACTACTTTATTACTGTATTACTGCACTACTTTGTTACTGCACTACTGTATTACTTTATTACTGTACTACTGCACTACTTAATTACTGTATTACTGCACTACTTTAGTACTGTAACACTGCACTACTTTAGTACTGTAACACTGCACTACTTTATTACTGCACTACTTTATTAATGTACTACTTTATTACTGTATTACTGCACTACTTAATTACTGTATTACTGCACTACTTTAGTACTGTAACACTGCACTACTTTAGTACTGTAACACTGCACTACTTTATTAATGTACTACTTTATTACTGTACTACTGCACTACTTAATTACTGTATTACTGCACTACTTTAGTACTGTAACACTGCACTACTTTAGTACTGTAACACTGCACTACTTTATTACTGCACTACTGTAATACT
Organism: Nerophis ophidion; assembly: GCF_033978795.1. Taxonomy (NCBI): domain Eukaryota; kingdom Metazoa; phylum Chordata; class Actinopteri; order Syngnathiformes; family Syngnathidae; genus Nerophis; species Nerophis ophidion. The sequence continues at coordinate 8,535,704 of NC_084627.1, read as the reverse complement.
GCACTACTGTAATACTGCACTACTTTAGTACTGTACTACTGTAATACTGCACTACTTTAGTACTGTACTACTGTAATACTGCACTACTTTAGTACTGCACTACTGTAATACTGCACTACTGTAATACTGCACTACGTTAGTACTGTACTACTGTAATACTGCACTACTTTATTACTGCACTACTGTAATACTGCACTACTTTAGTACTGCACTACTGTAATACTGCACTACTGTAATACTGCACTACGTTAGTACTGTACTACTGTAATACTGCACTACTTTAGTACTGCACTACTGTAATACTGCACTACTTTAGTACTGTACTACTGTAATACTGCACTACTTTATTACTGCACTACTGTAATACTGCACTACTTTAGTACTGCACTACTGTAATACTGCACTACTGTAATACTGCACTACGTTAGTACTGTACTACTGTAATACTGCACTACTTCAGTACTGTACTACTGTAATACTGCACTACTTTAGTACTGTACTACTGTAATACTGCACTACTTTATTACTGCACTACTGTAATACTGCACTACTGTAATACTGCACTACGTTAGTACTGTACTACTGTAATACTGCACTACTTCAGTACTGTACTACTGCACTACTTTATTACTGCACTACTGTAATACTGCACTACTGTAATACTGCACTACTTTAGTACTGCACTACTGTAATACTGCACTACTTTAGTACTGTACTACTGTAATACTGCACTACTTTATTACTGCACTACTTTATTACTGCATTACTTTAATACCGCACTACTTTATTAATGTACTACTTTATTACTGTACTACTGCACTACTTTATTACTGCACTACTTTAATACCGCACTACTTTATTAATGTACTACTTTATTACTGTACTACTGCACTACTTTATTACTGCACTACTTTAATACTGCACTACTTTATTAATGTACTACTTTATTACTGTACTACTGCACTACTTTATTACTGCACTACTTTATTACTGTACTACTGCACTACTTAATTACTGCACTACTTTATTACTGCACTACTTTAATACTGCACTACTTTATTAATGCATTACTTTATTACTGTACTACTGCACTACTTTATTACTGCGCTACTTTAATACCGCACTACTTTATTAATGTACTACTTTATTACTGTACTACTGCACTACTTTATTACTGCACTACTTTAATACTGCACTACTTTAATACTGCACTACTTTATTAATGTACTACTTTATTACTGTACTACTGCACTACTTAATTACTGCACTACTTTAATACTGCACTACTTTATTACTGCACTTCTTTATTACTGCACTACTTTAATACTGCACTACTTTATTACTGCACTACTTTATTATGTACTATTTTATTACTGTACTACAGCACTACTTTAATACTGCACTACTGCACTACTTTAATACTGCACTACTTTATTTATGTACTACTTTATTACTGTACTACTTTATTACTGCACTACTTTAATACTGCACTACTTTATTACTGCACTACTTTATTAATGTACTACTTTATCACTGTACTACTGCACTACTTTATTACTGTACTACTGCACTACTTAATTACTGCACTACTTTAATACTGCACTACTTTAATGCTGCACTACTTTAATACTGCACTACTTTAATACTGCACTACTTTAATATTGCACTACTTTAATACTGCACTACTTTAATACTGCACTACAGCACTACTTTAATACTGCACTACTTTATTAGTGTACTACTTTATTACTGTTCTACTGCACTACTTTATTACTGCACTACTTTATTAATGTACTACTTTATTACTGTACTACTGCACTACTTTATTACTGTACTACTGCACTACTTAATTACTGTATTACTGCACTACTTTGTTACTGCACTACTGTATTACTTTATTACTGTACTACTGCACTACTTAATTACTGTATTACTGCACTACTTTAGTACTGTAACACTGCACTACTTTAGTACTGTAACACTGCACTACTTTATTACTGCACTACTTTATTAATGTACTACTTTATTACTGTATTACTGCACTACTTAATTACTGTATTACTGCACTACTTTAGTACTGCAACACTGCACTACTTTAGTACTGTAACACTGCACTACTTTATTAATGTACTACTTTATTACTGTACTACTGCACTACTTTATTACTGTATTACTGCACTACTTTGTTACTGCACTACTGTATTACTTTATTACTGTACTACTGCACTACTTAATTACTGTATTACTGCACTACTTTAGTACTGTAACACTGCACTACTTTAGTACTGTAACACTGCACTACTTTATTACTGCACTACTTTATTAATGTACTACTTTATTACTGTATTACTGCACTACTTAATTACTGTATTACTGCACTACTTTAGTACTGTAACACTGCACTACTTTAGTACTGTAACACTGCACTACTTTATTAATGTACTACTTTATTACTGTACTACTGCACTACTTAATTACTGTATTACTGCACTACTTTAGTACTGTAACACTGCACTACTTTAGTACTGTAACACTGCACTACTTTATTACTGCACTACTGTAATACTGCACTACTGTAATACTGCACTACTTTAGTACTGTACTACTGTAATACTGCACTACTTTAGTACTGTACTACTGTAATACTGCACTACTTTAGTACTGCACTACTGTAATACTGCACTACTGTAATACTGCACTACGTTAGTACTGTACTACTGTAATACTGCACTACTTTATTACTGCACTACTGTAATACTGCACTACTTTAGTACTGCACTACTGTAATACTGCACTACTGTAATACTGCACTACGTTAGTACTGTACTACTGTAATACTGCACTACTTTAGTACTGCACTACTGTAATACTGCACTACTTTAGTACTGTACTACTGTAATACTGCACTACTTTATTACTGCACTACTGTAATACTGCACTACTTTAGTACTGCACTACTGTAATACTGCACTACTGTAATACTGCACTACGTTAGTACTGTACTACTGTAATACTGCACTACTTCAGTACTGTACTACTGTAATACTGCACTACTTTAGTACTGTACTACTGTAATACTGCACTACTTTATTACTGCACTACTGTAATACTGCACTACTGTAATACTGCACTACGTTAGTACTGTACTACTGTAATACTGCACTACTTCAGTACTGTACTACTGCACTACTTTATTACTGCACTACTGTAATACTGCACTACTGTAATACTGCACTACTTTAGTACTGCACTACTGTAATACTGCACTACCTTTAGTACTGTACTACTGTAATACTGCACTACTTTAGTACTGTACTACTGTAATACTGCACTACTTTACTGCATTATGTCCCTAAGAACTGGGAATTCTCGGAAATCCGGGAATTTTTTTTTTTAAATATTTGTTGAAAGGAGCACATTTACGGCATTTAGCTCGCTTTCATCTGACCAGCATGTCGGCCACCAGCAAAAAGTCTCACAATTGTTTGCCAAAATGAAAGTTTACACAATAAAAAGTGGACAAGGAGCGGAAATCAAATGTGTTAGGAACTTACGTGAAGGCGCCATGCTGCTGTCCCGCAGACACGTGCGTCACGCGGACTTCAGAGCAACTTCCAGAATGTTGGACTTCTTCTATGGCGTCTAATCTTTGAAGTGAAATGATGCAAGTGAGAAAATGTTGACTTTGATTACACAAAATCCTTCAACGGCCACTAAAAAGATCGGATTCGACAAAAAAAAAAAAAAAGAAAAAAAAAACGACCCGCAGTTTTTTTTCTTTCAATATATCTTTATTTATAAAGTCGAACATTTACAAACAGAGACATGAACAAGGACACTTAAAATAAGTACAACAACAACAACAAGGCAGGGGTTGTTCATTGAAGAAAGTCATAGTCTGCAGCGTGAAAGGAGCCAGAGTCTCCAACCCAGGACACTTTGGAGAACTTTTAAAATGAGAATTTCTAGAAAAAAAAGTTTTAGGCCATTTCCACGCAACCAAAAGACGCTTTTCTAACCCTTAACCTGTTTTCAAAAGTTCCATTACAATAATTATACCATAATACCGCAGGATTAATTGAGAATCAAAACAAACACCTCAATAAAATATGCTAAAAGCAATAAGAAGTATGAATATATTTGCCAAACCAGGGTTTCTTAAGCATTGTTTGGCATTGAGCGCCCTCTAGAGGGCTGACAAAACATTCATGTTTCTTCGCACACAGACCATTTTGGTCAGGCCATATCCTTAGCCACCTTGGGGGGCAATGGCGAGGCACAAATGGGAGCGCCTGGTGTCACATTAATTTGCATATATTTCCCATCAGCCCCTTCCAGACCGCTTAAGTTGTTTGTTATTAGCATTGCTGGTCGTGACTCCACAAAAACATGATCTGAAATATGAAGTTAAAAAACAATAAACAATAAATGATTTCTATGGTGAAAATGACGTAACTTTGCCACTGTGTTTGCAACGTACATTAATAAAAAGGTATAATTATCTTTTTCAAACCATTTTTTAACTGAGTCATTTTGGTAGCACTTCTTCTGTGACTCAACATTAAACCAAATAAATCAATTACGTTATTAATAGCCTTTTAAATTAGTCACTTTTGAACAGCTTTTCTTTCTGCTGATTCTGGGATCAATGTATCCAGGGTAAAGTTATTACTGCACAAAGTGGATGTCTGACATCACAGTGTGTGATACATTCAAACTGCACTCCATGACACACAGAATGTGAAACTTCATTCAGTTCATGAGATATCATTAGCTAACTTTGTATTTTTGTTTTCTCTCCGTACACCTTTATTTACAAAGTTCAACATTTACAAACAAACACATGAACAAGGACAATGAAACAAGTACAAAACAGTGCAATACAGCGCCAGGGGCTTGTTAATTCCATCCATCTTCTTCCGCTTATCCGAGGTCAGGTCGCGGGGGCAGCAGCCTAAGCAGGGAAGCCCAGAGTTTCCTCTCCCCAGCAACTTGGTCCAGCTCTTCCCGGGGGATCCCGAGGCGTTCCCAGGCCGGCCGGGAGACATAGTCTTCCCAACATGTTTTTGATTGATTGATTGATTGATACTTTTATTAGTAGATTGCACAGTTCAGTACATATTCCGTACAATTGACCACTAAATGGTAACACCCCAATAAGTTTTTCAACTTTTCAGCATAATACAGTCATCACACAAGTTCATCATCATAGTATATACATTGAATTATTTACATTATTTACAATCCGGGGGGTGGGATGAGGAGCTTTGGTTGATATCAGAACTTCAGTCTTCAACAATTGCATCAACAGAGAAATGTGGACATTGAAACAGTGTAGGTCTTATTTAGTAGGATATGTACAGCCAGCAGAGAACATAGTGAGTTCACATAGCATAAGAACAAGTATATACATTAGAAGTACATTTGAGTTGTTTATAATCCGGGGAGATGGGATGTGAATGGAGGAGGGTATTAGTAAAGTGTTGAAGTTGCCTGGAGCGCTTTTGAAGGAATATAGAGATGCACTTACTTTTATACCTGTTGGGAGTGCATTCCACATTGATGTGGCATAGAAAGAGAATGAGTTAAGACCTTTGTTAGATCGGAATCTGGGTTTAACGTGGTTTGTGGAGCTCCCCCTGGTGTTGTGGTTATGGCGCTCATTTACGTTAAGGAAGTAGTTTGACATGTACTTCGGTATCAAGGAGGTGTAGCGGATTTTATAGACCAGGCTCAGTGCAAGTGGTTTTGGAGAAGTGGGTTGGATTGAGGTGTGATCTGGGGTGGAGGTCTAGATGTAACCTGACTAGCTTGTTCTGGGATGTTTGGAGTCTGGATTTGAGGGTTTTGGAGGTGCAAGCGTAATGGAAAATGGTTTGAATGAGAGTTCCCGCTAGAATCTTCAAAGTGCTTTTGTTGACCAGAGAGGAGATTCTGTAGAGGAATCTCGTTCTTTGGTTGACCTTTTTGATGACCTTGGTTGCCATTTTATCACAGGAAAGATTAGCCTCTAGAATGGAACCTAGGTAGATGATCTCATCTTTGCTGGTGATAACAATGTCACCCACTTTAATAGTCAAGTCACTGACTTTAAGAAGGTTGATGTGGGACCCAAATAGGATGGACTCCGTTGTACTTAAGTGTATGGATAGCTTGGGAAGTCTTATTACTTTTTCTCCAGTTTTTAAATATTCACGTCGTATAAAATACATCTTGTCAGCATTTGCCCACTCCACTGGGTTAGGAGGACCAAGTGCAGTCAGGTGGAGACCCCGATGTGGACCACCAGCATAAAGATGACTTTCACTGGGATGGCTTCTCAGTTTGTGCAGAACCAAAGGTTGCAGCAGGGCAGCGGGCCAATAAACAAAACAAGCCAAGGGCCGCACTTTGGTGACACTCCTGAACTGAAGGAAAGACCCAAAGCTGCGGCTGAAAAAGTAACAATGACAGAATGTTTTTCTGTAAAAAAAAAAAAAAAAAATGCTGTGTTCCACGACCCCAATGGTGGTCTCACAGAGGCCACTTTTAGGGAGACAGAAAGTTGTTTTTTAAGCATATTAGTATGTGTGGAATTAAATAATGGAATGGATGAAGCAAATAAATCCAACAATATGATTGAGTTGAAGAGACTTTTCTAACTACAAGTGCTTATTTATACATATATATATTATATAGCGCTTTTTCTCTAGTGACTTAAAGCACTTTACATTGTGAAACCCAATTATCGAAGTTATTTTTTAAACCAGTAACGTGTCTTGCCCAAGGACACGACGGCAGTGACTAGGACAGTACAAGCGGGGATCGAACCTGGAACCCTCAAGTCGCTGGGACGGCCACTCTACCAACCAAGCTATAACGAAGTATTTGTGTACTCCCTATGGCAGGGGTGTCCAAAGTGCGGCCCGCAGCTAATCGTTTAGCCCGCCACACATTCTGCAAAAATTGCAAAATTGATAGTGTTGCAAAAATAAAATAAAAACATAAAAAAAAAGTGGAATGAGGTGAAATTTAATGAGAAAAAGTGGCAATGTTGACACAAAGCTGCCATGCAGGCAGTTTTTTTCCCCCTTTTGTCTTTTTTTTTTTTTTCCATTGCTCAAAAAAAAAAAGACAAAAAAAATCCATGTTATAATGAATAATTACTTAAAAATGATCACTTTAAAATGTTTTTTGTGGAAAAAATATTGCATATGTTGTGTGGTTGCCGTATAAAAACATCAAAGTTTTGACAAAAGAGCATAAAACAAACAAAATAATAGTTCAAACTTAAAATCGACAGATATATCGGAAGTTGATCTTGAAATTTAAGTGTTAAAAGTAAAAAACAAAACTAATAAAAATACATCACTTTGAGTGGGTAACCTTCTCAAATATATTTAGTAGGATTTTATTTAACTTTTCACTCAAAAATATTAAATAATTAAAATCAATGGTGTCCAGCATTATTGATCTTTGAGGGCTTTAATTGCTAAATAAAGGAACTCTCCTGAAGGATTTAATAAAGTACTATCTATCTATCTAAATACTGCATATTTCAGTTTTACTATAAAAAACAAAGTTGTCTGACAGAAAAGGTTTGTCAACCTCAAGTTGATATAGAGATTTACTGTAAGCATTCAATAAAAAATAATAATAATTTGACTTATTTTTAACATTTTAGTGACCCAGACCCTCTATGCTACCCAGGAGCCCTAAGGATTAAAACAAAATCCATATATTTTGTTATCCATCCATCCATCCATCTTCTTCCGCTTATCCGAGGTCGGGTCGCGGGGGCAACAACCTAAGCAGGGAAACCCAGACTTCCCTTTCCCCAGCCACTTTGCCTAGCTCTTGCCGGGGGATCCCGAGGTGTTCCCAGGCCAGCCGGGAGACAGTCTTTTTATTTATATATTATTGTTATATATTGTATATATTTTGTTATGGTTTGAAAATAAAAAAATATCAAAATGGTCCCCGCATGCTTAATTTTTCCTCAGCTCAGCTTCTTTCTGCTCCTTCTCGGATGTGATGCTTGCATTGTGTCGTGTGCAAGTTCCAAGTGAACATGGGTGTAGAAGGTGCTAACAGCCAACAGACTACTATCAATAATCACCAAAGACTACTATCAATATTCACCAACAGACTACTATCAATAATCACCAAAGACTACTATCAATATTCACCAAAGACTACTATCAATATTCACCAAAGACTACTATCAATAATCACCAAAGACTACTATCAATAATCACCAAAGACTACTATCAATAATCACCAAGGACTACTATCAATAATCACCAAAGACTACTATCAATAATCACCAAAGACTACTATCAATAATCACCAAAGACTACTATCAATAATCACCAAAGACTACTATCAATAATCAACAAAGACTACTATCAATAATCACCAAAGACTACTATCAATAATCACCAAAGACTACTATCAATAATCACCAAAGACTACGATCAATAATCACCAAAGACTACTATCAATAATCACCAAAGACTACTATCAATAATCACCAAGGACTACTATCAATAATCACCAAAGACTACTATCAATAATCACCAAAGACTACTATCAATAATCACCAAAGACTACTATCAATAATCACCAAAGACTACTATCAATAATCACCAAAGACTACTATCAATAATCACCAAAGACTACTATCAATAATCACCAAAGACTACTATCAATAATCACCAAGGACTATTATCAATAATCACCAAAGACTACTATCAATAATCACCAAAGACTACTATCAATAATCACCAAAGACTACTATCAATAATCACCAAAGACTACTATCAATAATCACCAAAGACTACTATCAATAATCACCAAAGACTACTATCAATAATCACCAAAGACTACTATCAATAATCACCAAGGACTATTATCAATAATCACCAAAGACTACTATCAATAATCACCAAGGACTACTATCAATAATCACCAGACTACTATCAATAATCACCAAAGACTACTATCAATAATCACCAAGGACTACTATCAATAATCACCAGACTACTATCAATAATCACCAAAGACTACTATCAATAATCACCAAGGACTATTATCAATAATCACCAAAGACTACTATCAATAATCACCAAGGACTACTATCAATA